>NC_044031.1:384235983-384552065 GCF_901765095.1 Microcaecilia unicolor
TTGGGCGGACTGTCTGTTGGGCTGTGTCCGCTCCAAGTAGAAGGCCAATGCTCTCTTGCAGTCCAATGTGTGCAGCTGACGTTCAGCAGGGCAGGAATGAGGACGGGGAAAGAATGTTGGCAAGACAATTGACTGGTTCAGATGGAACTCCGACACAACCTTCGGCAAGAACTTAGGGTGAGTGCGGAGGACTACTCTGTTATGATGAAATTTGGTGTAAGGGGCCTGGGCTACCAGGGCCTGGAGCTCACTGACTCTACGAGCTGAAGTAACTGCCACCAAGAAAATGACCTTCCAGGTCAAGTACTTCAGATGGCAGGAATTCAGTGGCTCAAAAGGAGGTTTCATCAGCTGGGTGAGAACGACATTGAGATCCCATGACACTGTAGGAGGCTTGACAGGGGGCTTTGACAAAAGCAAACCTCTCATGAAGCGAACAACTAAAGGCTGTCCTGAGATCGGCTTACCTTCCACACGGTAATGGTATGCACTGATTGCACTAAGGTGAACCCTTACAGAGTTGGTCTTGAGACCAGACTCAGACAAGTGCAGAAGGTATTCAAGCAGGGTCTGTGTAGGACAAGAGCGAGGATCTAGGGCCTTGCTGTCACACCAGACGGCAAACCTCCTCCACAGAAAGAAGTAACTCCTCTTAGTGGAATCTTTGCTGGAAGCAAGCAAGATACGGGAGACACCCTCTGAAAGAACCAAAGAGGCAAAGTCTACGCTCTCAACATCCAGGCCGTGAGAGCCAGGGACCGGAGGTTGGGATGCAGAAGCGCCCCTTCGTCCTGCGTGATGAGGGTCGGAAAACACTCCAATCTCCACGGTTCTTCGGAGGACAACTCCAGAAGAAGAGGGAACCAGATCTGACGCGGCCAAAAAGGAGCAATCAGAATCATGGTGCCTCGGTCTTGCTTGAGTTTCAACAAAGTCTTCCCCACCAGAGGTATGGGAGGATAAGCATACAGCAGACCTTCCCCCCAGTCCAGCAGGAAGGCATCCGATGCCAGTCTGCCGTGGGCCTGAAGCCTGGAACAGAACTGAGGGACTTTGTGGTTGGCTCGAGATGCGAAGAGGTCTACCAAGGGGGTGCCCCACACCTGGAAGATCTGTCGCACTACACGGGAATTGAGCGACCACTCGTGAGGTTGCATAATCCTGCTCAACCTGTCGGCCAGACTGTTGTTTACGCCTGCCAGATATGTGGCTTGGAGCACCATGCCGTGACGACGAGCCCAGAGCCACATGCTGACGGCTTCCTGACACAGGGGGCGAGATCCGGTGCCCCCCTGCTTGTTGACATAGTACATGGCAACCTGGTTGTCTGTCTGAATTTGGATAATTTGGTGGGACAGCCGATCTCTGAAAGCCTTCAGAGCGTTCCAGATCACTCGTAACTCCAGAAGATTGATCTGCAGATCGCGTTCCTGGAGGGACCAGCTTCCTTGGGTGTGAAGCCCCTCGACATGAGCTCTCCACCCGAGGAGAGACGCATCCGTGGTCAGCACTTTTTGTGGCTGAGGAATTTGGAAGGGACGTCCCAGAGTCAGATTGGACCAAATCGTCCACCAATACAGAGATTCGAGAAAACTCGTGGACAGGTGGATTACGTCTTCTAGATCCCCAGCAGCCTGAAACCACTGGGAAGCTAGGGTCCATTGAGCAGATCTCATGTGAAGGCGGGCCATGGGAGTCACATGAACTGTGGAGGCCATGTGGCCTAGCAATCTCAACATCTGCCGAGCTGTGATCTGCTGGGACGCTCGCACCCGCGAGACGAGGGACAACAAATTGTTGGCTCTCGTCTCTGGGAGATAGGCGCGAGCCGTCCGGGAATCCAGCAGAGCTCCTATGAATTCGAGTCTCTGCACTGGGAGAAGATGGGACTTTGGATAATTTATCACAAACCCCAGTAGCTCCAGGAGGCGAATAGTCATCTGCATGGACTGCAGGGCTCCTGCTTCGGATGTGTTCTTCACCAGCCAATCGTCGAGATATGGGAACACGTGCACCCCCAGCCTGCGAAGTGCCGCTGCTACTACAGCCAAGCACTTTGTGAACACCCTGGGCGCAGAGGCGAGCCCAAAGGGTAGCACACAGTACTGGAAGTGACGTGTGCCCAGCTGAAATCGCAGATACTGCCTATGAGCTGGCAGTATCGGGATGTGTGTGTAGGCATCCTTCAAGTCCAGAGAGCATAGCCAATCGTTTTCCTGAATCATGGGAAGAAGGGTGCCCAGGGAAAGCATCCTGAACTTTTCTTTGACCAGATATTTGTTCAGGGCCCTTAGGTCTAGGATGGGACACATCCCCCCTGTTTTCTTTTCCACAAGGAAGTACCTAGAATAGAATCCCAGCCCTTCTTGCCCGGATGGCACGGGCTCGACCGCATTGGCGCTGAGAAGGGCGGAGAGTTCCTCTGCAAGTACCTGCTTGTGCTGGAAGCTGTAAGACTGAGCTCCCGGTGGACAATTTGGAGGTTTTGAGGCCAAATTGAGGGTGTATCCTTGCCGGACTATTTGGAGAACCCACTGATCGGAGGTTATGAGAGGCCACCTTTGGTGAAAAGCTTTCAACCTCCCTCCGACTGGCAGGTCGCCCGGCACTGACACTTGGATGTCGGCTATGCTCTGCTGGAGCCAGTCAAAAGCTCGTCCCTTGCTTTTGCTGGGGAGCCGAGGGGCCTTGCTGAGGCGCACGCTGCTGACGAGAGCGAGCGCGCTGGGGCTTAGCCTGGGCCGCAGGCTGTCGAGAAGGAGGATTGTACCTACGCTTGCCAGAAGAGTAGGGAACAGTCTTCCTTCCCCAAAAAAATCTTCTACCTGTAGAGGTAGAGGCTGAAGGCTGCCGGCGGGAGAACTTGTCGAATGCGGTGTCCCGCTGGTGGAGCTGCTCTACCACCTGTTCGACTTTCTCTCCAAAAATATTATCCGCACGGCAAGGCGAGTCCGCAATCCGCTGCTGGATTCTATTCTCCAGGTCGGAGGCACGCAGCCATGAGAGCCTGCGCATCACCACACCTTGAGCAGCGGCCCTGGACGCAACATCAAAGGTGTCATACACCCCTCTGGCCAGGAATTTTCTGCACGCCTTCAGCTGCCTGACCACCTCCTGAAAAGGCTTGGCTTGCTCAGGGGGGAGCGCATCAACCAAGCCCGCCAACTGCCGCACATTGTTCCGCATGTGTATGCTCGTGTAGAGCTGGTAGGACTGAATTTTGGCCACGAGCATAGAGGAATGGTAGGCCTTCCTCCCAAAGGAGTCTAAGGTTCTAGAGTCTTTGCCCGGGGGTGCCGAAGCTTGCTCTCTAGAACTCTTAGCCTTCTTTAGGGCCAGATCCACAACTCCAGAGTCATGAGGCAACTGAGTGCGCATCAGCTCTGGGTCCCCATGGATCCGGTACTGGGACTCGATCTTCTTGGGAATGTGGGGATTAGTTAGAGGCTTGGTCCAGTTCGCCAGCAATGTCTTTTTTAGGACATGGTGCATGGGTACAGTGGACACTTCCTTAGGTGGAGAAGGATAGTCCAGGAGCTCAAACATTTCAGCCCTGGGCTCGTCCTCCACAACCACCGGGAAGGGGATGGCCGTAGACATCTCCCGGACAAAGGAAGCAAAAGACAGACTCTCGGGAGGAGAAAGCTGTCTCTCAGGAGAGGGAGTGGGATCGGAAGGAAGACCTTCAGACTCCTCGTCAGAGAAATATCTGGGGTCTTCTTCCTCCTCCCACGAGGCCTCACCCTCGGTGTCAGACACAAGTTCACGGACCTGTGTCTGCAACCTCGCCCGACTCGACTCTGTGGAGCCACGTCCACGATGGGGGCGTCGAGAGGTAGACTCCCTCGCCCGCATCGGCGAAGCTCCCTCCGCCGACGTAGTCGGGGAGCCCTCCTGGGAGGCGACGGCAGCCGGTACCGCACGCGGCACCGACGCCGGAGACCTCACCTCGGGCGATGGGCCAGCCGGCGCCACGCTCGACGGTACCGGCGGCGCAAGCACCGCCGGTACCGGAGGGTTAGGGCGCAACAGCTCTCCCATAATCTCTGGGAGAACGGCCCGGAGGCTCTCGTTCAGAGCGGCTGCAGAAAAAGGCATGGAGGTCGATGCAGGCGTCGACGTCAGAACCTGTTCCGGGCGTGGAGGCTGTTCCGGGCTGTCCAGAGTGGAGCGCATCAACACCTCCTGAACAGAGGGTGAGCGGTCCTCTCGGTGCCGATGCCTGCTGGGTGCCGACTCCCTCGGCGACCCAAAGCTCTCGGTGCCGACACGGGAAGGAGACCGATGACGATGCTTCTTCGACTTCTTGGAACGAAGCATGTCACCGGAGCTTCCCGGCACCGACGAGGAGGACGTAGAATCCAGCCGTCGCTTCCTCGGGGCCGAGGCCGAAGGAGGTCGGTCTCGGGGGGGCTGTACCGCAGGAGCCCTCAGGGTAGGGGAAGACCCACCCGAAGGCTCACCGCCACCAGCAGGGGAATGGACAGCCCTCACCTGCACTCCAGACGAAGCACCACCGTCCGACGACATCAGCCAACGAGGTCCCGATACCACCGATGTCGATGCAGCTGTCCGATGTCTCAGCGCCGATGCCTCGATGCACTCGATGCACTGGTGGCCGAGGATGAAGTTCTGGACGCTGAAGACGTCGATGCACTCGATACCCCCGGTGCCGATGCCGACGAAGAGCCCGAGAACAAAACGTTCCACTGGGCCAATCTCGCTACCTGAGTCCGCTTTTGCAAAAGGGAACACAGACTACAGGCCTGCGGGCGGTGCCCAGCCCCCAAGCACTGAAGACACGACGCGTGCCTGTCAGTGAGCGAGATGACCCGGGCGCACTGGGTGCACTTCTTGAAGCCGCTGGGAGACTTCGATGTCATGGGCGGAAAAATCACGCCGGCGAGATCAAAAGTCGAAATGGCGGAAAAGGCACCTGAAAAACAAGGGGAAGAAAACTTCGACCCGAGGCCTAAAAGCGGCCTACCCCGACGACGAAAGAAAACTTACCGGGGCGAAAAAGCTGAAAATAGCGGGGGGAAAAAAGACCAAAGAGTCTTTTTCCACACAGAATGGGGTTTTTTATTTTTTTTTTTTGAAACAACACGACGAACGCGCGAGGTCGACTTTGCGGGGCCCGACATGGCGAAAACACGACCGTACCGAGCGCGGACAAAAGAAGACTGACGAACACGAGCCGGTTCGGGCGGGAAGAAGGCCTTTGCTAGTGAAGTTTCCGATTGGAGGGGCTGCCGTGGACGTCACCCATCAGTGAGAACAAGCAGCCTGCTTGTCCTCGGAGAATAAATATTAATACACCCACAACTACCTCATGGAAGGCTTTGGTCTACCCTTACTTCCCTGTGATTGTTGGACTATACATAGGGGTTTCTTTTTCCAGTTTTATTCGTTGGATCTCGTTAGTTCCATACTTTGAACAGTATCACAAAGCAGCACAATTACAAATTGTCTCAGAGTGGATGTGTTGTTCTGCAAAATCATGGCTACAAATTGAACAGGCTCTTCTGGAGGACATTCCATTATAGGCGTTTCCCTGGTTGCCCAAACCTGACCTTTTGAACTGTACTAGAAAGGTGAATTTATATATGCAAACGCCATTACGGACACAACTGACCTTACTTTCGTCCCTCTTTCCAGAAAGACAATGCTTTCTCTCAACAGTAATAATGTATGCACCAAGGTTCTTGCCTGGTAAACTAGACACTGCCAATAAAAAGGTGGGCCACCTTATCTCTACACACCCTAGACCAGCTGTGGGCAGATAGAGAGATCCTCCCTTTGTCTGATCTTATTGAGTACAGACTGACCCGGGGAGATGGCTTTCATTACCAACAAATTAAAGATTTGATTGTGCCTAAGACTAGTAAAGAACTTTGCTTGCAGGAGACAGCTCTTGTGAGAGCCGTGAAGCTGGGCTGTGGTAGGGGTGGCATTTTTAGATTGTATCAAGCCTTACTTTGTCAACATCTGCCTATGTTGACTTACACAGCTAAGTGGGAGGCAGACACGCTGGAAGAAGGTGTTTAACTACCTGCATAAGGTATTCATATCTAGTACCATGATTGAAAATGGATATAAAATTCCATTATCACTGGTATTACACCCCTGTATGGCTGCATCAGATGTTTAGCACAAGATCCATTCTTTGCTGGAGGCAGTGTGGAGAACAAGGGGACTTTTACCGTATTTGGTGGTCCTGCTCTGAAGCACAACAATACTGGAACAATAGCCTTGCCCTGCTGCAGCAAATTACACACATCTCTTACTCGCAGACAGCTGTCACCTTCATTTCAAAGCCCCAGCAGCAGAAGCAACAACTCATACATTTTCTATCCAACTTTTCACCACTGGCAAGATACTCTTGGCCCGATTTTGGAAATAAATTAATACACCGACACTGGATTCAGTACTGCGTAAATTAAGACATTGTGTGTTTACCCCCTCCCTCGTTTACTCAGCTGTGCTAGCGGCTGCTATGTACTAATGCCAACACAGCCCATTCACTGTGAATGGGCTGTGTCGGCATTGCCACACAGCTTTGTAAACAGGGGGATTAATGTCTAAATTAACAGCCCAGAGAAACTGGTGATTGCCTTTCATAGAATTTAGGACAAATATATAACTTGGAGAAATGTACAGTCTAAGATGCTGAGCTAATTGATTGTTGTGTCTCATCTGGCTTTGGCTGACTATTGATGTTTCTGTCCAGGGGAGGATAACCTTTCAGGGAATATTTTCATTTGGTTTTAAATAATTTTACTTAAAGGGGAATCATGGAATTGTGCTGTAACTACCTCTAAAAAGCTGTTGCACTGTAACTGATTGAAATTGACATTTCTTAGCAAAGTGCTGTTCTTATGTTTATGTAATAATAAAGAGAATTGGGAAAAAACACAACTTAGGTTGCTTTTTTTGTTAAGTACTTAAAATATAGTTAACTTAGTAATTAACTACTTAAAATATAGTTTAAATCAGGGGTATCCAACCTTGGTCCTCTTGGGCCACAGTTCAATCATGTTTTCATGAGATCTATTTGCATGTGCTGCCTCCACTGTATACAAATAGATCTCTTGAATATTCATTGTGCAAATTCTGAAAACTCGACCTGGCAAGAGCTGAGGTTGGACACCCCTGGTTTAAATACTGGGCAACTACCAACTTTTTCTGAGTAGTTAAACCTTTTGGATTAAGTACTGAGAAACAGTTTAACTATGTAGTTAACTACATAGTTAAACTACAAAGTAGTTAACTACTGCCCAGCATTGATGATAACCATCTTGTTATAAACCCTACAAAAACATGTCCCTCATTAGCACCTACTTTATTAGGCTCTCTTATTACTCTGGGTCACTCTTTCCGCTACCTAAGAGTATATCTAGATCAATCTTTGCCTTTTGAATCACAAGTATCGCACATAGTGCAAAAATGTTTCTGGGCACTACCTCAGTTCTAATATTTCTCATATGACTGCTGTGTGTGCAAATATAAAAGTTAAGAATTCATACCGTTTTCTCCATTCTGCAACTGGGCTCAGATTAGCCATCCCACTCATAGCTCTTTCACAACATGACTGTACAAAGAATTCTACTTTCTTTTTCTTCACCCCAACACTGTGAAACCAACTTCCCCTAGTCCTTCAATGTGAACCGTCCTACTTGAAAGTTTCTATCTGCATTGAACACATACCTCTCCTCCAAGGCTTTTTGGTCTGCTTAACCTACACATATGCAACGCGGAGTAGAGGATGACCCACGACTGTCAAGAAGGGAGTAGCACTTTTTTACTGCTACTCTCATCCTGAGAGTCAAGTCATCCTCTACTCCGTGCTGCATCTTGTTTCCTCATAGAGGTTTTTTCCCCCCAATTTCTCCTGAGGATTCTGTAACCTACATATATGCCAACTCTGAGCTATGTCGTCTTCTTCTTCTTCCTTCCTTCCTCCCTCCACATTCCTTCCTCGCAGAACTAATTCCTCATCTTTCAATTGCCCTATTTTAATTATGGAATTCTTTTCGCTTTTTCTTTTGATATTTGTTTGCAAACCACTTTGGTATGTGCCCACACGAAAGGCAGTATATTTAAAAAAACATAATAAACAGATGTATAAATGTTCACATCTAGATTGGAGAGAGATATATGTAAATTTTTATGTGTGTGCCCTGCCCATGGGTTACCCACGTGAATGCCCACCTGCAAAGTACACAGCAGCAAAGATAAGTGTGTACTTACATTAAAGTGTGTAGCTGATTATTGACATCTACTTTTTTAAATGTTCACATAGGAATGTCAATTTTCATTTATTTGTCATTCTGGTACAGATCAAAAGTCCATCAAGCCCAGTATCCTGTTTCCAACAGTGGCCAATCCAGGTCACAAGCACCTGGCAAGATTCCAAAAGAGTAAAATAGATTTTATGCTGCTTATCCTAGAAATAAGCAGTGGATTTTCCCAAGACCATCTTAATAATAGCTTATAGACTTTTATTTTAGGAAATTATCCAAACCTTTTTAAAACCCTGCTAAGCTAACTGCTTTTACCACATTCTCTGCCAATGAATACCAGAGTTTAATTACACATTAAGCGAAGAAATATTTTCTCCGGTTTGTTTTAAATTTGCTATTTAGTAGCTTCATTGTGTGCCCCCTGGTCATAGTATTTTTGGAAAGAGTAAACAAGTGATTTACCTCTATCTGTTCCACTCAGTATTTTATAGACCTCTATCATATCTCCCCCTCAACTGTCTTTTCTCCAAGCTGAAGAGCCCTAGCCGCTTTAGTCTTTCCTCATAGGGAACTCGTCCTACCACCTTTATCATTTTTGTTGCCCTTCTCTATACCTTTTCTAATTCTGCTATATCACTTTTGAGATATGTTGACCAGAACTGCACACAGTACTCAAGGTGCGGTCGCACCATGGAGCGATACAAAGGCATTATAATATTCACAATTTTGTTTGAGTTATTTCTGTATTTTTTTTTTGTTTGCATTTTGCTCACAGCATTAGAATACCAACATTTATGAGTGTACTTTGCTTTCTGAATGTACACAGCCATTTAGAGATGCACACCTAAGCAGATAGTGCCAATATTCAATCTGCTATCCTGATAACGTCAATTTTGCCACTACCTGGATAAGTTCTGGTGCTGACTGCCTTTTCTGGATATTCAGTGCCAGTCATTATCCAGATACAGGTGCTAAATATCTGAGTATCTTTTCACCACCACAGCCAGCATTAAAAAAAAATTATTTAAATGCTTGATAAGATATTTGGACAATAAGTACATTTTCTATGATCCGGGCCAACTAAAAAGTGTTATTGCTTTAAAGAGAATTCTCCGAGGACAAGCAGGCTGCTTGTTCTCACTGATGGGTGACGTCCACGGCAGCCCCTCCAATCGGAAACTTCACTAGCAAAGTCCTTTGCTAGCCCTCGCGCGCATGCGCGGCCGTCTTCCCGCCCGAAACCGGCTCGAGCCGGCCAGTCTTCTTTTTTCCGCCCTCGGTACGGTCGTGTTTTCGCCGTGTCGAGCCCCGGAAAGTCGACCTCGCGCGTCCAATTTATTTTGAGCGTGTTTTTTTCCTTCGGGAAAGTTTTCTCTTAGTCGGGAAGTGCTCCGGAAACCCCCCGCCGGGTTTCGTGTAAATCCTCCCCGTACTTCCAGCTTTTTGCCCCGGTAAGTTTTCTTTCGTCGTCGGGGTAGGCCTCTTTTTGGCCTCGGTCGAGATTTTTCTCCCTCTAAATTTTGGTGCTTCAAATTTCGCCATTTCGGCTTTTGATTTCGCTGGCGTGATTTTTCCGCCCATGACATCGAAGCCTTCCAGCGGCTTCAAGAAGTGCACCCAGTGCGCCCGGGTTATCTCGCTCACTGATCGACACTCGTCGTGTCTTCAGTGTCTGGGGGCCGAGCACCGCCCTCAGAACTGCAGTCTGTGTTCCCTGCTTCAAAGGCGGACTCAGGTAGCGAGACTAGCCCAGTGGAACGTGTTGTTCTCGGGCTCTTCGTCGGCATCGGCACCGGGATCTTCGAGTGCATCGACGTCGTCAGCGTCCAGACCATCTTCCTCGGCCGCCCCTGCATCGAGTGCATCGAGGCATCGGGCCTCTGCATCGGCGCCGAGACATCGGATAGCTGCATCGACGTCGGTGGTACCAGGACCTCGTCTGCTGATGTCGTCGGACGGTGGTGCATCGGGTGGAGTGCAGGTGAGGGCTGTCCATTCCCCTGCTGGTGGCGGTGAGCCCTCGGGTGGGTCTCCGCCTACCCTGAGGGCTCCTGCGGTACAGCCCCCCCGAGATCGACCTTCTTCAGTCTCGGCCCCGAGGAAGCGACGGATGGATTCGACGTCCTCCTCGTCGGTGCCGGGGAGCTCCGGTGACATGCTTCGGAAGAAATCGAAGAAGCATCGACACCGGTCTCCTCCCCGTGTCGGCACCGAGAGCTCTGGGTCGCCGAGGGATTCGGCACCCAGCAGGCATCGGCACCGAGAGGACCGCTCACCCTCTGTTCAAGAGGTGTCGATGCGCTCCGCTCTGGACAGCCCGGAACAGCCTCCACGCCCGGAACAGGTACTGACGTCGACGCCTGCATCGACCTCTCAGCCTTTCTCTGCAGCCACTCTAAACGAGAGCCTCCGGGCCGTTCTCCCAGAGATTCTGGGAGAGCTGTTGCGCCCTACCCCTCCGGTACCGGCGGTGCTTGCGCCTCCGGTACCGTCGAGCGTGGCGCCGGCTGGCCCATCGCCCAGGTTGAGGTCCCCGACGTCGGTACCGCGTGCGGTGCCGGCTGCGGCCACCTCCCAGGAAGGCTCCCCGACCACGTCGGCGGAGGGAGCTTCGCCGATGCGGGCAAGGGAGTCTACCTCTCGACGCCCCCATCGTGGACGGGGTTCCACGGAGTCGAGCAGGGCGAGGTTGCAGACACAGGTCCGGGAACTTGTGTCTGACACCGAGGGTGAGGCCTCGTGGGAGGAAGAGGAAGATCCCAGATATTTCTCTGACGAGGAGTCTGAGGGTCTTCCGTCTGATCCCACTCCCTCTCCTGAGAGACAGCTTTCTCCTCCCGAGAGTCTGTCTTTCGCTTCCTTTGTCCGGGAGATGTCTACGGCCATCCCCTTCCCGGTGGTTGTGGAGGACGAGCCCAGGGCTGAAATGTTTGAGCTCCTGGACTATCCTTCTCCACCTAAGGAAGCGTCCACTGTTCCCTTGCACCATGTCCTGAAGAAGACATTGCTTGCGAACTGGACCAAGCCATTAACTAATCCCCACATTCCCAAGAAGATCGAGTCCCAGTACCGGATCCATGGGGACCCAGAGCTGATGCGCACTCAGTTGCCTCATGACTCTGGAGTTGTGGATTTGGCCCTAAAGAAGGCTAAGAGTTCTAGGGAACATGCTTCGGCGCCCCCGGGCAAGGACGCTAGAACCTTAGACTCCTTTGGGAGGAAGGCCTACCATTCCTCTATGCTCGTGTCCAAGATCCAGTCCTACCAGCTCTACACGAGCATACACATGCGGAACAATGTGCGGCAGTTGGCGGGCTTGGTTGATGCTCTTCCCCCCGAGCAAGCCAAGCCTTTTCAGGAGGTGGTCAGGCAGCTGAAGGCGTGCAGAAAATTCCTGGCCAGAGGAGTTTATGACACTTTTGATGTTGCGTCCAGGGCCGCTGCTCAAGGTGTGGTGATGCGCAGGCTCTCATGGCTGCGTGCAGCCGACCTGGAGAATAGACTCCAGCAGCGGATTGCGGACTCGCCTTGCCGTGCGGATAACATTTTTGGCGAAAAAGTCGAACAGGTGGTAGAGTCTCTCCACCAGCGGGACACCGCATTCGACAAGTTCGCCCGCCGGCAGCCTTCAGCTTCTACCTCTACAGGTAGACGATTTTTCGGGGGAAGGAAGACTGTTCCCTATACTTCTGGCAAGCGTAGGTACAATCCTCCTTCCCGACAGCCTGCGGCCCAGGCTAAGCCCCAGCGCGCTCGCTCTCGTCAGCAGCGTGCGACTCAGCAAGGCCCCGCGGCTCCCCAGCAAAAGCAAGGGGCGAGCTTTTGACTGGCTCCAGCAGAGCATAGCCGACATCCAAGTGTCAGTGCCGGGCGACCTGCCTGTCGGAGGGAGGTTGAAAGCTTTTCACCAAAGGTGGCCTCTCATAACCTCCGATCAGTGGGTTCTCCAAATAGTCCGGCAAGGATACACCCTCAATTTGGCCTCAAAACCTCCAGATTGTCCTCCGGGAGCTCAGTCCTACAGCTTCCAGCACAAGCAGGTACTTGCAGAAGAACTCTCCGCCCTTCTCAGCGCCAATGCGGTCGAGCCCGTGCCATCCGGGCAAGAAGGGCTGGGATTCTATTCCAGGTACTTCCTTGTGGAAAAGAAAACAGGGGGGATGCGTCCCATCCTAGACCTAAGGGCCCTGAACAAATATCTCGTAAAAGAAAAGTTCAGGATGCTTTCCCTGGGCACCCTTCTCCCCATGATTCAGCAAAACGATTGGCTATGCTCTCTGGACTTGAAGGATGCCTACACACACATCCCGATACTGCCAGCTCACAGACAGTATCTGCGATTTCAGCTGGGCACACGCCACTTCCAGTACTGTGTGCTACCCTTTGGGCTCGCCTCCGCGCCCAGGGTGTTCACAAAGTGCCTAGCTGTGGTAGCAGCGGCGCTTCGCAGGCTGGGGGTGCACGTGTTCCCATATCTCGACGATTGGCTGGTGAAGAACACATCCGAGGCAGGAGCCCTGCAGTCCATGCAGATGACTATTCGCCTCCTGGAGCTACTGGGGTTTGTGATAAATTACCCAAAGTCCCATCTTCTCCCAGTGCAGAAACTCGAATTCATCGGAGCCCTGCTGGATTCTCGGACGGCTCGCGCCTATCTCCCAGAGGCGAGGGCCAACAACTTGTTGTCCCTCGTCTCGCGGGTGCGAGCGTCCCAGCAGATCACAGCTCGGCAGATGTTGAGATTGTTGGGCCACATGGCCTCCACAGTTCATGTGACTCCCATGGCCCGCCTTCACATGAGATCTGCTCAATGGACCCTAGCCTCCCAGTGGTATCAGGCCGCTGGGGGTCTAGAGGACGTGATCCACCTGTCCACGAGTTTTCTCGAATCCCTGTTTTGGTGGACGATTTGCTCCAATTTGACTCTGGGACGTCCCTTCCAAATTCCTCAGCCACAAAAAGTGCTGACCACGGATGCGTCTCTCCTGGGATGGGGAGCTCATGTCGATGGGCTTCACACCCAAGGAAGTTGGTCCCTCCAAGAACGCGATCTACAGATCAATCTTCTGGAGTTGCGAGCGATCTGGAACGCTCTGAAGGCTTTCAGAGATCGGCTGTCCCACCAAATTATCCAAATTCAGACAGACAATCAGGTTGCCATGTACTATGTCAACAAGCAGGGGGGCACCGGATCTCGCCCCCTGTGTCAGGAAGCCGTCAGCATGTGGCTCTGGGCTCGCCGTCAGGGCATGGTGCTCCAAGCCACATATCTGGCAGGCGTAAACAACAGTCTGGCCGACAGGTTGAGCAGGATTATGCAACCTCACGAGTGGTCGCTCAATTCCCGTGTGGTGCGACAGATCTTCCAGGCGTGGGGCACCCCCCTGGTGGATCTCTTCGCATCTCAAGTGAACCACAAGGTCCCTCAGTTCTGTTCCAGGCTTCAGGCCCACGGCAGACTGGCGTCGGATGCCTTCCTCCTGGATTGGGGGGAAGGTCTGCTGTATGCTTATCCTCCCATACCTCTGGTGGGGAAGACTTTGTTGAAACTCAAGCAAGACCGAGGCACCATGATTCTGATTGCTCCTTTTTGGCCGCGTCAGATCTGGTTCCCTCTTCTTCTGGAGTTATCCTCCGAAGAACCGTGGAGATTGGAGTGTTTTCCGACCCTCATCACGCAGGACGACGGGGCTCTTCTGCATCCCAACCTCCAGTCCCTGGCTCTCACGGCCTGGATGTTGAGGGCGTAGACTTTGCCTCTTTGGGTCTGCCAGAGGGTGTCTCCCGCATCTTGCTTGCTTCCAGGAAAGACTCCACTAAGAGAAGTTACTTCTTTCATTGGAGGAGGTTTGCCGTCTGGTGTGACAGCAAGGCCCTAGATCCTCGCTCTTGTCCTACACAGACCCTGCTTGAATACCTTCTGCACTTGTCTGAGTCTGGTCTGAAGACCAACTCCGTAAGGGTTCACCTTAGTGCAATCAGTGCATACCATTACCAAGTGGAAGGTAAGCCGATCTCAGGACAGCCTTTAGTTGTTCGCTTCATGAGAGGTTTGCTTTTGTCAAAGCCCCCTGTCAAGCCTCCTACAGTGTCATGGGATCTCAATGTCGTTCTCACCCAGCTGATGAAACCTCCTTTTGAGCCACTGAACTCCTGCCATCCGAAGTACTTGACCTGGAAGGTCATTTTCTTGGTGGCAGTTACTTCGGCTCGTAGAGTCAGTGAGCTTCAGGCCCTGGTAGCCCAGGCCCCTTACACCAAATTTCATCACAACAGAGTAGTCCTCCGCACTCACCCTAAGTTTCTGCCAAAGGTCGTGTCGGAGTTCCATCTGAACCAGTCAATTGTCTTGCCAACATTCTTTCCCCGTCCTCATTCCTGCCCTGCTGAACGTCAGCTGCACACATTGGACTGCAAGAGAGCATTGGCCTTCTACCTGGAGCGGACACAGCCCACCAGACAGTCCGCCCAATTGTTTGTTTCTTTTGACCCCAATAGGAGGGGAGTGGCTGTAGGGAAACGCACCATATCCAATTGGCTAGCAGATTGCATTTCCTTCACTTACGCCCAGGCGGGGCTGGCTCTTGAGGGTCATGTCACGGCTCATAATGTTAGAGCCATGGCTGCGTCGGTAGCCCACTTGAAGTCAGCCTCCATTGAAGAAATTTGCAAAGCTGCAACGTGGTCATCTGTCCACACATTCACATCTCATTACTGCCTGCAGCAGGATACCCGACGCGACAGTCGGTTCGGGCAGTCAGTTCTTCAGAACCTGTTTGGGCTTTAGGATCCAACTCCACCCCCCGAGGGCCCTGTTTGTTCTGTTCCAGGCTACACTCTCAGTTAGTTGGTAAATTTTTTAGGTCAATCTCAGTTATGTCCTCGCCGTTGCGAGGCCCAATTGACCAATGTTGTTGTTTTGAGTGAGCCTGGGGGCTAGGGATACCCCATCAGTGAGAACAAGCAGCCTGCTTGTCCTCGGAGAAAGCGAATGCTACATACCTGTAGAAGGTATTCTCCGAGGACAGCAGGCTGATTGTTCTCACAAACCCGCCCGCCTCCCCTTTGGAGTTGTGTCTTCCCTTGAAGTGTATTGTCTTGCTACATACTGGACTGGCCGGCTCGAGCCGGTTTCGGGCGGGAAGACGGCCGCGCATGCGCGGTGCGCGCGGGCGCGCGAGGGCTAGCAAAGGACTTTGCTAGTGAAATTTCCGATTGGAGGGGCTGCCGTGGACGTCACCCATCAGTGAGAACAATCAGCCTGCTGTCCTCGGAGAATACCTTCTACAGGTATGTAGCATTCGCTTTACCAAATGACTCTCAGGGCTAGTTTTGAGATATATATTTTTTTAAATAACCCATGGATTGAGTCCAGGCCTTGTTTCTTAACTTGAATCAATATGATATATATTTTTTTGTTACATTTGTACCCCGTGCTTTCCCACTCATGGCAGGCTCAATGCGGCTTACATGGGGCAATGGAGGGTTACGTGACTTGCCCAGAGTCAAAAGGAGCTGCCTGTGCCTGAAGTGGGAATCGAACTCAGTTCCTCAGATCCCCAGGACCAAAGTCCACCACTAGGCCACTCCTGTCTCTATATATATGTTCTCAACTTAATTGACCCCACCCCTCTTCCTAAATTAGTGATTCAGCCTCCATGGTCAGCATTTTTATTTTTAATTAAAACATTTGTTTTAATGTTAAGAATTTTTTATTATTATTATTTATTCATAGTATTTCAAACATTATTACAAGATAAACCTTGCAAAAGAAATACGGAGATAATATCTAAATTAACAAGAAAAGCAAATTCTAATATAAGTAAATAAACCTCTCTTCTTAGATTTACTTATATTAGAATTTGCTTTTCTTGTTAATTTAGATATTTTCTCCGTATTTCTTTTGCAAGGTTTATCTTGTAATAATGTTTGAAATACTATGAATAAATAATAATAATAAAAAATTCTTAACATTAAAACAAATGTTTTAATTAAAAATAAAAATGCTGACCATGGAGGCTGAATATTGACCTATTAATATTTTGAACAGGCATTCCCTCAGATTTACTTCCTATTCTTTTATACTTTGCCACTGGATGTTGTTTTGTTTTGACCTGGCCTTTGTATCAGAATTGTGTTCCTTATTTATTTATGTTTCACCTTTTTTATTAAGTGACCAACCTTAACAAACAGCAACATAATATCACAGGGTGATTCCACAAATTACAATACAATACAGCTTGTCACCAGGATTTTAACATTTTACCCTTCCCCTCTCATCCTCCCCCCCTCCACTTAGACCGCCCCCCTTATTTATTTATTAGGATTTATTTACCGCCTTTTTGAAAGGATTTACTCAAGGCGGTGTACTTCTGTAGTTTTGTTTATAACTTTGGTATCTTCTGTCTTCTCCCTCATTTTGTTCAGCCTTTTATTTGTTTGTTCATGTCTTTTCCCCTCCTCCCCATATTGTTGCTAATCATTGTAAACCACGTAGTGCTATGAATTACACACTATGGGGCTCATTTTCAAAATAGAAAAGAGGCCAAAAAGCAGAACAGAGCAGCATTTGGACATTTCCCCCCACCCCCAAAAGGTCAAATTCACTATTTTTGAAACCCATTTAAAGACATTTTTCTATGCAGTTCGTCTGAAGTGGTTCCAAATCATAAGAGGGTGTCAGGGGTGTGATTTGGACATTCTTAACACTTGAACACTTTTCTACCATGATGGAACAAAGCAAAAACATCCAGGGCTTAAAGTTGGACACTTAGGGCTACACCTGTTTTAATAATGACTAAGTTACAAAAAGGTGTCCCAAATGACCACTGGAAAGATTAAGGCATGACCCCCCTTACTCCCCCAGTGGTCACTGACCCCCTCCCACCCCCCTAAGACACAAAAGAAACAGTACATTCCAGGCTCTATGACAGCTTCAGTCAGTCCTATTAGAGCAGCAAGCAGATCCCTGCAGTAGCCTAGTGGTTGGTACAGTGCACTGTGGGAGAAAGGGACCCAGGCCTATATCCCACTCTAACTGGTAGACTTGTGGTGGAAAATGTGAGCCCTCCAAAACTTACCAAAAACCTACTGTACTCCTATATGACACCTGCAGGCATAAGAACTATTGTAGTGGTGTACAGTTGGGTACAGAAGGTTTTTGGTGGGTTTTGGAGGGCTCAACATACAATATAAGGAGGTAACTGTCAGATGTGTACCTGGGAGCCTTTATTTGAAGTCCACTGCAGTGACCCCTAGAGTGCCCCACTGCTCTGCTGGGATGTCTGTGTGACTAGTTTTCTAAGAATGCTGGCTCCTCCTACATCCCAATGGCTTGATTTTGTGCGTTTTTTTTCACTTAGATTTTTAATAGTCCAAAATGATAGATGCACTGAGCACAATAATGTCTACCAAATGGCCATTTTAGGGGGGGGGGGGGGAGACTTTTTCAGGTTCGAAAATGGCCATGTTTGCTATTGGATTTGTGGACGTTTTCCTAAAATGTCCAAAATTGGATTTAGACATCATATGTGGAATTATGGTAGAATATCAAGGTGTAAGAGGTGCAAACTCTGCTCTCTGCCATGCATCTTATCATATCTCCTCTAGACAACACATCAATGAATGAAGATGCAACTTCTGCCTTTACAGTATTTATCTGCTACTCTTGACATCATAACAGCTGCTTGCTCTAACAAAATTCAGATAGCTTGAAGTCCCCACATCCACTAACCCTCAGTTCCAGGCAAATATACATAAAGTCTCTCATTTTTTTTCACTTATTGAAATGGTTTGTACTCTTTGAGCTGCCGTTGTTTCACACAAGGGACTAGCATCTTTAGCATTCATTGCCATGTATGGATAAAAAATATATGATGGCTTTCCATTCAAAAATTGGCTAGTTTGGAAGCAACTTTGGGTTATAGATTTGGCTGACACCTGGGCAACACTGGAGAACAGATTCATGTGTAGTTAAAAGTGACCATCCACCTGGTCCAATGGCTCAGCCCCTTTGAGCAGTCTCTGAAGTGGCAGAAATTGACCCTGTAGAACCTCTGGTATTTGACAGTTAAATTTAAAAAAAAATGTTTTTTGTAGTTCTCTGATTAACAGAATGTGGAGATAAGGGGTAGGCAGTGGACATGATATTCAAAAGAAATTATTGGGACAAGTCTTTACAAATAGGTGCCTCCATTTAGGTGCCCACAATGCCGTACGGTGAAAGCCTCGATAATGGCCCCTGGATACTCAGATTCCAATGTACATATTAGCATAACCAGATATCAGTGCATCTTACATTTAGGGATCTGCAGTTATGTCAGCAGGTGTAACTGTGGGTACCCAAATGTGACAAGGACATATGTAACAGTGTCTTTAAAGTTCTGAATGACAAACCTCCTTCTTGTTGTGCTGCCACCTTGAAAATCCATATGCCAACCCATACTTTGAAATCTAGTAGTCAGTACCTTTTGCAGGTTCCCAGTTTCAGGCATATTAAATTGGAAGAATACAGGAATTCACTGTGCATGATTGCGGGCCCCTTAATATGGCATTCATTACCATCAACTTTACATTTTAGTGAATCTCTGCTCGTTTTTCATAAACAGCTAAAAACTTTTATTTCAACAACCTTTTTTTTTTCAGTTCTTGGAGACATATCCTTGGTGTGAGAGGACAGTACATCCCCTGGTGGGCAGGTCCTGGCTACAGGAGTACTTCCTACTTCACCAGGGTGATGCTCTCCTTCTAGGAGACCTCCCTCCTCCAAGGTAGCACAGGGGCTACCAGACTGGAGATGGGACTTCTCTACAACATCCCTGTAGGTCTCCTCTATGTACCTATCTATCTCCCTCAGCTCCACCAAGTCTGCTACTCTAGCCTCAAGAGAACGGAAACGTTCTCTGAGAGCTAGGAGCTCTTTGCATCGGGCACACACATATGACATCTCACCAACTGGGAGATAATCATACATGTGACACTCAATGCAAAAGACTGGATAGCACCCCTCTCGCTGCTGGACTGCTGACTCCATCTTAGTGTTTTTGAGTTTTTCAATAATTTAAAACTTGCTACAGTATTTATTAAGGATATTAGCCTAATATAAAAGTGTATTTTAGTTTATATAGTATATTGTATGATTTATTTAGTGTTTCTTTCTTAGATGGTAATGAAATGTATTTAAAACTCTGAAAGAGCACTCCTTGCTTGTTACCCTAATTACAATAACTGACTATAAATGAAGAGTTTTCCTAGGGATGGGCGGGAAGACTAAACTAGATCCTGCAGTGCCTGCTAGATTCTATCTGTTAATGCTGTGGTACAAAGTTTTTAAAACTAAGTGGAAAAGACTATGGAGATTAGTTGATAAAATTTGCTTCTTATATTTTTTATTTTGCCTATCACTAACCTACAATTCCTCCTTTAAACCCCAATCTTTAAGTTCCCAAAGCACAAAGCAAAATAGTGTTCACTTACCAGAGAAATGTCCTCTTCTCTCGGAACTTCTCAGAAAGAAAGTTCAGTGGGACCTTTCCTCTTTATATAGTTTTGAATCTAAGGGGCCTTTTTTTAAACAGGCTCTTTGAACCTGACTCAGCAACCTATGCCAAGTATTCTACTTTCCCACACCTTAATTAACACATAATTGAGGTTGCTGGATGTGCTACCTCTCCAGCAGCCAAGGAACAGAAAATAATTGCCTTTTAGAACAAGAGTTTTGGGCTGTTTAATTTCTACCTCTAGAAAAGGTTTCAGTTTAAGACTATGGGGAAAATGCCTATTTCTAGAGAAAATTTCAGTTTAAAACTATGGGAAAAGGGTTTGTACACTATGGCAACTAGTTAATAATGCTTGCTTGCTTGCTTCTCTCTCTCTCTCTTTATTCCCCCCTTAATACTAGCTTTTCCCTCTCTATCTCTCTTTTATTCTCCCCTTAATACTAAACTAGATCCTGCAGTGCCTGCTAGATTCTATCTGTTAATGCTGTGGTACAAAGTTTTTAAAACTAAGTGGAAAAGACTATGGAGATTAGTTGATAACATTTACTTTTTATATTTTTATTTTGCCTAACACTAGCCTACAATTCTTCCTTTAAACCCCAATTTTTAAGTTCCGAAAGCAAAATAGTGTTCACTAACCAGAGAAATGTCTTCTCTTGGAACTTCTCAAGATGAGTTACATTCAGATATATATGTTTAAGCCAGTGGTTCCCAAACCTGGCCTGGGGAAATCCCACCCACTCACGTTTTCAATATATCCGCAATGAATATTCATGAGTTAGAATTGCATGCACTGCCTCTACTGCATGCAGCTCTAACTCATGAATATTCATTGTGGGTATCCTGAAAACCTGACTGGCTGGGATTTCCCCAATGGAAACAAAGGAAAAAAAGGTGGAGGGGGTCCACTCCTTCCACAGTAACGCAAGCAAACCAACCACAGGGTAGAAGAAAACAAGTCCAAGTGACCAGCCAGAACACAGAAGTAAAAGCTCCAAACAAAGTTTATTGGGACCCTACACGGTCCGTGTTTCGGCAACAAGCCTTCTTCATGGGTCTAAAAACACACAAAGTATTAAAAATAAAAATAATAAACATAACCACATATATAGTAATGCATTATTGTAAATTGTACCAAAAATTAAGACTATTTATATGCAAACATTCTAAAATATATAAAAGATATAAACCACACACAATTACAATCCACAAAACATTAAAAAAAAATAAAAACTCAGCGATAATATATTTAAAGTAAAGGATATATAAAACTGGAAATGTCTTATTAATAAAAGCCGAACAAACTGAAAAAAAGGGGGGCACTGAGACATACCAATAGATTCTTTGCTGGCCGTCAAGCCATCTGTAAATGCTTTTCCTATTATTATTGTTTTTATTTTTATGTTTAAGTCTGTTTATTGACATAATGAAGCAAATAAACATTCACAGCTTCTAACCAATAACAATTTCTAATTTAACAGTCAACTATCAGCCTTTTCCAAACGTCAAATCATTTTCTTCTTTTTTTTTCTCCCAGCATGCCTCCCCCCTTCCCTTCCCTCCCTCTTTATAGTTATATCTTATTATTAATGGTGATATATCTGGTATTCATATTAAACATAATCAGTATGACATCTTCACCACCCTTCCAATCATAACACCATGTTTATTTACCTTCCCCCCACCATGTCTTCGCCTTCCTTCCCCTCCCCCCTTCCCTAAGTCCCCACTCCAGTGGTGTATTAATTTATAAACCACATGTACTGTATCACTATCTACAGAGTTACATGTTTATTATGTGTCCCTTTGCTGCTGCCGGCAGCGACAGCCAAAATGGGGTCCATATTTTACAATAGTCCTCTTCCTTAAAACTGGGTGTATGGTCTACCACTCTTCTCTCAAACCTCATCAAACAAATCATTTGGCACCTCCATTGTGCGATGGTTGGTGTTTTATTTGTAATCCATTCAGCAAGTATTACTTTTTTGGCTATCATAGTTGCTCGAGTCACAAATCCTCGATGTCCCGCCGGGATTGGGGAAGGTAATCTAGGACTCCCAAATAGTAGGTATACATTGTATCTCCATTCGTCTCCCCACATAGTTGAGATGGTCTTTAATAGGATTTTCCAAAAGTTCACTATTTTGGGGCAGTTCCAAAACATATGCCCCAGGAGCACTCCTGGTGCCCCACATTTGGGGCATGCTCCATCAGCTGATACTCCTAGATGAAATGCCCTCCGTGGTGCTATAAAGAGGCGCATTACCATTTTATATTGTTGCTCCCAGAGGGCTGCCATTTTGCAGCTTCCTCGCAAGGATAATATGTGAGTCTGTAGCATTTTACTGGAAACTTCAATCCCCAGATCCAAACTTCAAGCTCGTGCCAGTTGATTGTAATTCGGTTCTTGTACCGTGTCTCTGATATGCCTATGGTGCATTTTCAGTGGAACTTTGTTTTGTGAGTTCAGAGAGAAAGCGGAAGACAGTTCTTCTTGAACGTCTTCAGTTAGGTCCTCCCATGTTAGGGCGGAAATATAATGTTTCAGTTGGAGGTAATAGAAGAAGTCTGATTGTGGGAGTGTGAAGGTGGTCTTAATTTGTTGAAATGGCTGAATATGGCCGTCGTCTGTCAGTATCTGCAATAGATATTTCAAGCCTTTATTTTCCCAGCGCTGAAAGGCACTATGCATCTCCCCCGGGGGGAAGTGTGGGTTGCCACGCAATGATAGAAAGGGGGTTGTCCGTGCGGAAAAGTGATGCAGCTTACAAATCCATCTCCATACCGCTTTTGCTGTCAGCAAGATATATGTATGGCTCAGTACTGGGGGCATCTGTCCACCTCCAGTGTGTAGTAAACAACTAAAATGCGTATCTGTCATGAGCGCCAGTTCTATATCTGTTGCCGTGAATTCTGATGTTTTGCGAAACCAATCTGTGATATGTCTCATACCACATGCAATTGTAAGGTATCTTATGCTCAAAAGTCCCAAGCCTCCATACTCCACCGGAATCTGGAGACTTTCAATTGACATTAGGGCCTTTCTCTCTTTCCAAAGGAACCATTGCAGTTGTTTGTTCAGTTTTTTCTCATCATCTGACCTGAGGAAGAGTGGTAGTGTTTGGAAGATATAGAGCCACTTGGGCACAATCACCATATTATACAATGCAATCCGCCCCATCAATGTTAATGGGTATTCTTGCCACATTCGTAATAGTAACAGTGTTTTGTTTAATAGTGGATCCACATTATTGTTATATAGCTGTGGTAAATCCTGTGATAAGTAGGTACCTAAGTATTTAAGGTTTTTTTCTTCCCACGTCAGAGGGAAATTACCTTTCTTTATGTCCCCTTCACTTGGATATACCCTCAATCCTACTGATTTCTGTATAGTAGTAGTAGTAGTATTTAATGAAAAACCTGATAGCTTGCCATATTGTTCAATTACTTGCAGGATTTTCCCTAGTGCGGCCTGGGGGTTGGCTGTAATCACTGCTAAGTCGTCTGCAAAGGCTAATGTTTTGATCACCTCTCCGCCCACTGCTATCCCTGGGATCTCCCTCTGCTCTCAAAGTTCGTAACAAGGGGTCTATAGATATCACAAAAAGTAGGGGAGATAGGGGACACCCCTGCCTCGTGCCTCTCTTTATATTAAATACTGGTGTTTTAACGCCATTCACTAGTATGGAAGCTTCTGGATTTTTATATAATGTTAGTATGGCTTGGTAGAACCACCCCTGGAACCCCATATATTTAAGCGTGGTGAATAGGTATGTCCAATCTACTTTATCAAATGCTTTTTCGGCATCCAAACTGTAGAGGCATGCCGGGATCTCTTTCTGTTGACTAGTTGCCATTGCCAGGAGTAATCGCCTAACATTCTTTACTGTTTGTCGATTCCTGACAAATCCCACTTGATCCTCTCCGATCACCCTTGGAAGTACTGCAGCTAACCTATTAGCTAGCAGTTTGGCCAGTATTTTTATGTCTACATTTAGTAGTGATATTGGTCTATATGACGCTGCTTGATCTTCGGGGCGTCCTGGCTTGTGGATAAGGGTGATTAGTGCTGTATTTGCATATTGTGGAAAGATGCCTTCTTTGACTACTCGTTCATAATAGTCATGTATGGGACCCAGGGATGTGAGTGGCAGTAATTTATAGAACTCCCCCGTAAATCCATCTGGGCCAGGCGCTGAGCCTAGGGGTAAGGACTTAATGACCTCTTCCCTTTTAGTGGGCTAGCTAGGTCTTCACTTTCTCGCTCCGTAAGTTTGGGAACCCCTACCTGTGTTAGATATTGCTCAATTTCTACTGGGTCTGGTTTGCTCGGGCTATCATACATGCGCTGGAAATACCTTCTAAAAAGTTTAGCTATGTCTTCACTGTGATTACATAATTTCCCTTTTTCATCTCTAACTACTGTTATGGGTTTGCGCGTCCCCCTGGACTTAACCAACCTCATTATCATCGACCCTGCCTTATTTCCAAACCTTTGTAATTTAAATTTTTGGTAGGCCATAGATCTGCACACCCGCTCGTGTATTAGGGAATTCAATGTCACTTGTATTGTATGTAGCTGTTCCTTAGTCGTCGGGTTTGGCCTCTGTATGTATCTGGCTTTCGCCTTCCGGAGCCTAGCTTCCAGCTGCAAGATTGCTATGGAGTTTTTCTTGTTCCTAGCGTGAATGTACGCTATCACAGCCTTAACTGCTGACCAGAATGTCGGGTGTCCCATATGCTGTTTATTATTATGCGCGTACTCCTCCCATTTCTGGCTTAAGAATTCCCGAAATTCTTTATTATGATATAGGTATGATGGGAATCTCCAACCCCCTGCCCCTTGATAATATGTTGTGGTCTCCACCTCTATCCACACTATGGAGTGGTCGGAGATCTCCTCTGGACCTATTTCTGCTGTAAGTACCTTGGTAAATGTGGGTTGGCTAATCAATATGTGGTCCAACCTAGAAAATGTACCATGAGCGCACGATTGGTGCGTGTAATCTCGCTCCCCCGGGTGTAATGCACGCCATGTGTCTACCAGGTTAAGTGAGCGCATAAAAAATGTCATAGCTTGTGATTTTGGTCCTCTGCGATGCGCCACGTCTGGGGCTGAACAATCCCACTTCGAGTCAGTGATTAAATTAAAGTCTCCTATGACCATGAGATGGGCAGTTTTATAGGGCATACAAATATCTGCCAACTTAGCCAGAAATTTTGGATCGTATCTGTTAGGCCCATATAATCCTAATAGTAAGTAATCTCTATTTTGTATCCACAATTTAACTAGTATATAGTTCCCTTTGGGATCGGTTTGGATTAATTCTGATTTAACTGCCAAACCTTTACGGACCAATATAGCTACTCCTCCCTTGCGGGTCCCAGTTGTGGTAGAGAAAACTTCCCCCACCCATCGTGTTTTTAATTTCAGGTGTTCCTCAAGGGATAATCTGGTTTCTTGTATGCATGCAATATCAATTTTATGTCTCTTTAAGGCAGAAAGGATTTTTGTTCTTTTCACCGGTGTTGTTATCCCTCCCACGTTCCACGTAGCAAATTTGAGTGTTTTAATCTGTTACAGAATTTTTGGAGTCTGTCTCAGCAATTATACTTAATAAGTCTACTCCCAGACGCCCAGCTTCACCCGTGAGTCTGCAAAGGGTCCATATTACTCCCTCCTTCCTTCTACGTTCCCACTGTAATGTGATAGAAAACCATACCTGTGCTTCTCTGCAAGTACAAAAGACTATTAATCTCTTGATATTATATATTACCACTGGAGTCCCCCCCCTCGCTTCCTTCCCTCTCCCCATACCCCCCTCCCTCCTCTCTCCCTCCTGGCCAAAACCCTTCCTCCAAACTAGAATTTCTAAGATCATGTGATGTTGAGCCCCCCTCCCCCCGGATACACATTTACATTTTACAAATCCAAAATTCTACCATTCTAGGCCCATTTCCTTTCTCCCCTGATTTTCATTCAACAACATTGTCCAGCAGTCTTCCTTATATTTAGTTCAACAGTCTACGGATACCTGTTCTGGATTGCAATTATACAATTAGTTTTTCCATATATATCATAGACGTTACTGGCTCTGCAACGGTGTTCTGTCCTGTCCCACCTTTGTTTTCAAGCTGGTTCCATTGCAGTAATAAACGCCCTGGCTGTCTGTGGAGATTTAAATAAGTGGCACTTCTCTTGATGGAATATTTTAAGGGTAGCTGGGTATACCAAGGCAAATTTCTTTTTTTGTTTCCGCTAATGTTTTGCACAGGGGGTGAAATTCCTTTCTTTTTTCTTGAAGGCTGTAGGAATAGTCCTGAAAAATCTTTATCGGATGTCCATTATAGCACAGCGTGTCTCTCTTCATTCATGCACCCTTCATTATTTCAACTTTATGTGTAAAGTTATGGATCTTTATAATTACCACCCTGGGCCTCTGACTTTGCTCGGGCCTGCGTCCTATGCGATGTGCCCGCTCTAAGCACAGTTTTTCTGTGCTATCGGAAAGCGCCATCGCCGAGGTCAGCCATCTTTCCAAAGCTGTTTATAACATGTGCTCTGGCACCGACTCCGGGATTCCTACAATTCGAAGATTATCTCGTCTCGATCGATTTTTCTAGCTCATCGAGCTGTTGTGCTTGTAATTGCACCTGTTTCTGCAATTCCTCCAATTGCGTAGATTTGCCAGCACCCTCGTCTTCAATCTCTGAGACTCTTTTTTCTAATTCGCCAGTGCGTCTCGTTGTATCCTCTAATCGGGTTTCCATCGTGGTAAGTTGATCCGAGAGATGTTTTAATTGGGGTTCCAAAGCGTCCTTTACTGCTGCTGTTATCTGGAGCAGTTGTTGTGGAGTGAAAGCAGGCGGTTCTGGCGTCGGTGTAGGGCCCGCCGCCATTTTCAATTCTCCAGCTTTTGTCTTATCCCCCTCTTTCTTTACGCTTTTCGCCGGCATCCCTGCTTCCAACTTTATAACAAAGGGGTCCATATAACTGCGCCTCCTTTCTTCTGTGATTTTCTCCCGATTTAGTTTCTATTTTCCAATGTTTTGTGTCCCGAGGGCAGGGAGGGCTCGAGAAAGGAGCTACTCAGCATCTGCTCCCTTCAGCTCATCACGTGATCTCCATTTTGTTTTTATTTTTAATACTTCGTGTGTTTTTAGACCATTGAAAAAGGCTTGTTGCCGAAACATGGGCCATGTAGGGTCCCAATAAACTTTGTTTGGAGCTTTTACTTCTGTGTTCTGGCTGGTCACTTGGACTTGTTTTCTTCCACCCTGTGGTTGGTTTGCTTGGGTGGGATTTCCCCAGGCCAGGTTTGGGAACCACTAGCTTAAACATACAGAATATCTTCCCTTTTTGCAGGGAAATGAACGCTAAAAATACTTGTCCAGAATTGCTAGGAAACATTCAGGATGAAATTGTTGTGATAGTATTCTTGTATCTTTGCTGGGAAATGCCAGTCACTGCAACTGCAGTACAAACAGTGGCCATAGAGCATCAGAATTGTCTATTATAATGGAATACTGCCACCTTGTGGTCACTGCTGGAGAGCATCTCCACAATTAAGACCGTCAAATGCATTAATGATAAATGTCCATCATCACAATGCACAATGATGCCAAGGTTAAAGCCCTGCTGCCACTCTATGCAGGTTGACCTTGCCACCTTGTCCAAGAATCTTGATGCGGCCATACTGCTGTGTAGTTCAAGAGAAGGAAGTTTTCATAGCTACACCTTTTGGCCTTCTAACAGGTAGATGGGATTATTTCTTTCTTTATTAATTTATAGCCTGCCCATTAACTAGACGGGTTACAATAAATACACATAAAATACATCAAAATAATAAACAATAAATCTTATTAAATAAAAAATGCTTTAACAAATGAGTATGCTTTAAATAGGTATGTAAATCAATACTTAACCAGCCTGTTTTTCTCTCCTTTGTCTTCCCTCTGCCTATTATGCTGACTAGCGCTCTTCATGCCCTCCAGACTTATTACTCCTAGATCTCTTTATCATTTGGTAGTAACCAGGTCTTGTCCTCCTAATTGATAAGAACTAATAAAATTTTAATGTTAAACTTCTTTATTAGCTTAAACACTTAAAAAGATCTTACATCTTTGAGAATACAATAACCAAAAGGCACTTTCTAAGATCCAACTCAATCCATGAGCTTTTCCATTTTTACAAATGTATCCCCCTAAATAACTCCTATCCCCCATTTACCCCATCATCAATTGTGCCCTATTTACCAAAGCAACCATTAAATAATCCCATTGTACGCATACTGACAGAGAGACTTTACAAATACAGTTCCAAGAAATGAACATAGCAAACAGATTCACCTTGCACTGTGTTCCACTCCAGACTACTCCCCTTATATATCCTTATCCTAAGACCCCCCCCCCCCCCACCTTCTAAAGTAGGGGTTCTCAGCACAGGACACATCTAGCTAGTCACATTTTCAGGATATCCACAATGATTATGCATGAAATACTTTTGTCTACAATGGAGTGTATGCAAATTAGTCTCATGCATATTCATTGTGGATATCCTGAAAACCTGACTGGCTAGGTGTATCCCAAGGACTTGGTTGAGAATCCCTCCAGTACTCTAAATTAGGTCTCACCAGAGATTTATACAGAGGCACTATCACCTCCTGCTGGCTCTTCCTCTCCCTACATACTCCAGGGAGGCAATGTTAAGAAACCTGCTTCCTGGTTCATCAGTGGTTTGTGGTACAGTAAAAAGAGGTATGAGAAAGCCACAACAAATATTTTGATTTCATTACTTGATATACCGCTAAAGACTAAACAGTGTTATAGTAGTTTACAATACTACGGTGGAAGAAATGATCTAATTCCACCAGACTAGCCTATAAAATAAAAGCTATTAGTTATACTAAAGCAATAAAGGAAGTAAAGAAAAATAACCTGATATTCAAATAATTAATGCTTCTAATTTTGATAATTATGCTCCTAAATTGCCTCTTTGAAAATTTACTAGGGCCGAGTGCCTAAATTTATACTCAAATTTTCATTAAACTCCTGATTTTAAGAACATAAAAAATGTGTGGCAATAGGGATGGATTTAGGGCATGAGGGGGTGGGGTAAGATTAATTTAGAGTTTTCCCAGAATTACTGTATGTGGTCAGGACAGTATACTGCTGTTATGGTATCCTCTTCTGACCTGAGGAAGGAAGTTGGTCTCTGAAGGCTAGTCAAAATCTATTAAAATTATTCCAATATAAAGGTATCATTTTATTTTCTATGTTGTGTTTTTATTTGTATTTATTAACTTTTATTAACAGTTACCATATTGCTTTAGCCTAAATTAAAAATAAATTATTTTCTCTACCGTTGTCTGGCTATTTACTTTTTCTATGTTGGTCCCAGTCTCTTGTTTCTATTTTCCTTCATCTTCTTTTAACTCTCTTTCCAGGGTTTTCTGTCCAGTTGTCATATTTCTCTCTCCTTTTTCTTTCAGTTTTCTTCAATTTATTTTTCTGCCTGGCTGTCCAGGTTTGAGTTATTCTTAGTACCCAGTCTTTAATTTCCATCTTTTTACTTAATCTACCTATGGCTTTTCATCTTTCCCTCACTCTTGTTCCCCCCATTTCTCTTATTCTCCTGTCTTTCACTAACTCTATCCTCTCTCCCCCTTTCCATCCAGCATCCTTCCAAGCAGCAACTCATGTTTCACTACCCTTCTACCATCTTCCCCCTTTCTCTCCCCATCCTTCCAACATCTACCTTCTCTCCTGATCCTTCCATCGTGTCTCCCTCTCTCCCCCTTCCTTCCATTCAGTGTCTTTCTCTACCATTTTCCATTCAGCATGTCCCCTCTCTCTCCCCCATCCTTCCAGTGCCTCCCCTTTCTCTCTGCATCCTTCCATCCAGCGTCTCCCCTTTCTCTCCCTACCCTTCCCTTTCTCTCCCCATCCTTTCAGTGTCTCCCCCTTTCTCCCTGAATCCTTCCATTCAGCATCTCCTCTCTTTCTCTCCCTACCCCTCCATCCAGCGTCTTTCCTCTTTGCATTCTCACATCCAGGGTCTCCCCTCTTTCCGTCTCCATCCTTCCAACATCTTCCATCTTTCTCTCCCCCCTTCCAGCATCTCCTTTCTCTTTCCATCCTTTCAGCCAGGGTCTCCCTAGCATCTTCTCTCTCTCCAGCCTTTTCCCATCCAATGTGTCCTCTCTTTCTCTCCCCATCTTTCTCATTTCTTGCTCTCTCTACCCCATTCCATTCAGTGTCCCCACTCTATCATTTTTTCATTCCCTCTCTCCATTCAGCATCTCTCCATGTCCCCCTTTCCCCTTGGTATCTTCTGTTTCCTAATGAGCAGTGGTGGTGGCAAAAGAACAAAAAGAAAGCACAGGGCCTTAGCCTTCAGGCATGCACTGTTGGCTCTGCTGATCCTCTGCCCCAGAATGGGAAATTGACATCAGCAGGGGCAGACGACCATCATGCCTGATGCATGCCTGAAGGCTGAGGCCCCACGCTTGCTTTTGCTCTTTTTTTGCTGCCGCCGCTGCTCATCAGGAGAAGCAGTAGTGGCGGGTGCAGTGGTGGCAGTGTCTCAGCGAGAGAATTTTCCGCTTGGTCGAGAGTGCAGGAGATGACCCACCAAAGAGAGAGTTTCCTGCTGAACTTGCAAAGAATTGAGGTAGTACATGCAAATTTATCCCCTGCATAGTCACTGTGGATATTCTGAAAACCTTTCTGAATAGATGTGCCCCAAAGACTGGATTTAGAACCCCTGGCCTACAGGCAAAAGCAAACAGGCAGGTTTGTAAAAGGGCTGAGCAGTTTGCTTTCTGTTGGTGTTCCCTGAAACATTACAGGCAAAGCATGGCTGAGGACATTCACAAGGCTACAATATGTAGGATTCCTTTCTGCTTCACTACCACTTAGATCCTGGGAACTCTTCTAGAGACTCGGAGCTGGAGATTAAAACCCAAGAACTACAGGTCAAACCTGAAGAATTCTCAGATATGGTCAGATACACTTTATAATTCAAATCTAGGACAGTTTAAGGGGAATCTTTAAAAAAATCTAACTATATAAATGACAAGTGACCGACTCACCTGCAAATGCGCAGTAGAGACTTCCCTCTCTGTCCCGCCCTCGCCTCAAGACGTGATGACATCAGAGGGCGGAACAGAGGGAAACTGACGCTGCCACTGGAGCCGAAGCAACATCGCCGGTGCACCAACCTCCACCCCCCCCCATTCCTCCCACCCCCCTCCGTATCGGGCCCCCTGCACTGACATGACAGTGCCTCTCACCTCCGTGTGGAAGCGCTGCAGGCAGCAGCAGAGCGATTTGCTGCTGCCTGCAGCGCTTTCACACGGAGGTGAGAGGCGCTCTCATGTCAGTGCAGGGGGCCCGGCACGGAGGGGGGAGGGAGCAGCGGTGAGGAGGGTAGATGGACATGGGGGGAGGGCAGGGAAGAGAGGAGGGTCGGTGGACGGGGTGAGGCCAGGGGAGAGAGGAGGGCTGCTGGACATGGATCGATGGAGGGGAGGGGAGAGAGGAGGGTTGCTGGACATGGGGGGAGGACAGGGGAGAGAGGAGGGTTGCTGGACATGGGGGGAGGGCATGGGAGAGAGCAGGGTTGGTGGATGGGGGGGGGGGGGGGGCCAAGGGAAAGAGGAGGGTTGCTGGACATGGGGGGAGGGCAGGGGAGAGAGGATGGTTGGTGGACGGGGTTAGGCCAGGGGATACAGGAGGGCTGCTGGACATGGATTGGGGGGAGGGGAGGCCAGGGGAGAGAGGAGGTTTGCTGGACATGGATGGATGGAGGTGAGAATTATTACATTTTGCAAAACACAAATCTTGCCCGTTTTAACGGGCTTAACGCCTAGTACTTATTAGAAAAAGAAGCTGAAAAGTTTTCATACATTATAACAAAAACTGTTTAGAATTGAAGTGGCATTACAAAACCTTTGAACTTGTGCCTAATTTTGCAGCAATTAATTATACACCATGCCAAAACTCTCCTTCTACATATGCAAGTAAATATCTCTTCCAAATGCTGGATGCTTGAGGCCTTGGAGAAGCAGCCATCAGATAAAGCTGGAAGCAGGAGGCTGGACTGATGAGGTGAGGGACAAAACAGAAATGCAGAAGACAGCACATCCTGTGCATATCACAAGCAACCTTCAAAATTGGCCATCATCCAACAGCATCTCGCCTCTCTTTGGCAGATAGTCTTGTAATAGAGACACATTACCAAATGGCACCTGGTCTCACTTGACAGTGACAAAAGCGCGTAATGCTCAAGAGATGGGGGGTGTGAGTGAGAGAGTACGAGAAGAAAGCTCAAGAAAAGTATATGTACAAAAAAATCATGTGGGTTGGGATGAATACATACTGGGCTCTGGGGGAGAAGCAGTCTACATCTCATGACTAAATACTGTTTTTGCAATGGCTGAACTTGATGAAAAGAGATGTAAAAAGAGAAAAAAACCTTACATGTGTTCTAGAGGGGTGTGGTACGTGTGCAACATGCAGATACTTCCCACACAGGAAGCTTCTTAACAGCAAATAAGTTGTAAGATTGAAACAGAAACATGCCATCTCAAACACACACACAACATCTTGCTGTATCAATACATGTTCAAGATTTATTTCCAAAATAAATATTTGTCCTAAATCATTTACAATTCAAGCTCAATCTTCACATCCATTTTGCTTTGGTATGGAGTCAGGAGAGGGATTACTTCTTCCTTCAGAAACTTTGCCACCTATCAAAAAATGGGGGGGGGGGAAAAGAAAGTTAAATATATACCCTCACCTTCAAACCTTAACGTCTCTCAAAACACAGCAGGGACCTGTTCCAGATGTTTTTAGGTCCTAAGGAAGAAGTTACATTAGTATTGGTGTTCATTATTGTCAACATTGTGGGACTTGTAACTTTGTTTTCATTATGGATACATATATTAATTGGGATTTAACTGAAGTTCAGCCATTATCCTACATATTGAAATCTACATTAATATCTATAGAAGTTAAAGCCTCAATTTTTGATGCTGATATCTCCATATAGCTGTTTCCTCCTTTAAGGTTCTGATGCCTCATTAAACCTTCACTTCTCCTTTGCTTTTCTATTAATGCCTCATTTATTTCACATCATATCACCTGCTGGGGAGCACGCCCTATGAAAGACTTCGGGTCTAGAAGGCTCTCCAGCTGCTCCTGAATTGGATCAAAATAGGAGTCGGCCTGAATTCTGGCAATAAGGTCATTGTCGCCTCCTTCCTGCTTGACCACAGCAGCTGCTTGCTGGGAGAGCACTCGGATCCGCTCATGACAGTCCTGGAAAGAGATGTTGAATAAAAGAATGAGGTCACCTCTGCAACATTCTGAGAAGACGCTGAGCCTACCACCAGGTGTGCCAAGACCGAGAAATCCTATAAAGGTCCAACATAGAACCTGTGTAGTGAGAAATATTTGTGCTATTCCTACACCCATACAGAGAATGAAAGGTTTTCTTGGCAATCTAAGCAATGTTGTGTGTGGGAACTTGGGAGTTCTAGATCATAAGGAATGTTTTGGCCTGTATCTAGAGCTGTTTTTATTAGGGAGGTCTGAAATCACAGAAATAAACCAGTTATGAAAGACAATGTTAGAGCTTTACACCTTCTATAGTCACACATTTACTATGTAAACACATTTAAAGAAATCATCTATCTGTATTACTGAAATATCTTCACAACCTACAGCCTCATCTTTAGTCTTTGCATGCACACTTCTCCCTCTTAGTGGCAGCATATTTTTTTTTTAATTTGAAACACTGGCTACTTGTGTCTTAATTTGTATCTTGCAGACATAGCAGGACTAAATTTAAAATTCTATGTCTGATCTTCAAGGTCCTTAAAGGAAATGGCTATGAGTACTGGAACAGGATCTCTCTCTACACACCTCCAAGGTCAGTCACTAAGGTTCTCCCAAGGAGTATCCCTAACCACACCCTCTCCAAAGGACATCATACAATGCTATTAAAATATTTTATTGTGTTGACATTGTAGTGCCATACGTTGTATTGTTATTTGAATAATTTTATTGCTGTAGTTATATATTGCTTATGTTTGACTTATTCTTTCTGTACACCACCTTGAGTGAATTTCTTCAAAGACAGTAAATAAAGCCTAATAAATAAATAAAACAAACATAGGGCCTCATTTACTAAACCGCTCTAGCAATTCCCACATGGCAAATGCAATGCAGCCCATTCAAAATAGATGGGCTGCAGCACATTTGCCGCACCAGGAATCACTAGCACAGTTTAGTAAAAGAGGCCTTTACAGATATGAATACAATGAATTTTGATCATCACAAGTTGAGAGCAAATAAAAAATGAAAATATGAAGTTGGTAAATACAGATCCACTGGACTATATAGTCGAGACAGGAGGTGATGTCACCGTTAAGCAGTGTTGGTCTGTTATCTAGACCTGATATCACTTCCTATCTCAAAATGTCATAAACATAACTAGGCAAAGAAGTAATTTGGTTAACCCAGCTTGTCATGGTAGTTTTGGTGCATTAAGGGCTCAGGTTAAGGATTTTTTTTAGGCTGAATAATGAGTTGAAAGGGTCTGCAGAGGGAGAAGAAGTTGCAGAAAGTACCTGGCGGTTCCCTCCAGCTTTCACCATAGCCATGATAATATTCTCTGTGGCCATGAAAGGCAGTTCTTGGCGGATACGTCTTCCAATCACCTGGACAACAAGCATGTGAAATCCAGAACAAGAGGGGAAAAAAGAAAGAGAGTAGAAAAATAAATAACATTAACCAAGGAAGGAGGTAGGGCTTAGTCTGCAAGGGTAATAGGAAGCTTTGGGAACCAACGCCATGTCAATCAATTACAAGGTGATGCTGAATGGGCAGTGTAAAATGTGGCCCTCCCTTGTGGAGTAAGCAGTTGTCACTAGGGCTGCAAGTTAATCACAGTTAATGCTGCAATTAATGATTTAATTATTAATCACGATTTAAATAATGAATCACTTTACAGTGTCTCCTCCAAAAATCTCTTCTATACGCTTCCACTCCAACCCCTGTCCTCAGCACAATCTGGCATCTTTCTCCCCATCCTCAATTCAACATCCCTCCCCCCTCACACCAGTCTACCTTAAAGGTAAGTCTTCTGTTGGTCCTCGGCAGCGGCAGCAATGCACATACTCGGCCTGGTCTGAAGCTCTCCCTCTGGCCCATCCCGCTGCCTCTGACATCACTTCCTGTTTCTGAATGGGCAGGACGGATCAAAGGGAAAGTTCTGGACCAGGCCCCAGGCAGCATATGTGCAACACTGCCACTGCCGAGGACCAACAGAAGACTACCTTTAAGCTGAAACTTAACAGGGAAAAAACTAAATACTAACCAACCTTTATCACCCTATATCCTCTAAAAACTTCATCACTGAAGATACGTCCTACTCCTTAGACCAAACAATGGAAATCCTGGGTGTTATTATTGATCAGTACTTGTCATTCGAACACCAGGTTTCTAAGGTGGTATCGAGTGTCTTCCATGCACATTGGAAACTAAAAAGATTGCAACCTTTCTTCTCTAGCTCATTATTTCATACTATCACCCAATCCCTGGTTCTTTACAAATTTGATTATTGCAATGCTATATATGCAGGAATCAAGATTCTCTCCTCAGAAAACTGTAAACAACCCATAACACTGCTGCTCACCTTGTCTGCAGAGTTCCTCATTATATGAAAGCTTCCCTTTTTACTAAAACTACACTGGCTTCCTATAAACACTAGAACCACCTTTAAAATCTGTGTATTCATCTACCAAATTTTATATGGTTTGTTGCCTTCTTAAATGCAACACCTAACTGAATTGCCATCACACAATGTATCAATAACCTCAGGAAAATATCTCACACTCCATTACCCTACTTGCAAGAAATTACTATACAACTCAATTCATCCATGCCATCAGCTTTACATACCAGAGTACTAAGTTATGGAACTCATTACCTATACAACAGATAAATAAATTAGGGGTGGGCAATGATTAAAAATTTTAATTGAATGATTAATTGTGCTTAATCACAGCATGCATTTTGGGCATTTCTCACCCTTTCCTACTGGCTCATCTCTCTCACCCTGTTTCTTCTAACTCATGCCCTCCTCCTCAGCCTTCAGATTCTCTTATGTCCCCTTCACTCAGTTTCTCTAATGCCTCCCTCCCCAGCCTTCATCAGCGTTCACCCAGTTTCTCTCATGCCACCTTCACCAGCATTTACCCAGTCTCTCTCATGCCCCCCCTCACAGCCTTCACCAAGATTCTCTTATGCCTCCCTCCCCAGCCTTCACTCAGATTCTCTCATGCACCCCAATTTTGTAAATGCAGACCGCCCCCTTCTCCACGCATTTACCTCTACAGTAGGGCTCGGGCTTTTCTCTTCTTCCTCACTGCCTCAAAGTCCTTTTTCTTCCCCTGCAAGGCTGGACTCTGCAGAATCTTGAACCACGCAGTGCAGGAAGTTGGGGGGAGTCTCACCAGACTTGAAACAGTGAGACTTCCCCCAACTTCCTGCACGGTGCGGTTCAAGTATCTGCAGAGCCCGGTGCAGGGGAAGAAAAAGGACTTGAGGTAGCGAGGAAGAAAAGAAAAGCCCGAGCCCTGCTGCTGAGGTAAATGCAGGGGGAAGGGTCTACGTTTTTTAAAAAATCAGCCGGCGTTAAAATGCTATTAATGCTAATTGCCCACTCCCAATATAAATGATTATTTAAGGTTTTGCAAATTATTAAAAGCTTTCCTATTAAGCACTTCTCTTATTAAGAAAACAAATTGACTTGTATGTTATCGGCCTGGTTTTCATTCCTAATAACTGCGTTTGCCTTTGCTTCATTGTAACATTCTTATTTAGAAAGAGTCATGCAACCTATCTGATTATATACTATGTTGATGCTTTCTTATATGTAATCCACTTTGAACACAAATATCACAAATAAATAAGTTTGTGTCACTACTCCTGGAGGTGGAGGGGAGGGAGAAGGGAGAGGGGAGGGAGGAGAGAGAGGTGTAGGAGGGAGGGAAGAGAGTGAGAAAGAGAGAGAGAATGGACCCCTGAGAAATTACATGGAAATACTAGGAGGAAATATTTTTTCAATAAAGAATAGTTAAGCTCTGGAACTCGTTGCTGGAGGATGGGGTAACGGCAGTTAGAGTATCTGGGTTTAAAAAAAATGTTTGGACAAGTTCCTGGAGGAAAAGGCCAGTCAGTTATTGAGATGGATATGGGACAGCACTGCTTGCCCTAGGATTGGTAGCATGGAATGTTGCTACTATTTGGGTTTCTGCCAGGCACTTGTGACCTGCATTGGCCACTGTTGGTAAGAGGATGGTCTGACTCAGTATGGCTATTCTTATGATCTGGGGAAAGAGGAGAGGGAGAGAAGGAACAGAAAGGAAGATATGTAGGATCTGGGGATGGAAGACAGAGAGATTATCAGTCCTTTAGGGAAGAGGGATGGGATTTGACATACTGCCTTTCTGTGGTTACAATGAAAGCGGTTTATATATAATACACAGGTACTTATTTTGTACCTCGGGTAATGGAGGGTTAAGTGACTTACCTAAAGTCACAAGGAGCTGCAGCGGGAAATAAATAAAAAAAATACTTTTAATTGTGTGATTAATTGCAACTAAAATTTTTACTGAAATGTAGCCCTAGTTGTCACTGTTGTGAAGTGCAGCTGTTCTTCATGGTTTGCCACTAGAAGGGCCTGTCTGATATCTCTCTGTTGTCCTATGCCTATGTGTTATATATAGAAGTTCAGAATGGATGGTCTGCTGATGCAGCTTCTTTGCTCACCTTTGGATAAACCACCAGGCCCTCTGTGATGTTCTGCAGTGTGGTCAGGACAATATCCGCTGTCAGAAAAGCTTCTGCTAAAGAGATGCGCCTAGGAGATAAGAGCAGCCCCATCAATTTTGGATGTTCTTTGTAATATGACCCACTTGCTGGTGCTCAGTACTCCAGTGCATGCAGTAGAATAACCACTGATATATCCCCAGAATAGAGGCCACCCCTTTAGTAAATAAGTTACTTACCTGTAGCAGATTTTCTCCATGGACAGCAAGATAACGTGTTCTCACATCACAAGAGTTGTCAACGATGGAGTCCTGCATGCAAAAGCTTGTCCAAAAAAAAAATCAGTCCTTGAGTGTTGTAAACAGTCCACTATTTCAAGATAGTCGTAATGAATATGCATGAGATAGATTTGCATGGCCAACAGCACCATGGTATGCAAATCTATCTCATGCATATTCATTTGGGACATCCTGAAAATCTTGCTTGCTTGTGGCCCTTGAGGACTGAACTTAGACAAGCCTGCTCTAGAGGTTTTTCAAGCAGCCTCACCACGCACATGTGCCACTTTCTTGCCTACCACTTTCATAGGGGACCACCTCAGTCCAGTAATAAAATTTACAGTAGAACACAACTCCTTGGGGAAGTAGGTGGATATGTGAGGACTTGTATCCTGCTGTCTACAGAGAACATCTGCTACAGGTAAGTAACTTGGTTTTCTTCAGACAAGAAGGATAGCAATCTTTACAGCTACAGGCCACCTTCAATAGAAAAAAGGAGAAAATAATAAATGCGCAAGGCAGTGGAACAGGCAGATACTAACATATTTTATTATTTATAAGTCTTCTATTCTGCTTAATCCATAGTTCTTTGTGGATCACATAAGTAAAGAAATGGGTCTGGGGGGATGAAGTTGGATTCTAGTCCCCAAAGAGATTCTACAGGACAGACTGGCATGTTGGGAGCCTCTTTCTAGACAGTGGTGGGATGAGACTGTAAGTCCATGTTGCAGCCTTGCAAATTTCTTTCACGGAGGCTGACCTCAAGTGGTTTACCAATGCAGCCATAGCTCTTATGTTATGAGTTGCTGACATGGGCATAAGCAAAGGAAATGCAGTCTGCTAGTCAGCTAGATAGAGTGCATTTGGTTAACAGCAGCCCCTGGTTTATTGAGGTCAAATAAACAAAGAAGTCAACCCAGCTTTTTGTTTCTATATTCAAAACACACCACCACTTATTGCATCAGGTTATTAAAAAAATAGTACAATCCATTCACTCAAAACCACCAGCATTTTTGAAGAAAGCTTTTTAAAAACAGTTATCTGCCACTCCAAGAAGACTAAGGCTCTCTTGCAATCAAATGTGTGCATTGTGCTTTCACCTTTGTGGGCATGACACACGGGGAAAAATATTGGCAGGACAATTGACTAAGATGGAAATTTGACATTACCTTAGGAAGGAAGTTTGGCGGAGAATGCAAAACCACGTGTTGTAAAACTTAGTATAAGGTGGATCTAAAACTAAAGCCTAGAATTCACTCCGTATGCTAAAGTTACACTGTCAAAAACAGTGGCTCAAAAAAAAAAAAAAAAAAGCTTTCATCAGCTGGGATAACATGACACTGAGGTCCCAAGATATTGTGGGAGGCTTCAACAGATACAAGCCCCACATGAATCTGAAAATAAAGGCTGTACAGGGATGGATTTACCTTCTACATGGTGATAAATACCAACTGCACTAAAGTATACCCTAATGGAGCTGATTTTCAATTCTGACTCAGACAAATGTAAAAGGTGTTCAATCAGCTTCTGTTTGGGACAAGAAAATGAATCTAGGGCCCTTCTAACACACCAGATAGCAAATCTCTGTTACGGCCACCACCGTGCCTTTTGCCCTGCGACACACCTGCTGGACTCGGTGAGTGTCGGGGTCCATGGCGCTCTTCCAGATCCTAGGTGGTTCCCTTGCGGCAGTGGACTGCCACCATCATAGCTTCCAATATCATGGGGGCACCCCCGATCCTGCAAGCTGCTTCTTGCAGGGATTTTCCATGCCAGCCAGCACCGAGTGTCCTAGGCATACACGTGCACAGGAGATCCTGTCTTCAGGGCTCTGCCTGTCAATTATTGGTCAGATGCCTAGGGATGACGTCAAGGGCCAGCTTCTTCAAATGGAGCATCAGATCCTTAGCGTGCGCCTTTGCAACGGGTCTCCTGGGTGTTCTTGCATTGGCTTCAGTCTTTGCTCCAGCATCGTCTCCAGTCCCTGTTCTCGTATTGTCTCCTATCCATGTTTCAGTCGTCTCCACTAGTCCTCGTCTGCAGCCTCTTCCTCAGTCTCGTTTCTTGTTCTGATGTAGTCCAGGCTTCCAGGCTCCAGTTCCTTCTGGGGGAGGTAGACTTCAGTGCTACCTCCCCCCCCCCCCCCCCCACTACAGTCTTTTGGGGCTGCCTATTGTCCTGGTGTCTGCTGGGTCAACTCACCTGCCACTGAGCAGGGCCCACCTGAATTTCAGGGTGGGTTACTCACACTCCAACTGCAGTAAAAGGACTCACCCTCCTCTAGGCATGATACTCTTCCATTTAAAACCAAGTCCTTCTATTAGAATTACTCTGGAAGCCAAAATAACTTGAGATACACTGTTAGGCAGATTCAGGGAAACAAAAAGTACTCCTTCAACATCCAAGCTGTAAGGGTAAGGGATGTGATGCTGGGGTGCAACAGAGTTTCCAAAGCCTGTGTGACTAGTGTTGGAGAATTCCCCAGTTTGACAGATCTTCTTATGGAAAGATTGAGAAGACGGAAGCATATCTGTTTTTGCCAAAAAAGGGCTATGAGAATCCTGGTTCCCTCATCCCTTCTGAGTTACAGGAGAATTTTCACTATTAGAGAAATTAGAAGACGTGTACAAAAGCCTTTTACTCCCAATTTGGGAGGAAAGCCATTTGAGGTTAGCTTGTTGTGTGGCCCTATTCTGGAACAGAACTGAGGTCTTTCTTGTTGAGGAACGGAAAGATCTTTTGAGGGGGTGTCCCACTCTCCAAATATCCTCTGAGCTACCTCTAGGTCTAGGGACCACAATGCTATGGTGCCTTTTCACGTGACCACAACGTAAGAGGACCTCCTGAGACCCAGAAGTCTTCTATTTAAGCAACCTGTCAGCGGCGGGTCATATTTACTGTTTGTGCTACTCAGGGGAAGATGCACTAAAACAATCGTTAATGCCCTTCCCTTACCGATTCCTTAGCGAATCGGTAAGCAACGGGAATGTATCAAGGAAACGGAATGTAAATGAGCTGCTCGTTGTAGCTCACTTGCATTGTCTATTCCCTCGGAAGCCAGTCGGCCAGTCGAGCATGCGCAGAGCAGCCAAGCGTTATGCCGGCTGCTCTGCGCATGCCAAGGACGTTCTTTATGGACGTCCTTCAGTCAAAAAAACAAAAAGAAGGACGTCCCTGACGAGCAGGAAACTTGTCAGCAGCCTGAACCTCAGAAGAGAAAGAGTGCTGAAAAGAGCCCCAGTTAATTTAAGTGCTACTGCTCTTTGCTTGTGTAACATTTCCATTGTTTACTGCTTTGCATGTTAAAGGCAGGCTTACATCAGGCAATTAGGAAGGACTTCTGTGAAGAAAAAAAACATCCAAGTGCTCCTCAGGGACGTCTAACACGAGCTGGACGTCTTCCTGCAGCTTTTGTGACGGGCATCCTTCTTGGACGTCTTTTTCCTACCTGCAATGTTTTCAGTTTGCACCCCCCCCCCCCCCCCCACAGGATCGGGACGTGCGAGGATGTCCAAATCAAAACTTTTTGGACGTTCCTCCCTCCAGGTCTCTCTCAGCCAATCACAGCGCGTTTAGCTGATACTGGTAACTGCTAAACGCGCTGGGATTGGCTGAGACCTGGAGGGAGGGACGTCCAAAAAGTTTTGATTTGGACGTCCTCGCATGTTCCGATCTTGTGTGGATGGAGGGGGGGGGGGCGCAAGCTGAAAACAACCTTGGAGTGGACTGTTGAGAGAACTTTGCTTGTGGTCAGTTTAGGCAGGTAACTTCATTCTATTTTGAATGGGAGTAACATTGCTCTTTTAGTATCTTTGGACCTTTCTGCCGCCTTTGACCTGGTTGATCACACTCTTGTTCTTGCACGTCTTCGAGATATAGGGTTCATACTTCCGTATCTGTGTCACTCAATATTCCTCTACATTGCGGAGTTCCACAAGGCTCCATCTGATTGCCAATGCTATTTAACATCTTTATTAGTCCACTAGCAATCTTGCTACAGGATCTCAACCTCCATTTTTACATCTATACAGACAATATCCTTATAATCTTCTCTACATCAAGCTCAACCCAAGACTTAACTCCGCTACAAGTAGCACTCTCTTTGGTTTCTAACTGGCTTTCATCCCATAAACCTGTCCTTAATACTGCAAAATCCATTACTTGTTGGTTCACAGGTATCCATTCAAAAACTTCACTGATACCCTTTGCGAAGAAACAGTGTGTTTTAAGCCTGTAAAATGTATTAGATATTTTCCTATTTTAATTATGTCCTGAAGTGTATTTCTCCTATTTGGCCAGCAGGTGGTGTTTCTTTGCTGTAAAGCTATTATAGGGAACTAAATGTTCTTTTTCTTTAACAGAAGCAGGAAGCAAGCAGTAGTATACTTTCAAATCTTGTTGACTGGGCTCCGATTGGCATAGGAGCTCATTTCCTTTAGAATGTATTGATTTTGCCTTCAGTCTTAGCCAGGAAGAAAGAGAGAGAGATCTCTTTGCTGAGGCTCAGTGAATTATATGTCCCGATCTTCCCAGATAAGGTTTAGACAGTGTATAGATGTTTAGTTAGTGTTCTAATTGATCCATATTTCAGTTACCTGTTATTGTTTGCCAATTGCACATTTTTGTCTACTGTTCCAATTGTTTGTTCGTTCTGCCTGTCTGGACTGATAAAGAATCCTGGTGGTTTGTGTGTTGGGTCTGCGAATGCTCTCTGGGAACTGTGGGACCACTGGGAGTGTGGCTCCAGTAACCTAGAAATCATTGGGGATAACTGGAGAGCAGGAGACTCGCCCAGAGGCAGTTGTGACCCAGTCGGTGGGAGGAGGATGCTAGTGTAGAGCATAAGCAGCAGGTGCAGGTGGACCTGAGCTGTGCTGAGGATAGACCCTCTTGGCCACGGGGTAACCCCATGCAGGTGGCTAGGTATTTCGTGACAGACTTTGCCCTTTTTGGTGGCAGTGTGGTGGGACTGTCAGGCTCAGTGTGTGGTGTGAGGGTCACAGTTCACTGAGTGGTTCAGAGTCTTTTTATCTGTAAACTCCAGACACAGAGCACAGTGAACAAGTGCAGCAGTAGCAGGGTCCCTTTCCTGTTTAGGCTTTTTTTTTTTTTTGTAGTGTTAGGAGATTAACAGTGTGCTGATGGTGACTGGCAGCAGCCAGCAAGCACCAGAGATGCCTGTCCTAACACAAGAGCAACCAGATGGCCTCAGCGAGGAGCTGCAGGACCAGCCTGTGCAGAGTTCTCGTGGGGTGACAGCAGACCCCTTATGGGCAGAGGCCTGTGAGTTGGCAGGGCCAGATGCCACACCAGCTGAGATCTGGCAGATCTACATGCTAGAGCGACAGTGGGGAGAGAAACAGCAGCGAGAGGAATGGGAAGAGCGACAGCGGCATGAGGAGTGGGCGTTCCAGCTGCAGAAATTAAAGATGGAGATGGAAATGGCTCATATCCAAAGCTCCAGCCCAACACCGGCGCTGAAGCCCAAGGCAGGATCCACAACTTGGATTGGGACCAACTTGTTTTTGCAGTTTGATGATACCAGAGGTGACATAGATGATACCAGAGGTGACATAGTTAGATAACTGCCTTTGAAAAAAATTGCCACCTTAATGAGATTCCTCAGAAAGACTGGGTGCACTATCTGGGAGGAAAGCTCAGTGGTAGAGAACTTGAGGCATTCCAAGGACTGTCCATGGAGACATGCTCCCAGTTTGAGAAGGTGCGCAAAGCTTTGTTGAACCATTATGCCGCAACCCTCCCCCCCCCCCCCCCCGAAACCTATAGGCTAAAAGTTCCAGACTTTGCAAAAAGGGGGTGGATGATACTCACAGCGAGTTTGTGATTCAGCTATGATAGAAGGTTGCAAGTGACATGACCACATCACACCATTTTTGCAAAACCTTCATTGGCTACCAGTACAATACAGGGTTAAATTTAGAACTCTATGTCTGATCTTCAAGGCCCTGAAAGAAAATGGCCCCGAGTATCTGAAGAATAGGATGATCCTCCACACACCACCAAGGACTTTCACTAACTACACCCTCTCCAAAAGACATTACACGATGTGATACCCGCAAGCGAACCTTCTCCGGAGTAGCCCCCACACTCTGGAATGCATTGCCTGAAAGGCTCCGCTTAACACAAGACTATCTGTACTTCAGCAAGCAGGTGAAAGCTTGGCTCTTCAACCAAGCCTTTAATGGAAGAAGTAACTAACTTGTTAGTCTCACTCACACACGCACACACACACAAGGATTGACTCGGGCTGCACACACTGCAGCGGGACATGTTTATCCACTCCTACCCTAGCTGAGATTATATTTAACCATCTCTCTGACCTCATGCAACTTTCTTCAAATCAGTCACCTTACTTTCTAATTCTTCCTACTTTTTTTTTTACTCATCTTACCAAGTAACAACGAACGCGGACACATTACCCCCATGGACACCTTTATGTGGAGTTCCCCAAGGATCCCCCCTCTCATCAACTCTCTTCAACCTAATGATGATACCTTTAGCCAAAGTTCTAACCAATCAAAACCTCAACCCTTACATATATGTGGACGATGTCACGATTTACATCCCGTTCAAACATGATCTAAACGAAATCACCAACGAGATCAACCAAAGCCTCCAAATCATGCACTCCTGGGCAGATGCATTCCAGCTAAAACGCAACGCAGAAAAAACACAATGTCTTGTACTCACTTCTCAACACAATACAAAAAATTATTCCACCATAACCACACTATACTGTTCTCTTCCCATCTCACAAAATCCTGAAAATTCTTGGAGTTACCATCGATCGAAACCTCACACTCGATGCACACGTGAAGAATACGATAAAAAAGATGTTCCACTCCATGTGGAAACTCAAAAGAGTTAAACCTTATTTCCCAAGACATATCTTCCGGACCTTGGTACAGTCAATGGTAATAAGTCATCTGGATTACTTGCAACGCACTGTACGCTGGCTGTAAAAAACAGACGATCAAAAAACTCCAGACAGCCCAGAATACCGCAGCCAGACTCATATTTGGAAAAAGTAAATACGAAAGTGCAAAACCCTTAAGAGAGAAACTTCACTGGCTTCCACTCAAGGAACGCATTGTGTTCAAGATCTGCACGATTGTTCACAAAATTATCCACGCAGACGCCCCAATCTACATGCAAAACCTTGTGGACCTGCCTCCCAGAAACGCCATAAGATCAGCCCTCAAATTTCTCAATCTACACTTCCCCAGTTGTAAAGGACTAAAATACAAGCTGCCACACGCTGCCACCTTCTCCTATATGAGTACGCAGCTGTGGAATGCATTACCTACAGCCCTGAAATCCACTGACGAAATAACTAACTTTCGCAAATCTCTGAAGACACACCTCTTCAACAAGGCCTACAAAGAGAACCCTTAACTCTACAAAACTACCTCACCAACCCACCCAGTTATTAAAAGCCACCTTCTACACTATCTTGCTTAACACCTTCCTTCTCTTTTCCCTTACTTTATCGCTTAACATTACTAATTGTAATTGTACAGATACTTCTTATATCTGATATCCTGGAATGAACATGTCATAACAAAACTCTGTAAGCCACATTGAGCCTGCAAATAGGTGGGAAAATGTGGGATACAAATGCAATAAATAAATAAATCTATATGTTACATCTTTGCCTTACCCTTCACTACCAATTATAATGTTCTATTACATATTGTGTAGTCATTGCAAGTAGTATACCATGCCATACTTTGTATTGTTACTTGGATATTTTTACTGCTGTAATTGCCTATTGCTCATGTTTGATCTATTCTTACTGTACACCACCTTGAGTGAATTCCTTCAAAAAGGCGGCAAATAAATCCTAAATAAATATGATACCAGCATCAGTGGTGGCTCAGTGGAGCTGAAGTTAAAACCCTGGAGGACTGCCAAAAGCTGATGGTCCTGGAGAAGTTTCTGCACCATTGTCGTCCTGAGGTGAGAGAACATGTTCACGATCACCAGCCCCATACTCCAGAGAAGGTGACTGAGTTGGCTGACATCTTTATGGCTAATGGTTGGCAAAGAGAAGCCGCCCTTATCTGCAGCAGCCAGGGCCCTAAGCCAAATATCCCTGTAACCTCAGAGACTGTCAGCAAATCCTCCAATGTTCCCCAAAAACCTAAAGACTTTAGGCATGAATGTCCTTGTTTCCAGTGTGTGTGTACAGGACATTTCAAAGTGGATTGCCCAGATAATCCCAAGCCTGCACTAAAGAGCATTCCAGTTCTTGCATCTAAGCTGGCGGCTTTTGTGGGTGGCTCCAGTACCACGAAGATGACCCATACAATTGCAGCAGCCATTCATCAAGCAAGGAAGCAGATGGATTTCCACAACACTACAGTACTCCAGTAACTGTGAACCAGACCCAGGTGGCAGGGCTTGTGGACACTGGCTCTAGCATGACTTTGTTATGACCAGAGCTAGTGCCGGAAGATGCTATTCTACCAGGGTGCACTGCAGAGGGAGTGCTAGCCAGTGGATACAGAGAGACTGTACCAATTGCTTGAGTATTCCTGGATTGGGGTACCCAAGCCTGGATACAGAGAAGTAGGCATGATAAAAAACATGCCGGTATCAATGCTGTGTGGGACTGATATGGGTCCAATGAACCTTGATAGTGGAGTCAGCATTTCCGCTATGGTGACCTGTAGTCAGGCCCGGGCGGCCCAACAAGCAGAAGCAGCAGAGATTACCTCTTAGTTCCAAATCCCGAGCCAATCCAGGTGGAGCCAACTGACCAAGCAACAGGAGGTGGCGCTCCAGTGCTTCCAGCAGCACCAGTTCCAGAGGTGACCGGGGCCATGAATATGGAACAGCCTGACTTAACTGACACACCTATTGATCAGACTGATGACCCTGATTTGTCAGTCACCCTTCCAGATATGGATACTGATATAGGACAGAGACATGCTTTTCAGGAAGCACAGCGCTCTGACCCTGACTTGGAAGCCCTGAAGCAGAGGGATGGTCAGCCAACCAATAAGACTGGCAAAGATCATATCCTATGCCTTTAAGAACAATAGAATCTCCTTTGCCCTCTACTCTGACACCTCCTAGAAGATGAGGAGGCTGGGTCACAAGTGAGCTTGGAGAGAGATTTAAGGGTATCACTACCCTGCTTGATAAGAACTTCATCTCAAAGAAATACTCTCCATGGCACGATGCATCAGTGAATTTTTCTTGTACATCATACCTAAGATCTGAAGCCTGCTGCCGTAAGAGTTTCTGGGCACCAACACCCTTGGTAGACACTTTCGATTTCATCTTGAAAATACCACAGGTTGCTTGAACTATGTATTTTCCACACTCCGAGAGGTGAGCACAGCCTTCTGAAAGAATTTCCTCCCAAAAGATTCCTTCCAAGGGGACACTGAAGAGGACTTGGACTTCTTGGTTCTTTTGAGAGTGGATTCCACCACCATGGAATGGTGAGGAAGCCTCTGCTTTTTAAACCTGGGAACTCAATGAAGGAGAGTGGCTCAGGTAAGGATTTTCTGATTTTGTGTGGTGGAGACAGAGCTAATGGTAAGCCAGTGGAACCCTCTGGCTGTCATAGTCCAAGGAGTGCTTAGAGCCTAACCTAAAAAATATTCTACAGGAGATGTCTGAGTCTCTGCCTGTCTTAATTTTCATTCCTCAGTGTGGAATGGGTCTTGCGTGAGAGTGCTGAGATAATGAAGATCTCTGATATCTCAGGGAAGCATCCTCCCTAATATACTGGAGATAGGCAACAGTGCAGCTGACACTAATCCCGAGGCCCTTCAAGGTCTTGGTGGGAAGTCTCTCTTGCTGACAAACATGAGGACAAATCTTTCCTCTTCTTTGGGCTGAAATCAGAACATATCTGATCTTGATGGCCTCTACTGATGTTGAGGATGATTGATGAGTTCTCAGTGCTGATGCATCCCCAGTGTCCCATGTAGCTCCTGGACCCATGGACACCAATTCCTTTGATGTCAATATTGCCTTAGAGACACCAAAAATTCATTTATTCTGCTTCTCTCAGCCCTCATTTATACTACTTCTCTTAATATTCCTCTTATTGACAACTGTGAATACAAATTGCAACAACAGAGTTCATGATCAGATCCCAGAAACTGCAAGCACTAATTTTGAGTATCCATAAGGGATATGGTTTTGCCACACCTAGGTGTACTTTTTAAAGCTGATAAGGGGCTTTTCTTTGAGACATGATGCCAGAAAAAAACACAGCTACAGGAAAATCAATGACTTAGTTCTGAAAAGTAGGCAACCAGGGTGCCCAAGGCCCTCACTAAAGGCCTAAATCAAATGAACACCAAAAAAAAAAAAAAAGGAAAATTTAGAACTGGACACAAACCTACTTGATGTACTACCAGGGTACTGGGAACAGCACAAAAACAGAAGAATTCACAAACACACAAAAAAAAACAACACAAAATAAAAACCTGTAAAATGCTGACAAACTGAATTCTTGACAGGGAGCTTTGGTGATGTGTCCGATTGAGTCCACAGAAAAATGAAAAGAAAGATGGGAAATAGCATACATGAGCAATGAGGCTGCTCACTATCTTCTAGAACAGGCACGGCCAAGTTCAGTCCTCGAGGGTCACAAACAGACCAGATTTTCAAGATATCTTGAAAATCTGGTCTATTTGTGACCCTCGAGGACTGAACTTGGCCAAGCCTGTTCTAGAGTAACCAAAGCTCTGTTGTTGATGTTGCCCATGCTGCAAGGACTCGCTATTTTGCTTGACCTTGAAGAAATCTTAATACCAAACATCAGCATTTAAAAGGCTGACCTTGCTGTTTCCAATCTTTTCTGGTAGTCAGAGCAGCAGGAGGCCAGGGACAGTAAGCAGGAACTCCCAATCTCCAAGACTGCTCCTCTTCCTCCCCCCCCTCCTATACTACCTAATTGCAAAAGTGTACACCATAAGAGAAGAGCAGCTGAGGGGGCTGGGAGCACACAATCATCCTGTTCCTGCCCTATCAGTCTATTACTACTCTGTCTATAGCACTGTACTCCAAAAAAGAGACGAATCTGCAGAAGAGGCAGAGGGGAAAGAGAGAAACCAGGGCATCAGGAGGGAGAGGAGAAAGGGAGAAGGACCTAAGAAAAGGAAGGGCAGAGAAAGAAAGGAATACTAGGCAGAAGATGATGGAAGGAAACCCTGTGGGCACATGATGAGAAAATTGTGGAAAATCCTGGGGAGAGGCAATGAAAATGAAAGGGAAGTAAATGAAGAGATGGAGATAAATTTAAGAGAATGGGAGATGAAGAAATACTTGAAGGACAAGAGGAGTGATGGAGAAGAAGAAAGGGAACAGAGGGAAACAGAAGAGATGGACACAAACCTTGAAGGAGTAGAAGGGAAAGGGATGAGGACTCTGAACAGATATCTAGGGAATATGAGTGAAGGGGAGAGGAGAGGGCTGAGGGACAGTGATACTGCACATCATCTGCACCTTTATCTACTCATGTATGTCATTATGAAATTTAGTCAAACTTCTTTTAATTGGAAAATACTAAAATTTTGCCCGAGAAGGCAGAAGGTTTTGCTGCCCACTCTTTTCTCATTTACATGATTGTGTCTCATCCTCTCCTTCCTCCTGTCTAGCCCCAATGCAATGGCAGAAAAAAAAGAGAGGCAGTCCACAAAAGCAGAACACGTGTCTTCTGATCTTTAAAAGGCTTTATTCCTGCCACTTAAAACAAACAATGCCCAACATGGCCACGTTTCACCTCCCTAGAGGCTGCATCAGGGGCTACAACTATTAGGGTTCCAAAGGGCACTTGCACTTAATAGTTAGTAGGTAGTCCAAATAAAAACAGCAACAAGTAGCAGCTCAGCAGCAGGATTCAAACTCACAGAGTAACTCCTCTTCATTCAGCATCCTTTTAATACTGCAAACTACAAATGTCTAAAATCTTTTGGGTCAATATTCAAAGACATTTATCTGAATTACGGCAGCTGCCCATGGCTATTCAGCAGCACTCTCTGGATAGCATCTCTGAATATCCTGATCTTCTTGCTCTGCCAGTGTGTGGGCAGTGCAATGGTGGAGCTGGCAGTAATCCAGAGTGCAGTGATATTCAGACCATTAAAGTCAGGACAGAAAAAAATTGCAATTCGCCATCTGGATAGTAGTTTAAAAATCTACTTGGATAGCAGCACTGAATATCCATGAACAATGTAAACATCCAACATGGAGTTTAAATACTGACCCATAAATGTGTGCAGAGAATAATATAGTACACTATCAAGAATAAAAGGTATATAACATAAATAATTGGCTCATAAAAGGCATTAAAACAGGAGTCCCAACATGGCAACATTTCAGTAGCCAATGCTTGCTTCTGGGGGAAAATGAACTCAAAGTGAATAGACAGAATAAAATCTTTTTTTGCTTCCTGGTTTTTCTAATTTACTACATAAGAAACTAGAATATACAAGGAAATGTTAAGATATTGATATCGTCTGTACATAGGGATGTTATGTACCTGTTATTTGACTTATTTCCTTATCTGTGATTGCTAATTGATTTCCTCATCTCTCTATTTATGGACTGGCATTTTGAGAACTATTCTGTTGTTGTTTTCTTCTTAATGCACACTTTTCAGTCATTTTTTGTGTTGAGATTTCCTTTATTTTGCTAACTGTATGAACACAAAAAGAACCACTCCATTAATCTTACTCTATCAACTCCATTTAATTTTCTTTTGAATTTTTATTATTTTTTAACATAACAAATTTATATATTTTAAAGACAGTTGAGCCATAAAGAACGCAATTTTCAGCGCAATTTCCACAAGTAGAAGCATTTTATCCAAGTAAATGGACTGTCTAAAAATTGACTACCTAGTATGAAGGTAAACATACCTGTGGAACTACACTTTTATTTGCATTTTATTGGAGGTGTTCTCAGAATAGGGTTATCTTGGGGGAGAAAACAGTGCATGTGTTTTGGATTTTCAAAACTGTGTGCCTTATTTTGGTTGAATAAAATATCTGTAAATAAAGCAGGAGCTGATAATTATTTGCTGGGCAGTTTTCAGAGTGAAAGTACTCGCTTATCTTTTCACTTAGAAAACTAAAGCAAAATCTGCCAGTACAAAAATAGCCATGAACTTTGTAGATATGCAGGTGGTCTGAAAACTGCCCTTAAACCTCTTCATCTAACCATGTTTTGGCAATTATATGACTGAAGTGATTTAAGGGACAATAAATAGTCTAATGCAACAATGTATGGAAAAAGTACTGCTCCCCATGAAGGGATACACTTCTTTGGGTACTTTCCCCCCAAAGATCAGGAAATTAGTCAATAAGCATAACAAAATAAATAAGTGTATGTATTTTCTTCTTTTAACTGAAAAGTTTAGAACATATAATACTCAAACCTATGTCCAGATCCATTTCTTTGTTAAGGAAATGATGTAATATAGTAGCTGTTCAGTGAATATTAGGACCCTTTTCTCTTTCTGACAAAACAAAAAAGCAGCAGCACTGGGTTGGCTCTTCAAAAATACCAACCTGCTTGTGCTGTGGTCCTGTTCATCCTCTTCAGTTCTTACCCCTACTAGCTTATGGTGAACACAAAACTTGCCTATCAGTGTATTTTCAAACGTTATATGGATAATATGGTGCTGTATTGTTTACATCACTAAACTGCCAAATATTATTCATATAATTAGGGTTCAGATTAGAGATGGGGCAGAGGTGATGTCAGCAATTATCCACTTAGAGGCGATATTCACCACTAGTGGGATAATTCTGGGCAAGGTGTATAAATACACCCATAGATTTGCACTAATATTTTTTTTAAGAACGTAGGCTAATAAAATTACCCTCATTATTTCAGATGGAGATAAACTGAAGTTCTGGAGTGTTTTGCAAGCAATTAAGGGTGAAACTGTCCTTTTCTCCAGCTTAACACCCACAGTTCCACAAAATCTATGCCATTTTATTGTGTGCACAGAATGCATATTAAAGCCATTCTTCACACTCCTGTCTCTACTGAGGTGCCAATTTGTCCATCACATGAAGGAAATCTTGCAGGATGTTCAGTCTGCCCTGCCTTCAGCCAGAAGCAAGACAGAAGTAGTTAGCTGATACTCACTGCTGTGAAGCTCTCACCTTCAAAGTAGGGGTCAAGATGGGGCTATCCACTAAAAACATCCATCTTAGGATATCATCCGCCAAGGGGGGTCATGTAATGGCTGGCTGAATGGCAGAACGTGCCAAACCGCACTTCCATTGAGCAGGGGTGAAATCCTAGCTTACCATCAGTGTTGACAGGAAAAAATATACAGGTGATGGTGACCCGACTGGAGCAGAAGTAGGCAGCAGACAGATTTGTGCAGTCCTCAAACTAGCAAAGGCGTCCTGACAGCAAATGGTACAGGAGTGCTTAACTGTACAAGATGGTGCTCAGGGCCTCACTGAGTTTCACATGTAGCTCATCTCCAGTATCAGACCCTGCTGTGGCAATGAGCACTGAGGTAAAACTGAGCACAATTAAATCCAGTAATGCAGCACTGAGCTTCTTGTGCAGATAGAAGTGGATCGGGATGAGGCTCAGGTGGAGCTGAGAGATATGGTATTCAAGTGCGCCCTGGGAGTTATTTTAGACTCCTATTTAACTTTTTCCCCACAAATTGCTAGTTTATGTAAGTCCAGCTTTTATGTTCTCAGTCAACTGTACTCTATTCGTACATATTTTGACCAACCCACTTTTCATACCCTTGTCCTGTCATTACCCGTCTTCATTATTGTAATATCTATTTAGGCAGTTCCCGTTTGAATCTGAAAAGGCTTAATACGGCGATTAAACTTATCTGTCATGCTCATCAATTTGATCATGTTTCTCCACTATTTCAAAGACTTCATTGGCTACCAACAGAACAGTGTATCATTTTTAAATTGCTTACTCTCACTTTTAAAGCCTTCGGGTTAGTCTTCCAGAAAAAGAAGATACTTACCTGTAGCAGGTATTCTCCAAGGACAGCAGGTTTCATATTCTCACAAGTGGGTGAGGCTGATCCATGTTGCCTGGTCCAGCTTTTGCCATAGTAAAAAAGAGAGAGCTTTGTAGAGCGCAAGCTGCGCTCTGTTGTGATGAAACTTAGTGTAAGGTGCATCCACTACTAAGGCCTGAAGCTTGCTGACACTACAAGCTGGGAGAAGAGTGCCCAGGGAAATCATCCTGAACTTTTCTCGGACTAGAAATTTGTTCAGGGCCCTTAGGTCTAGGATGGGACGCATCCCCCCCCTCCCCCGTCTTCTTCTGCACAAGGAAGTACGTGGAATAGAATCCCTGCCCTTCTTCCCCTGGTGGAACGGGTTCGACCGCATAGGCCTTGAGAAGGGCAGAGAGTTCCTCTGCAAGTACCTGCCTGTGTTGAGAGATGAATAAATAAGCTTTCAGCAGGCAATCTGGAGGGTTGAGATGCTAATTGAGGGCGTATCCAAGACAGACTATTTGAAGAACTCACCAGCTGGAGGTTATAAAAGGCCACCTTAGGTGAAAAACTTTTAGCCTCCCCCCTGACTGACAAGTCATCCTGGACAGACACTTTTACTGCAACTATGCTCTGCTGGAGTCAGTCAAAAGTTCGTCCTTTGCTTTGACTGGGGAGCAGCAGGAGCCTTAGGTGCATGCTGTTGACGTGAACGAGTGCGCTGGGGCTGAGCCTGAGTAGGCTGGCGAGACGAAGGAATGTACCTACACCTAGAATAGTATTAGGGACCACTCCTTGGCTTGCCAAAAACCCTCCTAGCTGAGGAGGTAGGTGCAGAAGGCTCCCGGCAGGAGAGAGAAGAGATTCTATCAGTATGTTTCTTGATTTGGTCAGTGACCTCCTCAACCTTCTCTCCAAAAAGGTTATCCCCAGGCAAGAAGCATCCGCCAACAGCTGCTGAACAGAGTGTTCCAAGTCAGAAACATGCAGCCATGAGAGTCTGTGCACTGCTATACCTTGAGCAGAGATCCTGGATGCTACATCAAAAGGGTCGTAAGTGGCCCTGGCCATGAACTTTCGACACTCCTTCTGCTGCTTGACCAACTGGTGAAAAGGCTCGGTCTGCTCCGGAGGGAGTGAATCCACCAAGTCTGACAGCTGTCACACCGAGTTTCGCAAGTAGACGCTTCTGAAGAGCTGGTAGGATTGTATACAGGAGATGAGCATTGAAGCCTGGTACATCTTCCTCCCAAAAGAATCCAGGGTTCTAGCTTCTCTGCCTGGGGGCGCCAAGGCATAGTCCCTAGTACTCCTGGCTCTTTTGAGAGCGGACTCCACCACCATGGAATTGTGAGGTAACTGAGGCCTAACAAAACCAGGTTTACTGTGGATCCGATACTGGGTATCAATCTTCTTGGGCACGACAGGGACTGACAGAGGGGACTCCTAGTTCCTGACGAGGACTTCCTTGAGTACCTCGTGGAGAGGGGCAGTCACAGCCTCCTTAGGAGATGTGTAATCCAGGACCTTGAGAATCTTAGCCCTGGGCTCATCCTCCACTTCCAAAGGAAATGGAATGGCATCAGCCATTTCCTTAACAAAAGATGGAAATTAAAGCTCTCCGGTGGAGACCGTCTCCTTTCAAGTGGAGGGGAGGGTTCAGAGGTGATCCCATAAGACGTATCTGAGGAGAAGTATTTGGGATCTTCCTCTGAGTATCCTGAGCGCTCCTTCCTTGGTGTCGGACCATACCTTCCTATGGGATTGCCAAGACCGAACCTGCCTCGATGCTGAGGAACCGTGTCCTCGAGAGCGACGTCGAGAAGATGGCTCCCGTCTCGACTCTGGCGAAGATTCCTCCATCGACGTCGAGGGGGTACTGGCTTGGGTAGTAGTCAACACCGGGGCTGCAAGCAGCGCAGGAATTGAAGGCCGCACTGCAGGCTGAGGGCCAGGCGGGGCTGCAACGGGAGGTATGGCAGGTGCAAGCACCACTGATACTGATGCACATCGCTGCATAAGGCCATCCAGCAGCTCTGGGAGCAAGGCTCATGTGCACTCATTGAGGGCCGACACTGGGAAAAGCTGGGGTGCCGGTTGAGGTGCAGGTTGCAGAACTGCTGGGGTTGATGCAGGAGCAGTATCTTGGCTGCTTGGAGACAGGCGAATCAGCACCTCCTGTATGGAGGGAGAGTGATCTTCTCGGCGCCAACGCTTCTGGGTGCCGAATCCTTCAACGTCAGGGAGCTCCCAGCACCATGTGTGTGACCAATGATGATGCTTCTTGGCCTTCACCCGAAGCGTGTCACAAAGGCTCCTTGGTGCTGATGAGGACAACGTTGAATCCTCACGTTGCCTCAGGGTTGGGTCTGACGATGGACAGTCCCAGGAAGCCTGCAGAGCAGGAGGCCTTGACACCAACGCCGCTCCCAATGCTGGTGCAATGCTTGACATCGATGCCGAGGAACCAGACTTGGCTCCACAAATTGTCTTTCACTGAACCTCTCGGGAAAACTGGGTCCTCTTCATGCAAAGACAGAGAACACAGTTAGCAGGGCTATGGTTGGGCCTAAGACACTGCAGACACCAAGAATGGGTGTCTTTTCCCAAGATAGTCCGACTGCACTGGGTACAGCGCTTGAAGCCACTGGGAGTCTTCGTGGACATGGACGTGAAAACCTCGTTGGCTAAACGGTTCGATGGTGTCTAAAAAAGGGGCAAGAACACTTTAAAATATATATTGGCTTGGATGGGCTACTATCTCTAAGATACAACCTAAACACCAAAGTAGACCCAGTGCTCACTTAGATGTATGTTGTAAGATGTACAATATATAATGTTGGGGGAAAAGGATCTCAACGATCACTGGGATATACTGCTGAATAGCAACTCAGTAAGAATGAAAAAATCCCACTTGTGACTAATGTCATCATTGACCCAAAAAAACCCCTTCCTGCCTTTATGTATTTTATGTGAAAATATTATTATAATAATTTAGTTGATAATGATTCAATTGTGGCAATATAAATAATCAATGTAGACTTTGGCAGAATGATCAACAGTAAGGTATAAGGCAATCAAAGCAGTAACACTCAGTATTGGGTTCATTGTCACCATCCCCCATCCTGCCTTTTCCCCCAATCCTGCTGTGCTTTGTCCTGGTTTGACTGTCTCATTCGTTTTCCTATCACAGTGATGTAATTCCTTTCCTACTATTTTGTATTTAATTTATTTGTAAACCGCTCAGTTCTGCGAGTCAGCTTGGGCAGTATATCAAGTTTTAATAAACTATAAACAGCAAAAGAGGAAGATTTGCTCATACTGAAAAAAAGAGGTTGGGGAGGAGGGACTATCATTCAGAGTCCACAACTAAAGCTGGATAAGTTTAAAAAAATTGATCCCTGTATTTATGAGGATGAACACTCATTGCAGGACTGAAATGTTCCTCTCCTCCCCCCCCCCCCCCCCAATACTCACAAGGTGTATAAAGAAAGCTGATCTCTCCTATGCTCCCAGTTTGGAAGGGTGTTTGCGTATGTGTGTCTGATTTAGTTATGGCTGATGAAGCACAAAGTCTTGGGTGAGACTCATATCTCTTATTAAAGATTACAGTTTAGTTAAACAGATATATGAAGAGACACCTACAGGAAAGGACTTATAGTTATTACTTGCATGTGTGTAATTCCCATTCTGGAATTATTTCCTTGTTCAAGTGAGTATGAGCCTGAGTGCAGGAGAGTCTACATCACTTGGTCAGGTCATGTTCCCCTCCACTTTACCCTGTACTGTGGGCACAGAGAGAGAAGCAGGTCCAAGGTCTGCATTCAGAAAATATTCCATCTTGTTTCCACCTGTTTGAGGAGGAGTTGGGTCACAAGCTGCAGGAGTATACAGCAATGAGTGACATTTGGGAGGAGGAGTTGTGTGTGGTGTGGGAGGCATTGAAAGCAGGGCAAATTCATTGAATATGGGTTGCACTGAAAGAACAAAAGACAAATAGCTACCAAACTTAAAAAAGAGTGCTTAGGCAACTGAAAGAAAAACAAGGATGCCCAGGATATGTTCTTTTAGGAAGCATTTCTTCATTTCTGCTGTCAATCCAGCTGCTCTTAAACTGTCCAGTACCACTTCCACCTGGAATAGGTGAGTTCTAAAGTCTTTGCTTAAGTGATGACGTTGGCCAAATAGGCAGCCACAAAATCAGCATGCAGCTTTAGCAGGCAGTCGTCAAGGTGTTGAAATGTTGCAGGAGTCCCATGAAGATCAACAAGAAGTACAGTAAACTGGAACAGATCTTGGGGTGTTGAAAACGCTGTCTTCTCATTGGCAGCTGGAATAAAGGGTACTTGCCAGTACTCTTTGGTTAGGCACAGTGTTGAGATAAACTGGGCTCCTCTCAGCTTTTCGATAAGCTCATCAACCCTTTGCATTGGGTAGGCTTCCAGTTTGGAAATGGCTTTCACCTTCCAGAAATCAATACAGAACCGGATGCTCCCGTCCGATTTCAGCACTAGCACACTTGGGGACAACCAATTACTGGTAGATTCCTTGATAAACCCCAGTTCCAGCATCTCAGCAACCTCCTTCGCCATGTCCTGCTGCTGGGCTTCTGGAATCCGGTATAGGTGGGGGTCAAACCACCATTCTTGGCTCAGTAATGCCCTGTTGCAGCTCTACCAATTTCTGTAACATTTGTTGCCGCATCTTCTGCTGCTGCTGTTCAAGTCAGTTTGCATAAATTGCTGCTGCTGCTGCTGCTGCTGTTGGCTCTCCAATAAGGCCTGGATCAGTTTTCTCCATGTTTTCATTGTAAACCTACTACACACAAGGACGCACTGTGTAAGGGGAATAAACAAAAATAAAACCTGCCTGTCTGGCACGTACTACTTTTTCCAGCTCATAACTAGAGCAGGGCTAGTCCCTTTAGCCCAGTTTTCCTGTGTGGTAGTCCTACAAAGGAGCTACTGGCACCACTTCTGGAATCTCTGAAGAGCCAATGGTTATCGGGCGGCATCGCCTCTTTGAGAAGGAAAGGGCTCACCGTCGGGACAATCAACTCTGCCCCTATTGTGGACAGGCTGGCCATTTCCTGAGATATTGCCCGAATAAACTGGGAAATGCATTGACCCAGGGCCTCTGAAGGGGGTGGCCCTGGGTCGATTCTCACCTCTTCCGGATAATCTTGTCTCCGTCCCTATTTTCTTGCGCTGGAAGGAACTTTGTATTAGCACTATGGCTTTGATCGATTCAGGGGCCGGAGAGAATTTTATTGACGCCAGTCTCTTAGTCCAGCTTGGAACTCTCTCAATGGCCTGTAAACCTACGTTACAAGTGTTCTCCGAGGACAAGCAGGCTGCTTGTTCTCACGACTGGGGTGACGTCCGCAGCAGCCCCCACCAACCGGAAAAAAGCCTCGCGGGACGGCCGGCACGCAGGGCACGCCCACCGCGCATGCGCGGCCGTCCTCAAGCCCGTGCGCGACCGCTCCCGCCAGTTCCTTTTTTTCCGCGCCTGGAGAGAGTCGTGCCTGTGCCGCTCTCTCTGTTTCAGCCCCGGAAAAACCGTCGCGTTTACGCGAACCTTTTTATTTTCTTTTATATTTAATTTATCGCTGCGCGCTCCACTTTTCTTTTCTTTAAAAAAAAAAAAAAAAAGGAGCACGCGCTCCCATTTTCCCTCGCTTCCAGCGGGGACGTAGCGTTGCGGCCTAGTGGCCGCACGGTCGTTTTTCATTTTCGAGGTGTGATTTCCGCAACCATCGACGACTTTAATTTCGCCGACGCGATTTTTCCGTCGATGTCCTCGAAGGTCCCGAGTGGATTTAAAAAGTGTGGTCGGTGCGGCCGGCCCATCTCGCAGACCGACACCCACGCTTGGTGCCTCCAGTGCCTCGGGCCGGAGCACAATTTCAAGTCGTGTCCCCTGTGTCTCGGTCTCCGGAAACGGACTCAGGTTGCGAGGCAAGTTCAACGGGACCGTATTTTTGGAACTTGCGCCGGCCCCTCGACGTCGACCTCGACGGCATCGGTATCGACGCCCGGTCCTTCGGTACCGGTATCGATGCCCGAGACATCGGCACCGATGGCATCGACCCCAGGAGAACAGGTCCCGTCGGCCCGCCGGTCCTCCGGTGAGGGTAGAGGTGAGAGGCCGCGTGGGCAGTCGGCCCCGGTCACTCCCTCAGCCCGTGGCCCACGGGACCGAACCCTGTCTGACCCGGTTCCTCGAGACCGAGGGGGATCGTCATCCTCCTCCTCCATGCCTCCCGGCGCCGGTGACGGGCATCGGAAGAAGGATAAGAAGCGCCGTCACCGGTCGCCCTCGATGCACGTCGGAGAGGAGTCGACGCCGAAGCGTCTCCATCGAGAGGAGAGATCCCCGTCGGTGATAGAGGTGCCGACGCAACAGGGTCCTGGCACCTCGGTGCAGTCTCCTGGCTCCCACCAGATCCGGGCACCGACACCCCTACCGGCCCCACCGCCTTTCTCGGCAGCGGGCCTGGACGAGTGCCTCAGAGCCATCCTTCCGGGGATCCTGGAAGGGCTGATGCGCCAGGCTGTGCCGGCGCCGGGGGTGCTTGCGCCCTCGGCGCCGATGACTGTGGCGCCGGCGAGCTCTAGCCCGGCACCGGGGCCGTCGACACCGCTGCCGCTTGCGGTGCCGGTCTCGACCGCCACGCAGGTGGAGTCCCCGTCGACGTCGATGGAGGGAGCTTCGTCCCCGCCGGCGCGGGAGTCCACCGCTCGACGACACCGAGGCCTTGGTGCCTCGACGTCGAGCCGGGCCCGGTTCAGGACTCAGCTACATGAGCTTATGTCCGATACCGAGGATGAGGCCTCGTGGGGGGAAGAGGAGGACCCTAGATATTTCTCCTCAGAGGAGTCTACGGGCCTTCCCTCGGACCCCACGCCTTCACCGGAGAGGAAGCTCTCACCTCCTGAGAGTCTCTCCTTTGCCTCCTTTGTGCGGGATATGTCTATCAGCATTCCCTTCCCCGTGGTCTCTGTGGAAGAGCCGAGGGCCGAGATGCTCGAGGTCCTCGACTATCCATCACCACCTAGAGAGTCCTCCACGGTGCCGCTGCACAATGTCCTTAAGGAGACGCTGCTTCGGAACTGGGTGCGACCATTAACTAACCCCACCATTCCCAAGAAAGCAGAGTCCCAGTACAGGATCCACTCTGACCCAGAGCTAATGCGGCCACAATTGCCCCATGACTCAGCGGTCGTGGATTCTGCTCTCAAGAGGGCACGGAGTTCGAGGGATACCGCCTCGGCGCCCCCGGGGCGGGAGTCTCGCACTCTGGACTCATTTGGGAGGAAGGCCTACCAATCCTCCATGCTCGTGACCCGCATCCAATCATACCTGCTCTATATGAGCATCCACATGCGGACCTATGTGCATCAACTGGCGGACCTGGTCGAGAAGCTCCCGCCGGAGCAGTCCAGGCCTTATCAGGAGGTGGTCAGGCAGCTGAAGGCGTGCAGAAAGTTCCTGTCCAGGGGTATCTATGACACCTGTGACGTGGCATCTCGTGCTGCGGCCCAAGGTATAGTGATGCGCAGGCTCTCATGGTTGCGTGCCTCTGACCTGGACAACCGCACCCAGCAGAGACTGGCCGACGTCCCTTGCCGGGGGGATAACATTTTTGGCGAGAAGGTCGAGCAGATGGTGGACCAACTGCATCAGCGGGAAACCGCTCTCGACAAGCTCTCCCACCGGGCGCCTTCAGCATCCACCTCCACAGGTGGACGTTTTTCCCGGGCCCGGCAGGCTGCACCCTATTCTTTTGCGAAGCGTAGGTACAACCAGCCGGCCCGAAGGCCTCGTCAGGCACAGGGACAGCCCCAGCGCGCTCGTTCTCGTCAACAGCGTGCGCCTAAGCAGCCCCCTGCGCCTCCACAGCAAAAGCCGGGGACGGGCTTTTGACTGGATCCACGGGAACATAGCCGCCCTACAAGTGTCCGTACCGGACGATCTGCCGGTCGGAGGGAGGTTAAAATGTTTTCACCAAAGGTGGCCTCTCATAACCTCCGACCAGTGGGTTCTCCAAATAGTGCGGTGCGGATACGCCCTGAATTTGGCCTCCCTGCCTCCAAATTGTCCTCCGGGAGCTCAGTCTTTCAGCTCCCATCACAAGCAGGTACTTGCAGAGGAACTCTCCGCCCTTCTCAGCGCCAATGCGGTCGAGCCCGTACCACCCGGGCAGGAAGGGCAGGGATTCTATTCCAGGTACTTCCTTGTGGAAAAGAAAACAGGGGGGATGCGTCCCATCCTAGACCTGAGAGGCCTGAACAAATTCCTGGTCAAAGAAAAGTTCAGGATGCTTTCCTTGGGCACCCTTCTGCCAATGATTCAGAAAAACGATTGGCTATGTTCCCTGGATTTAAAGGACGCATACACTCACATCCCGATACTGCCAGCTCTCAGACAGTATCTCAGATTCCGCCTGGGCGCACGGCACTTTCAGTATTGTGTGCTGCCCTTTGGGCTCGCCTCTGCCCCACGAGTGTTTACAAAGTGCCTCGTGGTGGTGGCGGCGTATCTACGCAAGCTGGGAGTGCACGTGTTCCCATATCTCGACGATTGGCTGGTCAAGAGCACCTCGGAGGCAGGAGCCCTCCGGTCCATGCAGTGCACTATTCAACTTCTGGAGCTGCTGGGGTTTGTGATAAATTACCCAAAGTCCCATCTCCAGCCTACTCAGTCTCTGGAATTCATAGGAGCGCTGCTGAATACCCAGACGGCTCAGGCCTACCTTCCCGAAGCGAGGGCTACCAATCTCTTGGCCCTGGCTTCGCAGACCAGAGCGTCTCAGCAGATCACAGCTCGGCAGATGTTGAGACTTCTGGGTCATATGGCCTCCACAGTTCATGTGACTCCCATGGCTCGTCTTCACATGAGATCTGCTCAATGGACCCTAGCTTCCCAGTGGTTTCAAGCCACCGGGAATCTAGAAGATGTCATCCGCCTCTCCACCAGTTGCCGCACTTCACTGCTCTGGTGGACCATCCGGACCAATTTGACCCTGGGACGTCCATTCCAAATTCCGCAGCCCACGAAAGTGCTGACGACGGATGCATCTCGCCTGGGGTGGGGAGCCCATGTCGATGGGCTTCACACCCAGGGTCTGTGGTCCCTCCAGGAAAAGGATCTGCAGATCAACCTCCTGGAGCTCCGAGCGATCTGGAACGCACTGAAGGCTTTCAGAGATCGGCTGTCCTGCCAAATTATCCAAATTCGGACAGACAATCAGGTTGCAATGTATTACGTCAACAAGCAGGGGGGCACCGGATCTCGCCCCTTGTGTCAGGAGGCCGTCGGGATGTGGCGTTGGGCGTGTCAGTTCGGCATGCTCCTCCAAGCCACGTACCTGGCAGGCGTAAACAACAGTCTGGCCGACAGACTGAGCGGAGTATTGCAACCGCACGAGTGGTCTCTCCATGCCAGAGTGGTACGCAAGATCTTCCGAGCGTGGGGCACCCCCTCGGTGGACCTTTTCGCCTCTCAGACCAACCACAAGCTGCCTCTGTTCTGTTCCAGACTTCAGGCACACGGCAGGCTAGCGTCGGACGCCTTTCTCCTTCATTGGGGGACCGGCCTCCTGTATGCTTATCCTCCCATACCTTTGGTGGGGAAGACCTTACTGAAGCTCAAGCAAGACCGCGGCACCATGATTCTGATAGCGCCCTTTTGGCCCCGTCAGATCTGGTTCCCTCTTCTTCTGGAGTTGTCCTCAGAAGAACCGTGGAGATTGGAGTGTTTTCCGACTCTCATTTCGCAGAACGACGGAGCGTTGCTGCACCCCAACCTTCAATCCCTGGCTCTCACGGCCTGGATGTTGAGGGCGTAGACTTCGCTGCGTTGGGTCTGTCTGAGGGTGTCTCCCGGGTCTTGCTTGCCTCTAGGAAGGATTCCACTAAAAAGAGTTACTTTTTCAAGTGGAGGAGGTTTGTCGTTTGGTGTGAGAGCAAGGCCCTAGAACCTCGTTCTTGCCCTGCACAGAACCTGCTTGAATACCTTCTGCACTTATCAGAGTCTGGCCTCAAGACCAACTCAGTAAGGAATCACCTTAGTGCGATTAGTGCTTACCATTATCGTGTGGAAGGTAAAGCCATCTCTGGAGAGCCTTTAGTCGTTCGATTCATGCGAGGCTTGCTTTTGTCAAAGCCCCCTATCAAGCCTCCTACAGTGTCATGGGATCTCAACGTCGTCCTCACCCAGCTGATGAAACCTCCTTTTGAGCCACTGAATTCCTGCCATCTGAAGTACTTGACCTGGAAGGTCATTTTCTTGGTGGCAGTTACTTCAGCTCGTAGGGTCAGTGAGCTTCAAGCCCTGGTAGCTCATGCTCCGTATACCAAATTTCATCACAACAGAGTAGTGCTCCGCACCCACCCAAAGTTCCTGCCGAAGGTGGTGTCGGAGTTCCATCTTAACCAGTCAATTGTCTTGCCAACATTCTTCCCCAGGCCGCATACCCGCCCTGCTGAACGTCAGTTGCACACATTGGACTGCAAGAGAGCATTGGCCTTCTACTTGGAGCGGACACAGTCCCACAGACAGTCCGCCCAATTGTTTGTTTCTTTCGACCCTAACAGGCTAGGGGTCGCTGTCGGGAAACGCACCATCTCCAATTGGCTAGCAGATTGCATTTCCTTCACTTACGCCCAGGCTGGGCTGGCTCTTGAGGGTCATGTCACGGCTCATAGTGTTAGAGCCATGGCAGCGTCGGTGGCCCACTTGAAGTCAGCCACTATTGAAGAGATTTGCAAGGCTGCGACGTGGTCATCTGTCCACACATTCACATCACATTACTGCCTCCAGCAGGATACCCGACGCGACAGTCGGTTCGGGCAGTCGGTGCTGCAGAATCTGTTTGGGGTGTAAATCCAACTCCACCCTCCAGGACCCGAATTTATTCTGGTCAGGCTGCACTCTCAGTTAGTTGTTCTTCGTAGGTCAATTTTCTGTTATACCCTCGCCGTTGCGAGGTTCAATTGACCTGGGTTCTTGTTTTGAGTGAGCCTGAGAGCTAGGGATACCCCAGTCGTGAGAACAAGCAGCCTGCTTGTCCTCGGAGAAAGTGAATGATACATACCTGTAGCAGGTGTTCTCCGAGGACAGCAGGCTGATTGTTCTCACCTACCCTCCCTCCTCCCCTTTGGAGTTGTGTGTTTCATCTTTTGCTAGTCATTCAACTGGCGGGAGCGGTCGCGCACGGGCGGGAGGACGGCCGCGCATGCGCGGTGGGCGTGCCCTGCGTGCCGGCCGTCCCGCGAGGCTTTTTTCCGGTTGGTGGGGGCTGCCGCGGACGTCACCCCAGTCGTGAGAACAATCAGCCTGCTGTCCTCGGAGAACACCTGCTACAGGTATGTATCATTCACTATCTCCATTCAGGGACTGACTCTACCCTACTCCATTACCCATGTCACTCGGCCGTTGCAGATGCAAGTAGGAATTTTACATAAGGAAGAGATTCAGCTTCTGGATCTTCCCCGGGCCATCCATCATGTTATTTTAGGCCTGCCTTGGTTACGACAACACACACCAAGTATCAACTGGACCACTAGCGATATCGACAGTTCGGGTTCCCAATGTTTTCTTCCTGTCTCACGCCGGTGGTTCCTCCTTTGAGGACTATTTCTGCCTCCTCCGGGGGCCTGCTTTCCTGCGATGCTTCCCTTCCTGTGGAATATCAAGATATCCAAGATGTTTTTAATGCCCAGTAGGCTGATTCCCTTCCTCCGCATCGTCTTTTTGACTGCCCTATCAAATTACTTCTGGGCAAGACACCACCTCGGGGTCGGCTGTATACCCTCTCCCGGGAGGAATCTAAAGTCATGCGGGAATACATTCAAGAAAACCTCCAAAAGGGCTTCATCAGACCCTCCTCCTCTCCAGGGGGGGCAGGTTTCTTCTTTGTAACCAAGAAGGATGGCTCACTGCGACCTTGTATAGACTACCGAGGTCTTAATGAAATAACCATTAAGAACCAGTATCCACTTCCTCTGATTCCAGAACTTTTCGACCATCTGAGGAGCATCTATCTTTACCAAGCTGGATCTCCGGGGCGCCTACAATCTGGTCCAAATCTGACATGGGGACGAATGGAAGACCGCCTTTAATACCCATGAAGGACATTTCAAATATCTAGTCATGCCATTTGGCCTTTGTAATGCACCTGCAGTCTTTCAGGAATTCATTAACTTCATTTTTCAAGATCTCCTGTACTCCTCAGTCATAGTATACCTGGATGATATTTTGTTTTGTTCTACTTCTATTCAAGACCACCCTCGTTATGTCCACACCGTTCTCCAACGCCTCCAGGACTACCGTCTCTTCGCCAAACTAGAGAAGTGTTTGTTTCATCAACAGTCTATTCCATTCTTGGGATATATCGTCTCTTCAGAGGGGCTGGACCCCACCAAACTCCGAGCCATCCGGGATTGGCCCATGCCCCAGGGTCTCCGGACCTTGCAACGTTTTTTGGGGTTTGCTAACTACTACCAGCAGTTCATCCAGAGAGGTAGACCATGTAAACAAAAAATATGCTGGATGAAATTCTTGGCAAGAGTAGCGGCCGAGGGGAGAGATTTCATGGGAATGAAATGGGCCATACGGGAGAATCAATCCACCACTACCCAAATGACCATGTGACCTTGGGACGGTGGTAAATCAGTAACAAAGTCCATGGATACTTCCTGCCAAGGGAGCTGTGGAACTGGCAGTGGCTGTAAGAATCCCCACGACTTGTCAGGAGAGGATTTGTTTTGGGCAAGATGGGACAGGTGGAAACAAAATGTAAGACACCCTGAGCCATGCGTGGCCACCAATAGTACTGAGAGATTAAATGAAAAGTCTTGCGGAATCCGGAGTTACCAGCAAACGTGTCCCTATTTGAGAACCTTCTTCCTGGACTGGGGTGGAACAGAGGTCTTCGTGCTGACAGACGAAACTACAGTCGTGGAGGCAACACAGGCAGGATTAAGCATGGGGTAGGATTCCTCGGGTTCTTGACTGCTTTGCTTCCACCCACCTGGGTCTGCTCTTCCTCTGCCTGGCTTCCCATGCTTCTCTCCTATTGGTCTTCCGGTTCCTCCTTCCCCTGTTCTTGCCCTATGGCTGTGCCCCTTCTCCCTGCTGATGTCAGACGCCAGCACTTTATCAGCTGAGCTCTCCCTAGACTCCTTGCTTTGGCTTCTACTTTGGTAGGTGTTACTTGCTCAGTAGTGTGCTTCTCCTCTACTTTGTTCTTTGTTGCTGACCTTGCCTGTACCTGGATTACTCTCGTACCTGCTGCCTGCCTACTGACCTTGCCTGTACCTGGATTACTCTCGTATTTGCTGCCTGCCTACTGACCTTGCCTGTACCTGGATTACTCTCGTACCTGCTGCCTGCCTACTGACTCTGCCTGTTCCTGGATTACTCTCGTACCTGCTGCCTGCACCTGGATCACTCTCTTGCCTGCTGCCTGTCTGGCCATCACGTTCATCACCCCACTTCCTGCACCATCTCATAAGCCATGCAGGCCGCCCGCACCTAGGGGCTCAACCTCTAGAGAACGGCGGTCAGCGCAGGTGAAACCCAGAGTTGTCCAGCCGTCAAGCAGAACCTGGTCCGAGTACCGGGCCCAGCAGCACTCTACTTGGTACAAGAACTCACAGGTCTCACACATATGAAAAAGGATGGGCCCTAAAGCCAGGATAAATTGAAGCCATACAGCGGGTTAAAGTGAACAAAATCGTATTTCAGGGGTCAGGTAGGGGTCCCTGTTCAATTCACAGATGGGGGAAGAAAAGTAAACATAAAACTAGTCCTTAGATATAAGGATGTTCTTTCATGGCCTGCTGCTGCAGGGACATGGCATGCACTATGATCGCTCAGAAGGCAACACACACTGCTGGGCTCTGGTCTGGCTCCCCAGAATACCAGTACAATAGGTAGCAGTCAAACATAGGCTGGCCTGCATCCAGCTGAGATCAAAGATATTGGTTTGCAAAGTTCCAAACTGAACATGGCCTACCTGACTGTCGCAGTTCACAGGTTTCTGGTGGAGACATTTGCATTTGAGTATCATTGCTTCCCTCTTGGCCCCCTTAACCTAGCTGTGCCCTGAGTTTTTATACTTCCTGGACCCTGCCCTCCTGGCTCCACCCTTCCCAGGTCATTTCCCCTTTGGGCAGAACTATGAGTTTTAAAGTGGTTCTGGCACTGGCACCATGAAGGGATATCCTTAAGGAGAAGTGACAGCATCTTATAGACTCCCTCACATTCTGCGGCCTCTTCTTACTATCTGGTGAGGAACAGCTTGGGCTCATGCTTTAAGTCCTGGCAACTTCTAAGTACTGGAAGGCTCAACCCAAAGGGAAGGGAGGCTCCTATAGGTGAACATGAACTGGTGCTTCTTGCAGTGCCACTGCTCAGTTGTGACAAGGGGATTCTGATGACGAGCAGAACTGTAGCATCTAAGTATGCACAATTGTGATAGTGGAGCTTTGAAAAAAAAAAAAAACTATCATGCCTCAGGAACAAAAAGTCTACTTTTAGTGATTTAGGGCCCAATTCATCCAAGTCTTTTCCTAGAAGATAAGTTTTAATGAAACAGGGTCTTAGTCTATTGTACTTAACAAAGGTGCTATGTAAAGATACTTTTCTTAGTGCTGCAACCTGAAATTTTGGAATTATTACTACAGCTCAAGAACACTTGTAACAGTCACCAACCCAAATACTCCATCACTTCACAAAGTCTGAAGTCATAGCCATAGTTTCTTTAAGGTTCCTCTGAGGTACAGATGTAATTGACTGAAACCATGAAATTTTTCTTTTTTTCAATGTGCATTGTCTTGTTTTAAGCTAGCAACGTAAGTCTACAATCAAACAGGAGTCCAGGACATTAAAAAAAAACCCACACACTTAAAAGGCATGATTTTCAAAACCAATGTTTACCTGCATAAAATGTTTGTTAGAGTTTGCCCTTTGGGATGGCAGATGTACACTTTCTATTCACAATAGGCATAATTTACCCACTATGGGAAGTGCCATTTTGGGAGGTTAGATCAGGGGAGACAAAGTGCAAGGGGGAGTTTAAAAGTTCCTGTGCATACTTTTCATAGATGCATTTTGTACCTATTTAAAGGACATAAGTACAAAACAGCCATTTTCCCCTGCCAGCCCAGGTTTTCAAAAGGAAAACCTGAGAGGGAGGGTTTCTTTTGAAAATTTGCTTGCAAGCTTTACAGGTGTTACGAAAATCACCCTCTGTGTACACATCTGTAAAGGGTTGTCCCTGCCATGGAAGAGAGTCCCTCCTTCCACCCAAACTTTCCTCAACCCAGAATCCCACATATCTATCAGAGGGGGGGGGGGGGGGGGTGGAGATACCTCTTGCCTCTTAGCAGAGTGACAAACAGCAGCTGAGATAAGTGGAAGAATGACACCATGTTACTGGGGCAGTTTAGTGCAGTTCTGCTTTCACTCCACTCCACTATATTAGTGAGTTTATGACCAAAACGTTCTCAGATACATTGGATCTACAAGGCCACAGAGGCAACAGGGCAGAACCAGACTTGGCTTAGCCTATCTTTAATGGCATTTATCTGGTAATCCAACATAACAAACAGAACTGCAAGTCCAACTCCACACCTCCCCTAAGGCCATACTCCCCAGGCCTGCAACTATGATCTTCACCTGTTGGCGCTGTCATCCAGGGTGCGCTCAAACCACTGTACAGCTGCTGTCTGGAGTGGGTCCAGGAGCAGGGTCATGAGATGACGTGCAAGGCTGCAGCAGCGCTCAGAACGCATGGGGTTTCGCTTGTAGGGCATGGCGCTAGACCCTGCAGGAGAGAGAAGGAAGGAAATGGGGACAACATAGCAAACATGAAAGGGAGGTAAAGCAAGGAAAAGAGAAGGTAAGAAGATGCATTAAACAGATAAAGATAAGAGAAAACAAAGAGGAGGGGGTGGGGAGAGGAAGGAAGGGTGCAAAGTAATCTGTGTGTATAATACTAGGATTTACATTCTCAATGACTCTCTCATTTCATAGGATTTACACTGCACTATTATTGTAACACTCCACTGGTCTGCCTCATCTTTATCTTTATTAAAATTTTTATATAATGCTAAACAATGCAAATTAATGACTGAAGTAAGCAGTTTATATAAAAACATCCATAAAACCATAAACAAACAAATCACAAACCATCATCAAAAAAATCCCACAACTCTGTATCATTCTGGTTTTCAAATCTTGTCACAGATCTCTAGATCAGATCTTCTTAATCATTTGTATGGAGACATTATCCCCTCCTTTTTTCTGCTGGTTATGCCTCTTGATATGCTCCCTAGCATCACATTGACTCCCTGTATCACCTTGCCTCACTGTCTGGCAGCCATGGGATCATGTGATATAATCACCCCCACACCTTTCCTCTCTTTGGTGCTCACTCGTACCTCATTCTTAGGTTTCTGTGCCCTGAATACATGACCCTGTATTTATTGCATTAAAACCCTGATGCTATGCTCTCCACAAACCCTCATGTCTTCCTAAATCATATATTAGTTTTATTACTACACCCTAAAGCACCGGTTCTGCTGCAAACCTTAGAGTCGCCTACAAAAAGACAAATTTTCCTGCCAGTCCTTCTGCCACAGGGTCAATTTCAGATCGCCTACTGTTCCTTACCAATCTGTTCCTTTTCAAAGGGTTCCTCTATTTCCTTCAGATTTGCCAGTAAGCGAATATCAGTGCAAATCTAAACATAAAACAAACAACATAATAATAATCATCTTAACTTCCAATCTATTTCTTTCAATGAGCAGATGGTCTGTTGTTCACAGGACAGTATACAGATTTGAAATGAGTCAGTCTTCCCCAGCTTGATACCCTGGTCTGCCTTGTACACAATGCCAAGTGGCCTCTTTTTAGGTCTGGAATCTAGTGGGGTGCAAGTGTATTACAAAGGCAATACATTGAGGCTTCACAGTGGGTTGGAGAAATCCACGACTCATATTCCTCCTTCCTTTCGAGGTGCTGCCTGAGCATGTGATCAAGGTGATCAACATAGCAGGATTCAAGAGAGCCTAGACCTGAAGGAAAAGTCCATAAAAAATATTTAGCCAGGTAGACTTGGGAAAGCCAGCGTTCATTCATGGAAAGGATCTATGGGAAACAGATCTACTTTTGGGATCTACTGGGTACTTGTGTTCCAGACTGGCTACTGTTGGAGATAGGATGCTGGGTTCAATCGATGTTGGATCTGACTCAGCATGGCTGTTCTTATGTTCAGACTACGGCAGCAACAATGGGTTACTTGAGGTCACTGCCAGTCATGCTCTGAAGAAGAAATTCTACACTTCTACACCTCAGGGTGCTTGGGGACCATCCTGGAATCGTTAATCAGCTGGGAGGAAGTTGCCATATCTGAATGAATCTCATCTGTAAGTTTATCTGCTCCATGGACCTTGCCTGTGGCTGAGCAGCTTCAGGGCCCCGCATGTCCATCCTTAGCTAGACCAGAAATACAGGGGAAATGGCTCTAGGGTGGGGGTCCCTCACCTTATGCACAGAGGCACCCATGCTTGCCAGCACTGCCAAGACCTCCACATCCACCTTCCGGCTGTAGGTCTGTCCAGTCACCATGTAAGCACTGTAAGATGGGAAGGACACTGGGAATCAGGTAGAAGTGTAAAATAAGAAAGAGTCATCTATGAGCAGCTCAGCTCTGTCAGTTAGGTCCTACCAATGAGCACACAGACAATGGCACTTCCTGGGACTGATAAAACTTGCAGGAACAGCAAACAGGGGAGACCTCCGGCTCCACATCAAGCAAAACAGAACAACAGGAGCAGAGGCTGACCAACAGACAAAACCAACTCGGGAGATGGTGCTTGAAAAACGTTTTATTGATTGCTTGTACAAAGGACCCGACATGGTCTGTGTTTTGGCGTGATAAAACACCTGCTTCAGGGGTCACAGTTGATATACTTTATGAATGCCATTTGTGACCCCTGAAGCAGGCGTTTTATCACGCCAAAACACGGACCGTGTCGGGTCCTTTGTGCAAGCAATCAATAAAACGTTTTTCAAGCACCATCTCCCGAGTTTGGTTTGACTGTTGGTCAGCCTCTACTGATAAAAATTACACAACTGCAATTTCATAGGCACTAGTTTACACAGGCAAAAGGCAGGAGCCTGTGAAAATGTCAGAGAACTTAAATACATTGGAAGAAGCACACAACACTGCCAGCAGAAGCAGCTTTATTCCAGTTCTAATTTGAAGCCCTGCTCTTCTCAAAACAAAATCAGAGCAGTTACAATAAAGCAGTTTAACAATTAAATAAGAAAACAAATGTTAAAACACAAACATTTACTACTCAGCTTTCTTACTCCACCATCCCCATCCACACATGTAGTGCCACACATGGTCAAAGTTATACCTTAACAGTCCACAAACAAATATCTCTAGTCCACTCTGTGGTACTTTTGATTCCATTAAAAGGCAGCAAACTGGGGTGAGGATATAGGACAGGATAGTAGTATAGCTAGGATTAAGTGGCCCTGGGTGGAAAAGTTAAGATGGGCCCCTCTAACACCATCTCTCCAAAGGTAGTGGGGACTGAAGGGAGGGAGAGGAGACCCCTTCAGAGTTCCAATAACCAAACCCTGCAAAAAATACATTCCAGACCTTTATAGAAAACCTGTCATAATAAAGCAGCACTAACATCAAGGACTCAAACAGCAAAAACTCCATCTATAAAAGGAGCACCCTAGATGTCACTTCTGTACAGCCAATACATAATCTCTCCACTGCAAACCATTATGCAAAACTTGTGCCAAAGAAAACACTCAAAACCTTATCATACCTTAATAGCACTAACTCTCAGGATTCAAAGAGCAACACTTTATAGTGCTGCCTTTTCACACAAACACCAGTACACCCTAAAGCATCAATACATTACCTACTGAGAAAACAGAACAAAAAAGACTATGCGCTAGCAGAATATTGCATCTTTGTCACAGACCCAAAATACAGACAGACCTTCAACAAATATGAAGCAAAGACCACAGAGCAGTAATAGAAATATGCAGACAAAAACCTTTAAACCTCAGGAAGTCAGATCTAAATACACAGCAATACTAAAGAAACTGAAATACAAAACATCAGAGATGAACACGTGCCAAAGCTGACATACAGCAAAGTTACTTACCTGTAACAGGTATTCTCCGAGGACAGAAGAACAGGTATCCTTTCACTTGGGTGATGTCATCCCAATGAAGCCCAGTGTGGATGCTGCCTGGTGCACTATCCCCCTGATATCCAGCCGGCGACAGCACTGACCCCAGTTATTCAATGCTAGGCTGTTTCCAGTGACCAGCACTGAATATTTTGGCATGCTCTAACTTAACCGGCAGTGGCGTACCAAGGGCAGAGCGGTGGGGGCAGTCCGCCCCGGGTGTCAGCAGGTGGGGGGTGCTCCACTGGCGCCCCAGTCCCCACCTGCCTACCAGCTCCGTCGACAGACGACCCTCTTCTCCTGCCACCTGGCACCTGACCCAGCCTTTAAAAAAAATCTGTGTAGCGGCGGTGCAGCACAGCACCTCATGTCTGTCTGCTCTGCGTGTAAAGGAAGCAAATGACTTCATCGGCCGGCCTTCCCTCACTGTGTCCTGCCCTCGCGGAAATAGGAAGTTATACCAGAGGGCGGGACACAGTGAGGGAAGGCCGGCCGACAAGGCGATTTGCTTCCTTTACACGCAGACAGACGCGAGGTGCTGCGCTGTGCCGCCACCTTCACAGATTTTTTTTTTAAAAGGTTGGGTCAGGTGCTGGGTGGCAGGAGAAGAGGGTCATCTGTCGACGGAGCTGGTAGGCAGGTGGGGACTGGGTCGGGGAGGGGGGCTCAGATGGGAGAAGGGGAGGGCTCAGATGGGAGAAGGGGACTGGAACTGGGGTCTGAGAAGGGGACAGGAGGGAGAATGGGGCTATGCCTGGGGCAGGTGGGAGAATGGTTCTGGGGCTGAAAAGGGGGGCCCTAATGCAAGGCATATGGATGAAGGGGAAAGGGAGAAGTGGCTGGGGCTGAAGCTCAGCACTGGTGGGAGAAAAGGGCTGGGGCTGAAAAGGGGGGGCAGGTGGGAGATGTGGGCTGGAACTTGGGGCCGAAAAGAGGGGGCAGAGAGAGAGAGGGGACAGATCCTGGATGGAAGGGAGAGCCAGAGGGAGGGCGGACCCTGGATGGATGGGAGAGGGAGGACAAATGGTAGATTGAAGGGGTAGAGAGAAAGGGCAGACAGTGGATGGAAGGGGGAGAGAGAGAGGGCAGATGGGCAGATGGAAGGGGCAGAGATAGAGGGCAGACGGGCAGATGGTGGATGGAAGGGGCAGAGATAGGGGCAGATGTGGATGGAAGAGAGAGATAGGGCAGATGTGGATGGAAGGAAGAGAGAGAGGGCAGACGTGGATGGAAGGAGCAGGGAGAGAGGGCAGACATTGGATGGAGGGGACAGCAGAGAGGGCACACAGATGCTGGATGGAAGGAAGACAGTGACAAGAAGATGAGGAAAGCAGAAACCAGAGACAACAAACTGTAAATAAAATATATTTTTTTATTTTTTTGCTTTAGGATAAAGAAGTATTGTAGATGTGTTAATACATATTTATAAATAGAACATGTAAATAAGGTAATCTTTTTATTGGACTAATTTTAATACATTTTGACTAACTTTCAGAGAACAAAACCCCCTTCCTCAGGTCAGGACAGGATACTATAACAGCACTATACTGTATTGACCTGAGGAAGGAGGTTTTGGCCTCTGAAAGCTAAACCTATGTCCTCCAGGATACAAAATCACTCACTGGACCAGAAAAGAAAAAAGAGGAGGGGGCATAGCACTCATCTACCGATCTCACCTCATGATTGAAACCACTGCGGAATCTGTAACAACCCACCTCGAAATAGCCTCAATCAGAATCCAGCATAAAACCCTGCTCGACTACCTAAATTACGTCCTGTTCTACAGACCACCATGTAACTGGAACGAAAGCCAGGCGGACCTTCATGGACTTTGTTTCAAATATATGTGTATCTAACTCCAATACACTAGTATGAGGAGACATTAACCTTCACCTTGAAGACCCAAACTCTACCAACGCACGAGATTGCAAGGACTTCCTTCATCTATGTAACCTTACATGGCCACACATGCAAACAACCCACGCGAAGGGTCACACACTCGACCTCATCTCATACAAACTGTCCACTGATCAGAACCTAACCATAACACAAACTAGATGGACAGAAACACCATGGACCAACCATTACAAGCTAAACCTATCCCTAAAATTGTGAAAAAGGGGCTCTCTCCACACACGAGAACACACAACTTATACCACGAGAGGCCAAATAGACTCGGTTACTTTCTGGCAACAGATATACAACAACGATTGAACAGCACAAACGGAATCCATATATTACTTCTCAGAATGGGACAAAAAATGCAGACACATACTAGACGAAATAGCACCCTTACAAATAAGAACTTCACGTAGACATAACTCGACACCGTGGTTCAACGAAGAACTGAAAAACCTAAAAACACAATCAAGGAAACTGGAACGTGCATGGAAAAAAACAAAAGACAAACACACACTCAACACATGGAAACAACTACAAAGGAAATACAAATACGCAATAAGACAGACCAAAAGGTTGTACTACAAAACTAAAATTGGGCCAGACTACAAAAACATGAAGAAACTATACCATTTCATGAACAAACTACTAAACACAACACCGGTCACCACAACAACACTGACATTCTATCTGCAGACAACCTTTCTAAATATTTCCATGAAAAAATCGTAAACCTACGCAAAACCCTACCCCAGAATAACATGGACATAGAAAACTTCATTAATGATCTAGACCCAACCCCTGGTGAATACCCTGCTGACCAAATATGGTCCAATTTTGCTTTCCTCAGCACCGACACAGTTACCCAAGCAATAAAACAATACTCTCTTGTCAACTGGACACCTGCCCCCAGCTACCTAATACGATCTGCCCCCCACCGCTTCATAATAGATCTTACATCCCACTTAAACTTCATGCTTCAACAGGGTATCTACCCTAAAGAAAAAGGCAACATCCTGCTCACCCTAATACCTAAAGACACCAAGTAAAAAAAGAATGACATTACCAACTACCGCCCAGTAGTATCTATCCCATTAGTAGTCAAACTAATGGAAGGACTGGGGACAAAACAACTCAATGACTACATACACAAATTCACTATACTACGAGTCACAATCAGGATTTCGACCCCTACCCAGCACCGAAACAGTACTACTCACTCTCCTAAACAAATTCAAACAGGAAATAGCAATAGGCAAGCGCATTCACCTCCTCCACTTTGACATTTCAAGTGTGTTTGACACGGTTAACCATAACATATTGCTAAGACTCCTAGAATACTTCGGAATCAGTGGTGGCACTCTCAATTGGATTAAGGATTTCCTAACCACAAGAACATATCAAGTGAAATCAGAAACAAACATATTGTCACCGTGGAAACCAGGCTGCGGAGTACCACAAGGATCACCATTATCACCGATCCTTTTCAACCGCATGATGACTCCACTAGCCAAGACCTTAACCCATTTATCTACACTGATGACATCACATTATACATCCCCTTCAAACATTATCTGGCAGAAATCACCAACAAAATCAAGCTAAGCTTAAACATCATAAACTCATGGGCAAATGGATTCCAACTAAAACTCAATACTGAAAAAAAACACACTGTCTCATCATCTCATCCCAATACAATACATACAAACAAACCCACAAACATTAACACCCCAGGATACACCCTCCCTATCTCAGACAGTCTGAAAATTCTCGGAGTAACAATCGACCGTAACCTATCACTAGATACCCAAGCGAATCCCACCTTAAAGAAAATGTTTTTCTCAATGTGGAAACTGAAACTCATGAAACCATTCTTCCCCGAGGGAAATATTTCGTAACATGGTACAGTCAATGGTACTAAGCCACGCAGATTACTGTAATGGAATCTATGCGGGATGCAAGGATCAAATCATAAAGCTTCAGACCGCCCAAAACACAGCAGCCAGGCTTGTATTTGGAAAAACACGTTTTGACAGCGCCAAACCACTCCGAGAAAAACTGCACTGGCTACCAATCAAAGAATGTATCACTTTCAAAATCTGCACAACTGTCCATAAAATTATCTACGGCGAGGCACCGGGATACATGACAGACCTTATCGACCTGCCAACCAGAAACACCACAAAATCTGAACGATCATACCTAAACCTCCACTACCCAAGCAGCAAAGGACTCAATACAAATCCACCTATGCATCCTGCGTTTCCTACCTAAGCGCACAACTATGGAACGCATTACCAAAAGCAGTAAAAACTACGCTTGACCACCTAAATTTTAGGAAAGCACTAAAGACAGACCTGTTCAGAAGAGCATACCCCACCGACCCAACGTAAAAATACCTGGACACTTGCGACACAATGTAACCAAAGACCGTAACGGACATTACCGGACTCTTCTTCCCCCTTTCCCTCCCTAAGTTCCCCCCCAATTGTACCTACCATACATGTAACCTCATTCTACCACAATATCACTTTGAATTCATTCATACTATGTATTTGTTCAGACCGGAATCGGCTAACACTGTTAACGATTATATGTAAGCCACACTGAGCCTGCAAAAAGGTGGAAAAATGTGGGATACAAATGTAACAAATAATAATAATAAAATGTATTAGTCCAATAAAATGGTGGTATTTTATTTTCTATATCTGTTTTATTTCTATTTGTTAATTTGTAAAGTGGTGATTGGTATTTGTTAGTTTTTTCAATTTTACATCTGCTGTCTTTATATTTTGCACAGTACTAGGGGACATTTTCTGTTTCTGTGGTGTTGCATTGTATGCAGAGTCTAGCATCTTGGGGGTATAGTTTAATTTTTGTCTAAATAGAAAGTTTATGATTACTTATTCTATAGTGGATTAGGGTGTATCTGTGTTTGTGAAAAAGACATGGCTTTCAGTTGGCATTGACTGTGCAGGATCGATGATCTGTACTATTCTGTCTGGTTTCGTTTTACAATAGGTGAATTGATGTTCTAGTGCTCACTGCAGTGTTTAAGATGCTTTTCTTTTCCTTGTAGAAATTACTGCTTATGGTATGGTAGAATTGCTCTATAGGTCCTGAGTGTTTTGTATTCTCAGTATGACTAGTACTGGATTTTGGAGAAGGGGTGTTAAAAAATGACCAGCCCCGGGTGTCAACTACCCTAGGTACGCCACTGTTAACCGGCTATGTGAATATTCAGCGCTGGCCGGTTAAGTTAGTGGCAGGCAAAGATAGGACTGCTATTTATGTAGTCCGATTTGCCTGCTAAACTTAGCCGGCCAGTGCTTGAATAGTCATTCAGAATATAGCTGGCTAGCTGCTATGCACCAAGTGCTAATATTCAGCGGAGATAACCGGTTATTTTGTCCCCTTTTTTACTGGGGTCCAGACTGTGACTTTTGTTGGCATTGCTGGAGGGCCAGAGGGTGTTGAGGCAGGGCCTGTTAATGAGGACTGGCAGAAGGAGTGTACCTACATCTTTGAGAGTAGTAAAAACTCCTTTGGGACCTTCCAGCACACCTGAAAGTGGTGGAGGATGCAGAAGGTTGCTGGGAGAGAGACTGGATGTTTCTTAATAAGGTCAGCAACCTCCTCCACCTTGTCCACAAAAAGATTGTCACCCCGGCAGGAAACGTCTGCTAATCTCTCCTGAACCGTAGGTTCAAGGTCAAAAATGTGCAACTATGAGAGTCTATGCATCCCCACACCTAAAGCAGAGAGTCTGGATGCAAAAGTATCATATGCACCCTTGGCCAGATACTTCCAACACGCCTTCTGCTTTTTGACCAGTTGGTGAAGCTCATCTGATGGGAAAGAGTCTGAAAAGGCAAGCACACTGTGAACCAAAGACTGTAAGTAAATGCTTGTGTACAGCTGGTAGTCCTGGAAGCAGGAAGTGAGCATTGAGGCCTGATAAATTTTCCTCACAAAAAAATCCAAAGTCTGGGCCTCTCTGCTTGGGGGCACCGGGGTATGAGACCTGGCCTTTTTGAGAGCAGATTCGACCACCAGAGAGTGGTGAGGTAACTGGGCCTTTTCAAATACAAGGCCCTTTGGATTCGGTACATGGAATCCATCTTCTTGGGTACCACTAGCACAGAGAGAGGGGTTTCCTAGTTCTTCATGTGTGCATCCCAAAGAACTCGGTGCATAGGGACAGTCATAGCATCTCTGGGCAGAGAATCAAACTCTAGAACCTGTAACAACTCAGCCCAAGGCTCATTCTCTAATTCCAACTTAAAGGGAATGGCATCTACCATGCTGTTGACAAAACGGGTGAAGAAAATGGGTTCAGGTGGAGATTTCCTCCTCTCATCGGGCAGAAAGGGATCTGAGGTTATGCCACAAGACCCCTCCTCCGAGCAGCAGTCTAGCTCACCCCCAGACTTCCATTACCAGTCCATATCAGGCTCAGCAAAATAGTCTTCACGAAATGTCCAAGTCTGTGCCTGCCTCAGTTGGCTAATTTGATGTCCAGGCCTCAGGGTCAGGCGCTGAGGTGCATGCTCACCTCTGAACCTTGAGGGCGCTTCCTCCCTCGACATCGAATGTTGCAGTGCATGGGGCAGTACCAACACCAAATGCCCCTCGAAACAAGGTCAGGAACTACTCCACAGGCGCAATGTGGGCTCAAGGTCAGAGTGGCTGAGTGCTATGGCTGACGCAAGCACCCTCAATGCCTGAAACTTCGAAGCTGAAGCAAACCTGCCTGCGCCTCTCTCAGCATGTTCCAAAACCAGACATCAAGGGCTGGCATCGGTAAGGCTGGGAGGACCAATGTCAGTGTGGAGTCAGTCTGCTGAGTTGCAGGTTCTCAATCGGAAGCAGGGTCCCTGCTGCGTGGGGGCTAAAGTGAAAGCACCAGAATAACCGAGGGGGAACAGTCCTCTTGGTGCAGACACCTTGGATGCCGGTAATGCTGATGCCCTGGAGCTTCCAACACCATGCGTTGAAGGGGACCAATGCTGATGCTTCTTGGCCTTTGCCCAATTCTGGATATCAGCATTCCTCAGTGCTGATGAGGACAACATCAAATCCCCACGTGTCCTCAGCAATGGGTCCAATGTAGATCGGTCCTGAGGCCTGCCACTAGCACCCAACATCAAGGGACACCTCCTTGATGCCAGTGCACTCTCAGTGTTAGACACAGCCCTGGCAGACATCAAGGTCAGTGCTTCTGATGCTGATGGACCGGACAAGGAGGAGCTAAAAAGTTCCTTCTGATGGGTCTGACACACTTTCTGTGTTCTTTTCTGCATTTGTAAACAAGGAACACAGCTGGATCATGGTCAGGCCCCAGACACCCTACACACCAATTGTGTGTGTCCATGAGCTCGGTGTTCCAGCCTAAGAGGGCCTCAGAAGCAATGAAAAAAGAAAGAAAACTTAAAAGTGCAGAAAAAAGCTAAAAGGAGACAGAAAAAAAAAACTATGAAAGAAAATTTCATAAAGACCCACATGGGAAGGAACAAACTTTTCAGAAAGAAGCACTGAGGGGGAGATCCACTAGATGCGACCTCCCTGGTCTGTGGAAAAAACTAGACTGAGGGTCCCTTACTCACACATGCGCGGTGGGACCGCTGCCAAAGGCTTCTTTATAGTGTGTGTTGGGCAGGGTCCACACGGGCTCCATCGGGATGACATCATCTAAGTGTAAAGATATATTTGTCCTGCTTGTCCTTGGAGAAACAATTAATACATTGAGAATAAAATACTTTTTTTCCAACTTTGTTGTCTGAGCATTTTATTTTTTTCATTCACTTTGATCCCATTGTCTCTGCTGCTTTTCTGTTTTTTTCCCCCGTGTTTGCCATTTCTTCTCTCTTCATGTTCACCATCCATCTTCCCTCTACATCTCTATCCATTCTATCCAGCATCTTCCCTCTGTGTCCCTGTCCTCCCATCATACTCAGCATCTTCCCTCTATATCCTTATTTTGCCCTGCCCAGTATTTCCCTTCAGTGTTCCTATCCCTCCTCCTGGATTCAGCATCTCTTCTCTGTCTTTATCACCCCAGCCCCCCATGTTTAGGTTCTTCAGTCTCTCTTCCCTTCCTCCCACACCCCCCCCACCTTGGGGCCAGCATCTCTCTCTCTCTCTCTGCTCCCTCCACCCAGCTTCAGCATATCTTCCACGCCCTCCCTCAATCTGGTCTCGTTCTCTCCCCCATACCCCATTGCAGGTCTGGCACATCTTCTTTCCTCCCATCCTCACTCCCCACCATGGGCCTGGCATCTCCCTCCCCCCACCGCGATCCTACAAAACTCACATGTCACTGGCAGTAGCAGCCCTGAAAACAAGTTGCCTCCGGCCAGCAGGGCCTTCTCTCTGTTGTGTCCTGCCATCTCTAATGCAACTTCCTATGGGCGGGACAGGCCAGAGGAAAGGCTCTGCTGACCAGAAACAGCATTTTTATTTATTTATTTATTTATTTGCTGCATTTGTATCCCACATTTTCCCACCTATTTGCAGGCTCATTATGGCTTACATTTTTCAGATCTGCTGCTGCTAGTGATGCACTGAGTTTAGAGGACTGCGAGAGGCAGGGGGAGGGAAAGATGCCAGACTCACGGAGGTGGGGGAGGGAAGGAAAAAGAGAGAGACCTGGGGGTTTGGGAGCAGAGAACCTGAGAGGAAGGCACCGGTCAAATAGTAGACAGTCTTGGGCTTTTTGCAGAGCTTGCTCAATAGTAGCTATAACCCATGGGGTAGGAGCATAGCAATATAAACAAAATTTGTTTTGGGCCTTCACATTTTTCTGTAAGCCACCCTCTTCCTGTGCTCCTCCCACTGGTGGTCTGTTCATATTTCTTTCTGCAGGTTGAGCAGAGACAGGAACTCTCCTGCAAATGGCCAGGGAGAGTTACTATGAGTTTGACCCTGCTGGCCTTCAGTTTGACCTTGGATGAGACTAAAAAGCAAGTGTCACATTAAACTTTCTGCACATTCCTCTTTCAAGGCTCTCCTTTGTCATACTGCTAGCTGAAACAGCAGAATCAGAACCAAGAGGAGAACTCAGAACTCCCATTAAGCAACACACAGCAATTACTCTGAACTACTGGACTGCATTCTAAAGTTTCCCTCCCCATCACACCAAATCAACTCCATCGCTATTTCCATACGTACCGCTTGAATCCTGCCATGGTGGTCACCAGTCTGTCTAGCTCCTCCACCTGCAGAAGGAAAACATACAGATCATGACATAAATTCAGCATAAGCTGTCCAGCAGTGGGGGGGGGGGGGGGGGGGGCAAGGAAGAAGTGAACTCACCCACATCCATTCCTGAAGCTAAGATCAACCCCCATCCCTATTCTAGGTGCCTTTTCAAAAATTGTTGCTTGAGAATCTTTAATGTTATCTTATTCTACTGCACACAAAGCATAAGCTGAATAGCTGAGGAGATAGAAACCCAAAGGTAAAGGGAAGGCAGTGCCTGCACACAGTGCAACACAGCAGCAGAGTTTGCCCAGGGATTTTGGATTTGAAAATAAATAAGTTAAGATGATTATGTAAGCCTCTATAAACCAAGGTTTATAAGCCTTCAGGCCCACAGTTCAGTATTTTGGATCAATTTTTCTTTATATTCAATCTAAAAACTCTACATCAAAAGTAGTAGGGAAAGATATTACAGAAACCCTGAATTTTATTTCATTAAAAAATATAAAGACCCACTCCCCTGCCTCCTTTCCCCCCTCCAATGGTTGTTAGAAATCTGAGTGGAAACTGCATTTAGAGTCTGATTGTAACTGGATTGGTCATTGGATACCTCAACAAAAACATTCACGAGAAAAACTGAAAACATTCCCATTTTCCAAGTACATTCAGTCACCTTGAATAGGCAGAAACCAGTGAGCCTCTGGTAGTGGCACTACATAAGTACATAAGTACATAAGTAGTGCCATACTGGGAAAGACCAAAGGTCCATCTAGCCCAGCATCCTGTCACCGACAGTGGCCAATCCAGGTCAAGGGCACCTGGCACGCTCCCCAAACGTAAAAACATTCCAGACAAGTTATACCTAAAAATGCGGAATTTTTCCAAGTCCATTTAATAGCGGTCTATGGACTTGTCCTTTAGGAATCTATCTAACCCCTTTTTAAACTCCGTCAAGCTAACCGCCCGTACCACGTTCTCCGGCAATGAATTCCAGAGTCTAATTACACGTTGGGTGAAGAAAAATTTTCTCCGATTCGTTTTAAATTTACCACACTGTAGCTTCAACTCATGCCCTCTAGTCCTAGTATTTTTGGATAGCGTGAACAGTCGCTTCACATCCACCCGATCCATTCCACTCATTATTTTATACACTTCTATCATATCTCCCCTCAGCCGTCTCTTCTCCAAGCTGAAAAGCCCTAGCCTTCTCAGCCTCTCTTCATAGGAAAGTCGTCCCATCCCCACTATCATTTTCGTCGCCCTTCGCTGTACCTTTTCCAATTCTACTATATCTTTTTGAGATACGGAGACCAGTACTGAACACAATACTCCAGGTGCGGTCGCACCATGGAGCGATACAACGGCATTATAACATCCGCACACCTGGACTCCATACCCTTCCTAATAACACCCAACATTCTATTCGCTTTCCTAGCCGCAGCAGCACACTGAGCAGAAGGTTTCAGCGTATCATCGACGACGACACCCAGATCCCTTTCTTGATCCGTAACTCCTAACGCGGAACCTTGCAAGACGTAGCTATAATTCGGGTTCCTCTTACCCACATGCATCACTTTGCACTTGTCAACATTGAACTTCATCTGCCACTTGCACGCCCATTCTCCCAGTCTCGCAAGGTCCTCCTGTAATCGTTCACATTCCTCCTGCGACTTGACGACCCTGAATAATTTTGTGTCATCGGCGAATTTAATTACCTCACTAGTTATTCCCATCTCTAGGTCATTTATAAATACATTAAAAAGCAACGGACCCAGCACAGACCCCTGCGGGACCCCACTAACTACCCTCCTCCACTGAGAATACTGGCCACGCAATCCTACTCTCTGCTTCCTATCTTTCAACCAGTTCTTAATCCATAATAATACCCTACCTCCGATTCCATGACTCTGCAATTTCTTCAGGAGTCTTTCGTGCGGCACTTTGTCAAACGCCTTCTGAAAATCCAGATATACAATATCAACCGGCTCCCCATTGTCCACATGTTTGCTTACCCCCTCAAAAAAATGCATTAGATTGGTGAGGCAAGACTTCCCTTTACTAAATCCGTGCTGACTTTGTCTCATCAGTCCATGTTTTTGTATATGCTCTGCAATTTTATTCTTAATAATAGCCTCCACCATCTTGCCCGGCACCGACGTCAGACTCACCGGTCTATAATTTCCCGGATCTCCTCTGGAACCTTTCTTAAAAATCGGAGTAACATTGGCTACCCTCCAGTCTTCCGGTATTACACTCGATTTTAGGGACAGATTGCATATTTCTAACAGTAGCTCCGCAAGTTCATTTTTTAGTTCTATTAATACTCTGGGATGAATACCATCAGGTCCCGGTGATTTACTACTCTTCAGCTTGCTGAACTGACCCATTACATCCTCCAAGGTTACAGAGAATTTGTTTAGTTTCTCCGACTCCCCCGCTTCAAATATTCTTTCCGGCACCGGTGTCCCCCCCAAATCCTCCTCGGTGAAGAGGTACAGGTAAGCAACTCTAAAAGCAGTGCACTTTGCAAGACTCTGAGTATGTGATGTGGTACAATGAGAAAGGCCAGCACTTGGAAACTATAGTAAAATTACTCACTGATCCCACCCCCCTGAGGTGGGGGCTCACGCAAATAAAATGCTCAAGAGTAGAACATGCACATGGACTTTTTTCACTGAGCAATATGCACAACCACCACAGAACTCCTATGGTCCTGGGAGGTTAGGACGGCAATCTTCAGAGTTCCTCAGCCTGAGATTTTGAGGGGATGACGGATGACAGAGATGGTCACAAATCACCATGTAGGCATCACTGCACCTTTCATGCCAGTAACTGCCAATAATAAGACTGCAACAGAAAACTCACCTGCCCATGAGGTGCATTGGCACTAAACTTGATTCCTGGTACTCTCATTTAGCTCACAAAAGACAGCAATATGGGAGGAAGTGACGTCACGGACCTGAATGGCTGCCTAGGGATCTAGCTCCGACGCCACCCTCTGTAATTGAGCTATAATAGCGCTCCTCAGCTTGTCAAACGGGCTAAATTTGGCAACATAACGTTCCCCGTGGGGTGTGGAACATAAAGAGAAAGTCCCCGTCGAAACAGATGGCGACGGCTCGGAAGGAGAGTGATCGTACCGTAGAGAAGCCAGCGCTCCGGACCACGCGACGCCATGTGCTCTCATCTGCACCCGCCTCTCATTCAGACTCGGATTCAGCTCCCTCGCTGTGTGAGTCGAGTAAATCATCTGGTAAGCGGAGCCTGCCCAAAGATTTGGCGAGATTTCTATCGGAGATCCGCAAAGAAATCAAAGCATCAAAGGAGGAAATCCTGGAAAAGATGGACGTGCTGAGCGTGGATCTCCGGGAGATGGGAGGCCGCGTGGAAGACTTGGAGGTGAGAGTTGACGAGAACGCCGAAAAGTTGATTGATACTGAGACTCGTCTGGCTAAGGTACTTGCATCGCATGCTGAAATGCAACTTAAATTAGATGACTTGGAAAATCGAGGGCGCCGCAATAATTTGCGGTTTCGCGGAGTTCCGGAAGCGGGGGAACAAGAAGATGTTGGCGCCATTGTAAAGTTGCTTTGTAGCAAGCTGATAGACTCTCTGGACATTACCTTTGAACGCGCACACAGAGCATTAGGAAGACGGTCGGATAACAGACCACGAGATATAGTGGTCTGTTTTTCCACTTTCACCATAAAGGAGCAGGTGTTGCAGAAAGCGCGCCAAGTACAGCATATTGAGTATAACGACGCGCAAATTACAGTCTTCCAGGATCTGTCGGCACACACCTTGGCACTGAGGAGAGGGATGAAGCCAGCATTGGAAGCCCTAACGAAACATAAAATTCCCTACAGATGGGCTTTCCCCTTTGCCCTTTGCTTCACCACGGGAGGGCATTTGTATCGAGCCCGGTCCCTGGAGGAAGTGTGGAAGACCTTACGATCCGAGGGGCTGGTAACCACAGATGGCCCACCAGCGGAACTGGATCCGACAACGAGAGCCAAGCTGCAAAAATGGCAGCGTGTCCAGGGCAAGGTGAAAAAGACTCGGACAGGCACCTGAATTGACAGTATGATCCTGTATGGTGATCTATAGATGAGAGTCGTGTTAACCTGTTTATGTTGAACATAATTATATAATTAAGAGTGAAGGGGGAAGGAAAATATGAAAGGTATGAAAGGAGAAGTGGGAAAAGGGCGATTTATTTTCATATGGGGGAGGGTTTTGTAATACAGAGGAGAGAACATAGAGGGATGAGTAGGGGTAAGGATGGGGAGGGGGCGGAGGGAGGATTCTGGGTAGCTGATTGGGTTAATGGGTTCTTCCTTTCACATTCCTAGACGGGGGATTAAAATCCTCGCTAGTGGAATTAGGGGAGGGAGGGGGAGGGGGGGAGGGAGTATAGGGGGGGGTGGGGGGGTCTTCTATCAGGTAATGTATGTGTTACGGGGTAAAGAAGGGAGGATGAAGAGTTATACTATCTGCGGAAGGTTCAGTGAAGGAGAGATGGGGATTTGGGTATATGAGGGTCTGAGTGTTAATCTTGCTTTGTTTTATAGGAGTGATATATTGAGTAAGCTTAATGTCTGATTTCAAAGTGCTTACATATAATGTCAAAGGGCTTAATTCTCCATACAAGCGCCACGCCCTTCAGCGTGAGCTACGCTTAATGTGCCCGAAGGTGGTGTTTTTACAGGAAACGCACATGTTACCAAAGCATGAGGGCTTATTGGCTTCCAAAATGTATCCGGGAGTATACTGTGCCTCTGACGTTAAAGGGGGGAAAAAAAGAGGAGTTGCTATCCTGTTTCATAGGGATGTTCACATACAGGTTCTCCATATGAAGAGAGACACAGCGGGGCGTTTCCTCTTTCTGCATGTGCAGCTTGAGAGGGAGGAGTTTACTTTGGCCAATATTTACGCCCCTAATGAACACCAGGAAAGGTTTTTTAAGTACCTTCACAGGGAACTGCAACTTTTCTCCCGGGGGAGGGTGTTCATGGCGGGAGACTTCAATGCAACCATGCAACCTGGACTGGATAGGTCGGCTCCTCCTGCTAAAGCTGATTATAACATTTCACGGGCTTTACGGAATTTAGTAGAAGAAATGGGTCTGTGTGACTGGTGGCGACTATGTCACCCAAGAGGCAGAGACTACACTTTTTATTCTCAAGCACACCTGTCTTACTCTAGACTAGATTATGTATTCCTAGACAAGACTCTTTCGGACGGGGGAGGGGAATCCGCCATTGGCCATATTACAATTTCAGACCATGCCCCGGCATGGGTTGTCGTTCCCTCTTTAGAGGGGGAGCGAAGAGACCTCAGGTGGTCATTTAACAATTGCTTATTGCAGGATCCTCAGATTGTGGCGGGTTTCCTTCCGGTCTTGAAGGAGTACTTTGAGATCAATATGGACTCAGGGCCATCCTTGAGCACGGTATGGGATGCTTTTAAAGCGGTGGCACGAGGACATTTTATTAAGTGTGCTAGTCACAAAAACAGGACCCACAGAGAGCGCCTGCTGAAATGTATGGCGCAAATTGGAGACCTAGAAATAAAATACAGGGCATCTGGTCGGGTGGCAGACTACCGCAAGCTGCAAGATTGGAATTGACTGCGTTACATGAGGAGAGCTTGAAGTTTGTTCATGCACGATTGAAACAGGTGTACTATGAAGGGACTAACAAGCCAGGGAGGTTATTGGCTCGGAAATTAAGAAAGCTGAGAGCTGATAGACACATTGTGCGTGTGAAAGATGTGAATGGGAAAATGTTGTATAAATCTGCTCAAATTAGAGAGCGGTTTGCTCAGTTCTTTGAGTCTCTATACAGGGAGGATGCTGCCGTGCAGGTTGGGGGGATAGACCAATACTTAGCTGACAGAGGGCTGGCTGAGCTATCTGAAAAGCAGAAAAGAGAACTGGATGAGCCAGTGCAATTAAAAGAAGTGCTGCAGGTTATTAAGGCCTTGCCGACGGGCAAGGCGCCAGGCCTGGACGGCTTTACTAATGAGTTTTTCAAGAAGTTTGCGCGAGAACTGGCGCCTTGCTTGACATTGGTTATCAATTCGGTTAGAGACGGGCAGGCATTGCCAAGAACTATGTTAGATGCCTGGGTGGCGGTAATACCTAAGCCTCAGAAGGATGGCGCGGACTGTGCATCCTATCGTCCCATATCAATTTTGAACACGGATGTAAAAATCTTGGCTAAGGTGCTTGCTAATCGTCTAGGGGGGTTGTTGCCTACCTTGATCCACCCGGACCAGGTGGGATTCGTGCCGAAGAGACAGGCCATGGACAACGTGCGTCGAACCCTGGACTTGATGCACTGGGCTCGGTCGCGGGCCTGTCCGTTGGTCCTGTTGGGACTGGATGCGGAGAAGGCCTTCGATCGAGTCCACTGGGGGTTCCTGGATAGGGTGCTGCACAGATTTGGTATAGGGCCCTTATTTAGATCTTGGATCCAATCACTTTATACTCAACCACAGGCGTGTGTTAGGGTCAACGGTGGGAACTCGGGTGCGTTTTTGCTGGGGAGGGGCACCCGACAGGGATGTCCGCTGTCTCCATTGCTATTTGCCTTGACAATGGAGCCACTGGCGGCAGCCATCCGAGAGAACGTGAACATATCCGGGGTTGAGGTGAGGGGGCAGGAATATAAAATCGCGTTATTTGCGGATGACGTGTTATTGTCTCTAACTAATCCGTTAACCTCATTGCCTAATCTATTAAAGGAAATAGAGGACTATTCGCGAGTCTCAGGATATAAGCTTAATGCCAATAAGTCAGAAGGTATGGCGGTGGGAGTGCCGTTAAGAGTGTCTGAAACGCTGCAAACGTCATTTGTTTTTAAGTGGTCAACCAGATCCATACAATATCTAGGGGTGCAGATTCCTGCGGTACAGTCGGAGTTATTTTCTGTTAACTACCCGGTACTACAGAAGGCGATTTACAGTGATTTGGATAGATGGGCTCATATGGGACTGTCTTGGCTGGGCCGGATAGCGGCGATCAAAATGAACATCCTACCTCGGCTAATGTACCTTTTTCAGGTCCTCCCCTTGAGGGTGCCCCGGTCTTATTTGTCTAGTTTGCAAGATCGCCTGTTGCGCTTTATATGGAATCAGAAGAGGCCCCGTCTGGCACGGGCTATCTTGTATCGGAGTAAAAATCAAGGCGGCCTCTCAGTGCCAAATTTGTGTTGGTACTACTGGGCTGCTCAGGCTAGGTCGGCGGTAGAGTGGTTCAGGGGGGAGGACCATAAGCTCTGGGTGCATTTGGAACAATCCATGGTGGGGTCCCGCAAACTGGGCAATTTAATGTGGCTACCCAATAAATATAGAGGGCGGGTTGAGCGGTTTCCTCCGACTGTGCAGGCCACTTTTTATTATTGGGATCGTATGTTTATTGAACGGCAACCACCTGTCTCGGGTCTGGCACCTATAGCTAACAACCCGTTGTTCGGACCGAGCATTGGGAACCCTGTCCTAGAGCGCTGGGCGGAAGCCGGATTGGACATGATGGGCCAGTTGCATGTAGGAGAAGACGTGATTTCCTTTGAAACCCTGAAGGAAGACTTTCGGTTGCGGCAAAGTGATTACTATGTGTATTTTCAACTGAGACATTTCTTGAAAGGGCATGATTATGTAGCTTGTCTTAAGAGGGAAACGCACCCAATGGAAGAAGTGTGTGTGCAATATCATAGTACAAGGGGTATGATCACCTTTCTATATGCGGCTTTGGTCGCCCACCAAAAGCCTTCACTGCTACATAGGAGAAGGTGGGAGCAGGAATTAGGTTTTACTTTAACGGAAGAAAAATGGTTACAGCTGGAAAGGGGGGCTATGCGTTCAGCGAGGTCAGTGTCCATGAAAGAGAATGCAATTAAAGTTTTCTTTCGCTGGTACCTCACTCCGGCGCGTTTGCACCATATGTTTGCGCAGGTTACCGAACAGTGTTGGAGGAAGTGTGGGGCTGTGGGTACAATGGGCCACATATGGTGGACATGTCCTAAGGCAAAAGCGTACTGGAAGGCGGTGCAGGCGCGCCTTCAAAAATGGGTTGGTAGACCTGTACGGTGGCATCCACTAATATTTATATTGGGTCAGCGACCAGAAGGTCTCAGAGAACATGAATGGCTTCTGACAAGGGGAGCCTTACAGACAGCAAGAGTGAATCTGGCTCAGAGTTGGAAGTCGCCTTTGGTGCCACCACTGATACGCTGGCTTACCAAATTGCGATATGTGTGTGAGATGGAGAGATTGACTGCAGTTAAATCTAAGGTCTTGCCTAAGTGGGAGAGAATATGGCTACCATTCCTGAATGCCAAGTAGGGGGAACGTCACTGGACCGACTATAGGTGGGAGTATTACAGTATGGTATGGGGGGAGGGAGGGGGGGCGGGGGGTTACGGGGGGGGGGTTAGGTCGGGAGGGAGTAGTTTCTGTATAAACATGAAAAAGTTGAAGTTACTTGAGGATCTCAGTTAGAATTGATACGAATTGAGATCACTGTTTATTTCTGTATCAATATTACCGTTACAATTTGGAAATGTTATCAGATGTTTATATTTTGTCCTGTATCTAAATCAGTACAATAAAGACTTCTAAAAATTAAAAAAAAACAAAAGACAGCAATATGCCCTGATTCTTCTATCATCCCAGATTCTTCCTCACCTCTTCTCCCCTCCCCACCACCAGCTCTTTGTTCCTGAGCTTCCTCCTCACCTCCCCACCACCAGCTCTTCATTCCTCAGCTTCCTCACCTCCGCTCCCCACCACCACCTCTTCATTCCTCACCTTCTTCCCCTCCTCTCCCCATCACTGGCTCCTCATTCCTCACCTACTTACTCACCTCCTCTCTTCTCCCCACCACTGGATACTTCTTCTTCACCTTCTTCCTCACCTCCTCTCTCTTTCCCTACCACTAGCTCCTCATTCCTCACCTTCACCTCTTCCTCTCTTGCTCCAACTTCTCTCACCCACCTCAGATCTACTTAAGCTCCTCTTCCTCTGTTGCCCCATGTCACAGCTTTTCTTCCCCGCAGTGGTCCAATGCCCTGGATCCTCTTCCCTAGCTCTTCACTCTTTTGCTTTTTCTCACTTGCTGTCCCTTTTCTCATCATCATTTGTTCTCCTCCTTTCTTGATTATATAAATAATTCAATAAGGAAGGGGTCTAGGCCCACTTGGAAAAAAACAGTGGAGCCTTTGCACAAAATCCGACAGATATGTTTCCTGGACATGAGTGAGGAGTTCAACAAAATAAATTCACCAGAACTACTACTACTACTAATAGCATTTGTATAGCGCTACCAGACGCATGCAGCGCTGAACACTTGACATAGAGAGACAGTCCCTGCTCAAAGAGCTTACAATCTAGGTAGAACAGATAGACAAGACATAGAACGGGCAAGGGTGCTGGACAGGGTATTCGTAACTGAAGAGTCGGAAAAACTTATTGAAATATCTGTAAATCTGGAAGACGTAATGGAGCAGTTCTGCAAACTGAAGAGTAGCAAATCTCCTGGACCGGATGGTATTCACCCTAGGGTACTGATAGAACTAAAAAATTAGTTTGCGGAGCTACTGTTATTGATTTGTAATTTATCCTTAAAATCGAGCGTGGTACCGGAAGATTGGAAGGTGGCCAATGTAACGCCGATATTTAAAAAAAGGTTCCAGAGGAGACCTGGGAAATTATAAACCGGTGAGTCTGACGTCGGTGCCGGGCAAAATGGTAGAGACTATAATCAAGAACAAAATTACAGAGCACGTTCAAAAGCATGGACTAATGGGACAAAGTCAACATGGATTTAGTAAAGGGCAGTCTTGCCTCACCAATCTGCTGCATTTCTTTGAAGGGGTAAACAAACATGTGGACAAAAGTGAGCCGGTTGATATTGTGTATCTAGATTTTCAGAAGGCGTTTGATAAGGTCCCTCATGAAAGACTCCAGTGGAAATTAGAGGGACATGGGATCGGAGGTAGTGCTTTACTGTGGATTAATAACTGGTTGAAAGATGGGAAACAGAGAGTAGGACTATAAGGTCAATATTCGCAATGGAGAAGGGTAGTTAGCTGGGTCCCTCAGGGATGGGTACTGGGACCTCGGGTTTTTAACATATTCATAAATGACCTAGAGATGAGGGTAACTAGTGAGGTAATAAAATTTGCCGATGACACAAAGTTATTCAAAGTAGTCAAATCGTGGGAAGATTGTGAAAAACTACAAAAGGACCTTACAAGACTGGGAGACTGGGCGTCTAAATGGCAGATGACATTTAATGTGAACAAGTGCAAAGTGATGCATATGGGAAAGAGGAACCCAAACTGTAACTACATCATGCAAGGTTCAGCGTTGGGAGTCACGGACCGAGAAAGGGATCTAGGTGTCGTTGTTGATGATACGTTGAAAACTTCTGCTCAATGTGCTGCTGCAGCTAGGAAAGCAAATAGAATATTGGGTATCATTAGGAAAAGGATTGAAAACAAAAATAAGGATACTATTCTGCCGTTGTATCGTTCCATGGTGCGACCGCACCTCGAGTACTGTGTTCAATTCTGGTCGCTGCACCTCAAAAAAGACACAGTGGAATTGGAAAAGGTGCAGAGAAGGGCAACAACGATGATACAGGGGATGGGACGACTTCCCTATCAGGACAGGCTGAAGAGACTGGGGCTCTTCAGCCTGGAGAAAAGGCGGCTGAGGGGAGATATGATAGAGGTCTATAAGATAATGAGTGGAGAGGGAAGTGACGTCAGCCCTAGAGATGGCAGCTTGATTTCAGAGCTCTGCTGTCTCCGGAGCAAAATAGGAGCTTCCCCTGCGTTTAATTAAGAAATTCACTCACCCAAACGGCGGAGAAACCATCGGAACGATGGCAGCGAAGAAAAAGTTGGCGAAGTATAAATTCGGGGCTGATACGCCCAATACGAGTAAAGGATCGAACCTCCGGACACGCGGTGCAAAGATGGCCGCCGAGGAGAGTGAATCCGACCCAGATCCCGAAGAGCAAATGGACAGCGAAACGGAGCTGAGCAAACGGGACTTCGTACGTTGGTTCAAAGATCTTAAAACTGAATTGGTGGCGACTCGGCGAAGTATTCAAACCGCTGTAACGGAGTTGCACGAAGAAATAAAAGAGATTGGTAATCGAGTGGCGGAGAATGAGGAAAAAACGGAGGCAGCAATAGCGGAAGTGAAAGAACTTCGGGGAGCTCTTAGAGCTGAAAAACAAGTAAGAGCAGACTTGGAAATAGCGCTGGAGGATCTGGAAAATCGCACAAGACGGTGCAATTTGAGATTTAGGGGTATCCCCGAGGAAGACCAGTATAAAGATCCAGAAAAGGTAGTGAAGGAAATTTGCTTCTTTTTACTACAGCAAGACTCTAACGGGCAGCAAGAAATGGAGCCCATAGAATTGGAAAGAGCCCACAGAAGCTTAGGGCCACCAAGAGGGGGAATGCCCAGAGACATAGTGGCATGCTTCCATAAATATACTGTTAAAGAGAGAATATGGAGAAAAGCAAGAGAAATGGGGGAAGTAAACTGGCGGTCAGTTAAAGTTAAAATCTTCCAAGATCTAGCAAGGAAACGTTGCAGAAAAGAAGAGACTTTAAAGACATTACTGTTTATCTGCAAAAGGCAGGACTGCGATACCGTTGGTTATTTCCATTTGGATTACAGATTACAGTGGGAAATAATACCAAGCGTCTACACACACATCAAGGAGCGTGGAAACTATTGAGAGAGATGGGATGTACAGATGTTCCCAGAGATGAAGAGGTGAACAGGCAATCTACTAACAATTCGAGGAGGATGGAGCAGAATGGCTGGCAGAAGGCTGGGGAAAAGAAAAAGCGTACACCCCCAAGGGAGGACAGAGAGGAAGATCAGTCAGTAGCAGTTACCTGAATGAGAGCTATACAACTTCTGGATTTGAATTATTCATGTTTTGATTGAAGTTGGTGAGAGACATGGGGAAAGGAATGTTATATGTAGATGTTAAAGTGGAAGAGAACAAATGTTAATGATTAGGTTGGAAACGCAGGGGGTTAAGATTCTATGGATAAACATTGGAATGGTCAGGCTCTGGGGAAGGCTAGCTTCCTAAAGGGTAAGACTGGCACGAGACATAGTTTGCCAGTTACAAGGGGGTACTAGGGGGGGGGGGGGAGGGGGGTTGGGGTTGGGGAAGGGGGGAGTACGAATCGGATCATGGAATGTTAATGGATTAAATAACCCGGGTAAGAGAAGTATTATATTTAGGGAACTGCGGAAACTGAATTGGGATATAGTAATGTTGCAAGAGACACACATTAAACAATGTGATGAATCCCTAATCATGAACAAAGGTTTGGGAAAGGGGTACGCCCTAGCAGACTCCAGGGGAAATAAGACGGGAGGGTTGGTGATTTATGTGAAAGACCACTTGAAGTTTAACAAAGAAGCAGTCTATAAAGATAGAGAGGGAAGATGCTTAGCAATTAAAGGGAATTTGAATGGTCGAAATGTTACACTTATTAATGTATATGCTCCTAATGTGGGGCAGGGAAAATACTTTGAAGCGCTTCGGGAAGAATTGCTCCCTTTTGTGAGGGGGGGAGTGCTGATGGGGGGGGACTTTAATCATTCAGTGGGAACACTGGACCACTCCATACGGCAGAGAGGAGGGGGCGGATATAACGGGCGACAATTCCACAGATTGATGAGAGAATTGGATTTGATTGATATATGGAGACTGAAACATCCGGGCAGACGACAATTCACGCACTATGCACATGTACAGGGAACATATGCGAGAATTGATGCTATTTGGGGGAGCAGGAATGAGTGGGGGGAAGTGCGAGAAGCAGAAATTGAAAACATTCATGCCTCTGATCATGCTCCGGTATGGGTGAAGCTAGATGGGTTAGGGGAGCAGAAGGGAAGTCAAATTTGGAGATTAAATGAATCCCTCTTGGACAAGGTCGAAGACTGTCAAGAAATAAGATCCACTATTAAAGAATATCTAGAACTAAACGATACAGGGGAAGTGTCAGAGGGGATACTCTGGGATGCACTTAAAGCGGTGGTGAGGGGGGTGCTTATACGTAAAGGAACATACCTGAAAAAGAAGAGGGCAGCTCATGAGATGGAAGTAAGGCATAACTTGGCAAGACTAGAAGCACTACACCAGAGGGAGGGTAAACCCCAGCAGCTTCTGGAGCTTAAAAAGTGGAGGGGAGAGCTGCAAAAAATTCAGCTGAGAGCAATGGAGTTCCAGAGACAGTTATTACAACAGAGATTCTTTGAATTCAGCAATAAAGCGGGTGCAATGCTAGCCAGAGGGCTAAGGGATAGAAGGGTTCGAAACACGGTTACTAAAATAAAAGGGCCAAAAGACTCAATGCTTCATCAGGATGGGGAAATTAGAGAGCAATTTGTAAAATTCTATAAGACATTATATAGCAAGGAATCTAAAGCCTCCAAAGGGGAAATTAGAGAATATCTACAGAATCTGGGACTGCGGAGGGTAACGGCACAACAGAGGGAGAAAATTGAAGCTACGGTGACCTTAGAGGAAGTAGTAAAAGTTATCAAAGGGCTGAAAGGGGGGAAATCCCCTGGGACGGATGGGTTCACGGCCAAATATTATAAGCTCTTTCATCAAGAGCTAGGGCCACTACTGGTAAGATTGGGCAATGCTTGTTTTGTAGAAAAGGGTTTACCGCCAAGCATGCATGAAGCCGGAATATCGGTGCTCCTAAAACCTGGGAGAGATCCAACATTATGTGGCTCCTACCGCCCGATATCCTTGCTGAATGTAGACGTAAAAATTTTGGCCAAGCTTATGGCAGATCGATTGAGTGAGATTTTGCCTTCTCTTATTCATGAAGATCAATCTGGCTTTATACGTCAAAGACAAGTGGCAAATAACATTAGACGAACTCTTAATTTGATTTGGGGAGCGCAGACAAGGGGGGATTCCATGACACTTCTCACAATAGACGCGGAAAAGGCATTCGATAGAGTGGAATGGGATTACCTATGGGAAGTAATGTTAGAAATGGGGCTGGGAAGACCTTTTGTGGGGTGGGTGAAAGGGCTATATGAGCAGCCAGTAGCAAGAATTAAGGTCAACGGGGGATGGTCAAACATATTTAGTATACAAAGAGGAACTAGACAGGGGTGCCCCCTCTCCCCTTTATTGTTTGCTATTTCTATTGAGCCTTTAGCTCAACAAATTCGGGAGCTTAAAGACGTGAAAGGAGTTCGGATGGGAGGGCAAGAACACAAGTTAGCCCTATTTGCAGATGATCTATTATTCTATATAGGTTCCCCAGGGAATACCCTACCAGTGCTTATTAGAGAATTAAACATGTTTGGAAGAATGTCCGGGTTTAAAGTAAATTTTGACAAATCGGAACTCATGGGGATAATAGCAACAGAGCAGGAGGTGGAACAAATGAAAAGATCCGGGTTCCGTTGGACCGACAGAAGTTTTCGGTACCTAGGTATACATATTCCAAGTGATCTTAATACACTGTATCAGTTAAATTATGTACCACTAATAGCGGCAATCAGGAGAGATTTAATCCACTGGAAAAAAGGATGGTTATCGTGGTGGGGCCGCATAGCGGCGGTAAAAATGAATATATTACCAAGGTTGCTCTTCCTCTTTCAGACTCTACCAATTGCTGTCCCTAAGAGAGAGTTACAGAAAATACAAGCAGAGGTGGGGGAGTTCGTATGGGGAGGACACCCAGCTCGACTATCAAAGAAAATAATGTGGAAGACGGTAGAACAGGGAGGAAGAGGCATGCCAAATATTAGCTGGTATTATTGGGCGGCACAACTCAGGCAAATTGGGGCTTGGAGTAGTGTGGACTTGTCGCCCGTAACGAGATTTGAGCAGCTCTTTGTCCAGGAGGGAAATTTGGATGCATTGCTGTGGGGTTCGGCCCCGGATAACATGTATAGATCCTTGACCCTAAATCCATTTATTTCCCACTTACTTACAATATGGGGGAAACTTAAAAAGAACATGAGGGGTACTCAGACCCGCTCCACTTATGCCTGGATAACTCAAGAACCAGGGTTCCCTGGTGGGCGGGAGAATAATACATTTGCAAGGTGGTTTGATAAGGGGCTGATAAGATTTCGAGAACTCATGGAGGAGGGGAATCTTAAGAGCTTTGAACAGTTACAACAAGAATACAATCTTCCACAGACTGACCTATATGCATACTTACAAGTAAAGAATTACATGAGCAAGGAAAAGTGGTTTAAAGATAAAGGGTTGGAGGGCGAGAAGTTTGAAAATTTATGGGGAAGAATAGGAGAGGGTGGGAAAGGAATCACAAAGCTATATGAACATATAAGGGGCTCTGAGATGGTAAAGCTTCCTTATATGAAGGCTTGGGAACAAGATCTTAAAATGGAAATTAATGAGGGACAATGGAGGAATATTTGCAAAGAGGTGAAAAAGGCATCAGTGTGTGTCCTAATTAAAGAAAATGCCTATAAGGTCTTGAGTCGCTGGTATTTTACTCCAGACCGAATAAAAGCTATGTATCCTAATGCCTCGGATACCTGTTGGAGGTGTGAGGAGGGGAAAGGAACATATTTTCATATCTGGTGGGAATGCCCGAAGATACAGATATACTGGGAGTTAGTTACTGGTTATATATCACTAGCGGTAGGATTTCAATATTCTTGCGAACCCCAATGGTGTTTACTAGGAGTGGGAAAAAAGGGAAGGAAGAAATGGCAAAATAGAATTACACGAATGGGCCTGGCGGCAGCAAAAACAACCATTGCATTGAAATGGAAGCAGAAGCTGGGCCCTACAGGGCAAGATTGGAAGGGTAAACTTCAGTTAATGATGGGGTTGGAAAAATTAACGGATAGACGTAGGGGACACTATAACCCGAATGCAGAAGAGTGGCTACACTTAGCTGAAATATGGAAAGATGATTAAAGGAGCAATAAACTTGGGGTACAAGATGAGGACGGGGAAGGGAGGGGGGGAGGGAGAGTTGGGAAGCGGGAGGGAGGGGGATTGGGAGCTCAGGGGGGGTGGGAGGGGGGAAGGGGGGGGGAAAAAAAGAAAAAAAAAACTTGATTGTGAAATTGCTTGAATGTTGCTATTTTTGAAAATTTTTAAGGAGTATTTGACTCCAGATGTTGTTCTTTTGATGTGTTAATAAAAACTTTTATAAAAAAAAAAAAAAAAAAAAAAAAGATAATGAGTGGAATGGAACTGGTCGATGTGGAGCATCTGTTTACGCTTTCCAAAAATACTTGGACAAGGGGGTATGCGATGAAGCTGCAGTGTGGTAAATTTAAAACGAATCGGAGGAAATTTTTCTTCACTCAACGCGTAGTTAAACTCTGGAATTCGCTGCCGGAAAAGGTGGTTAAGGCGGTTAACTTAGGGTTGGATGGCTTCCTGGAGGAAAAAGGCATAGAATGTTATTGAATGGACAAGGGAATACAGTATTTCTAGGAAGGGTGGGACAAATTGCTTGTTCTTTTGGCCGCTGTCGGTGACAGGGTGCTGGGCTCGATGGACCCTTGGTCTGTCCCAGCATGGCAATGCTTATGTACTTAAACACATTTTAGTTATATGCTATGCTGTGTGTTATGACAAGCCAGAATAAAAGGGTCTGAACTATAAACAATGCACTCCTTTGCTGGCACTGCACAGTGAGTGGCCATGGGGTGAAGCACTCGCCTGGAGTAGAGCTGTAATGGTTATGAGTGCTTGTGCTGATAATCATACCAACATGCTGCAGAAGGTAGGGGAGGTGAAAGTGATGGAGCATACCCTGGTGCCTGCTCATATTTTACAGTTAATAAGTCACTTACCCAACTTTCTTAGTAGCCACTGGTGACCTAGGAATCAGGAATTCTAGGCCCTGGCTAAGCTATGATTATGTTAAGGGAATATTAGAAGGTAAATGTTAATGTGGAAAATAAGATGAAAATTAATAAATGCTTGTCTGCCCTATCTGTTGAAATGCTGAATTGACAGCTTCAGGCCTGCTTATTAAGCAATGTTCTTACCAAATGCTGGAAATTGTTACAAGACAGACACAGACATTTCTTAAAGAGATCAGGGAACTGAAAGCGATGTATTCTAGTTGTAAAGCCGTTCTTCTTTCTTATTATAGTTAGATTTTTTTTACCAAAATGGTTCACAGCTGTTGAACTTTGCCCTGAACCCCCTTTATCTTGCTGATGGTAAGCAGAATATAACTTAGTAAATTATTTTTCAGAGTTTGTGTCCCATGATTTCTGATATAAACCCGTTGTCCCGTTAATCCATGACTTAATGCTGTCTTAAAAGAGCAAAAGACCTGAGGGATTTGAGACAGTTTAGGGTGAGCTCACTGTTATTAAGTGTAACCCGAAACTTTCTCTCAGAAGCTTCTGTATATACTAACTATAACCTTTTATCTTTGTGAGTTTCTGTTTCCTTGACCTCTCCCAGGAGGGAAAAAAGGATTGAGGGTTGTTGCTTGACTAGGAGAGATCCACAAGCAAACAATTTCTCTTTCTCAAAGATTATTCAACACCCACCACCCTATCCATAAAGCAGTATTTTCTCACATTTCCTTCAGACCACAGGCAGTGAAGTGGGGTGGACCACTAAGGCCATAGTCCGTCCAATATCTAAGCCTATCACAGCATCAGCAACTATACAGCTTGGGGATGGAAGCTGGAGATTGATTTGTTTGGCCCCTTCCAACAATAAATGTGTTTCACTGCTCTTGTTCAGCCTCTCTCCAACTTCATGTCATGACCCCCTTGTCCTTCAATTTCCTTTTCAGTTTGAAAAGTTCACCTTCTTGTACTTTATAGAAGCCTGCTAAGTATATGTTTTTATCATAATTCTCTGTAGGTCACAGCTGTTGGCCAGACTCTGTTAACAGCCCTACAGATATAGGAATGGTTTTATGGCATCACCCTGTAAAGTAGCAAAGCTGTCTGAGAAGCAAAATCTATTCAGGCAGGCTTTGGAAAATTACTAAATCCCAAGACACAGCTACAGCTACTGACTCAGCGTTTAACATTAAAATGTAACAAATTTTGGTCCAATGAATTTGATGTACAGTAGAGACCTTGATACAAGGAGCAATGAAATTAGATAACAGGGACCCAAAAGATGAGTTCCTTCAGAACAAAGGCACTTCAGAAGCAGTGTGGATTTCTTAACAAAACTAGTGGATCATAAAAAGTACACTCTTGGACATGTAACTGAATAGAATATGAAGTATTCACACAGTTATGGCTCATTTCACATCATAAGATTATTATATAGGAAGCTCTATCTTAATCATTGCTCCTTAGACAAAAATGAATATTGATTATCTACAAACAAACTATAAGGAAAAGTTATGTCTTACCTTTAGTCCTATCAGACTAGACCAGACCAATGGGATGTGTCCATCTACCAGTAACCTCCGCTCTCAGGACAAATCACTCCTATCTGTACCCTTCTCCACCACCGCTAACTCCAGACTCCGCCCCTTCTGCCTCGCATCACCTTATGCCTGGAACAGACTTCCCGAGCCCACACGCCATGCGCCCTCCCTGCCCATTTTCAAGTCCTTACTCAAAGCCCATCTCTTCTCCCTTGCTTTTGGCGCCTAACCACCTTCCCCATTCATGATACCTACACTGACTACATAGTTTGTTACCTTTAGATTGTAAGCTCTCTTGAGCAGGGACTGTCCTTCCCCATGTTTAAACTTGTACAGCACTGCGTAACCCTGGCAGCGCTATAGAAATGCTAAGTAGTAGTAGTAGTAGTAGTGGATGAAGATAGAGAATGAAAATAGTTCTCATGTGATTCGTCCCTTAAGGGTATTGTGCTACATAGAATGTTCAATATTTCAAATATTCTCTCTTAGTTGTTGAGAATTGGGGGGTCCCGAGCCCCCCCAAGAAGGCTAGAGTGACCTTAATCTGACTCCATCTCTAAATAACACTAGTACTGGGGTAATCAGGGAGTTATTGCCTCTAAGGGAGAAGTTAGGTCTAAGGAAAAGATACCAGCCTTATGACAAGTTATACAATGCATTTATACTTACAGCCTTTGATCATTAAGTGAAGCCCACAAATCATCATTTGGAATGAGGAGTTTATTTGCCAAGGTATAAGTCAAATCAGTGATTGACAACAGGCATGTACAATCAATTAATTATAGGAATATAATAAGCTGCAAACAGGTGTTAATTATTTGCTAATCTTTTATAATTTCTTTTACCAATTAGAGGTTTTACAAGGGAAAGCAATTAGGTAATTTGTTAATTCTGCTGGACACATTGGTTTCCCTTGGAGAGAGAGTGCCAACCCTTGTCTCTCTAACTTAAACCAGGAACTACCCTGAATTTTATAGGCGCCCTCAGGATATGGATAATATGACAGTAGATATACCTGATTGGATCTATGCTAATGTCATGGTTGTCACTGATTGGCTCATGCTAATGAGTAGCTTCTATCTTGCTACGCCTTTCCTTTCTCACACCAGCTGACCACAATCCTGCTCACAGGAAGTCTCCCTCCTCTCTGGAACAGCCAGTTCCCTATTTTCTTTGCACCTGCTATGACTCACTTATTTCTCAACTTGTTTTTCTAACTTACATTAGAGAAAATTCCACTTTGTAACAGATATGGGCTTCCATTTTGTGTTGAAATCCTCCATTTTGTTTCCATATCTATTGACTTAACTTTTAGGCCTCAATCTGGGCTACAAACTAGGTCATACTTTTCCAGTAAGCTCCCAGTTATGTCAGCCATCAGATTTCTGACTCAGCCAAGGTCTGTAATGGCCTGAGCTCTATGACTGGGCCCTCCACCATTCCAGTGGGGGGGTCTCTGGCTGTACCATAATTATACATAGTGTAGCGTTCCTTAGGATAAACTTACTAAGTACTATCACTTTTCAATCCTAAGTTCCTAACTTCAAACTCTAAGTACTTCTTTATGCTTTATTACGGAGAAAAAAGCCTCAACAGACTCCCACAAATCAGCTATACGGCTACTGTTTTATTGGAGAACTTGCTGTCATCATAGGCTCAAAAAACCTCCTTGTCCCCTACTGTTTATTCACAGTCTATGTTTAACCAGACTATTGTCCATATTGAAGGTCAATAAAACCACTTATCTTTGTTTTTGACTTATTGCTACTTCTGTTTACTATCGTTTCTCTTGTCGCTCAGTCTTTCTATGCCACGGCCGACTCTGGTCCAGGTTTCGGTGTTTCATACACTTCCTGCTTCAGGGTCCATGGTACTGGCGATTCTTGCTCAATAGTCCATTCTACCCAAGCAAATACCCAAGCAATTATGCTCAAAATTCGCCTGGTGGCCAATATTGAAACTTTGAGACCAAATGTCTCAATTGGGTAAGAACCCCACCAGCCACTGCAACATATACTTTACTGTCATGCAGATATTTCACTGAGTCAACAGACATGTGACATACAATAGGTTAGGAAACTTAAAAGTAGAATCAGTGATATCTGAAAAAATATAGCTTGTAAGCGATATACTCCCACGGCGCTGAAGGCAGCACTTTGGGAACCTTATCACCTTTTTTCGCTTTTACATCACAAAATGCGAGATCTACCGGAGGGATTCAGTAAAAGTGTGCTGTTGCGCTCGCTCCGAGAGGTGTGGGGAGTGCTTATACGTCAACTAGGGGGGGACCCAACAACAACAGATTTGATAACCATACGTGGGAACGGTGCATTTTTGCCAGGATTGTCAAGCCGATATTTTGTTGAATGGGCTAGGCGGGGAATTTCTAAATTGGAACACCTGGTGGGTGAAGATGGGCAGCCCCTTACCGACGAGGAGTTATTGGGAAAGGTAGGCGACTCCTGGGGGAATAGATTTGCTATACGTCAAGTGCGACATTATATCACTTCTCTACCGGCAGATCCTCTGAGAACTCGGTTGGGGGAAAGGATACGAGAATTCTTTCACTCTTTTGGTGAGGGAGAACTCACAATATCCTTACTTCACAAAACAATATCAGGATGGCTGCCCCCCAGGGACTATAGACAACTGAGGAGTGCTTGGGAAAAGGAATTGGGAGTTGTAGTGACCTCATGGGACATCACTAAATCAATAGCACGAATACCCCTGTTAGTATCAGATGTTCGTTTGAGAGAATGTGCCTATCGTTGCATTCATAGGGGATATGTAACTACAGCTCAACTAGCACATATGGGAGGAAATCGTAGTCCGGACTGTCTTAAATGTGGAAGACATCCTGGCACAATGCTGCATATGTTTTGGAGCTGCCCAATTTTAAAAAGGTTCTGGACACGAGTCCGAGGATTTTGGGAGGAGCGGTTGGGGCTGCGGATCTTGGGGACAGTTGAACAACTGATTTTAGACATTCCGGGGTCCTTTAGAGGGCGGAATCGCTTTGAAACATTAATGCTCCGTAAGATGAGCCTATTGGCCAGGAAATGTATCTTACAGTACTGGACGGTCAAAGATCCTCCGGCATACTGGCACTGGAGAAACCAGTTACATCAGCTGGTGTCGTGGGAGGCGGGAGAATCTAGGTTCTCACAGAAAAAGAGAGTCACATTTTTGGCTATCTGGGGCCCTTATTTGCAAAGTCTAAGCCATAGAGGCCGTAGTTTACTTTTAAATACAGGGTGAACTCCACGGGCTGATACTGAATGGTTATCCAGGTCTGGGGTAAAAGGGGGGGTAAGGGAGGGAATGGGAGAGGGCGGGGGGAGGATTGGTATATTTGATGGGGTAATAATGTTGGCAAAAATTTACAAATGCTGTATGCTAGTTAGCAATTGTTGTATATTTAGATTGAGGCTGGATGGACGTTATATGCAGAGCTTGTATGACAATGTTGGTGTTGATACAATGTCAATAAAAAACGTTTGAACATAAAATATAGCTTGTAACTAAAAGAAAATTAATCAACCAGGGAGGGATTCTGGACTGGTCTGATAGGACTAAAGGAAAGAAGGATAGTAGGTAAGACATAACTTTTCCATCCATAGCATCCTATCAGACCAGTCCAGACCAATGGGATGTAGCAAAGCAGTGTCCCCAACATGGGGTGAAACTAAAAGATGAAAACACTCAAGAGAGAGATAAACTGGAATAGCCTTAGAAATCCTTCCCAGCAAAACCCAGTAGAAAGAACCAAGATCAATCAGAAGGCAGTCTACTGATGCAGCCAAGCAGCATAAGCAAATACATCAAGAGATGTTATACATGTAGCCACAGTAGCTGGAGTTATAGATGTGACTGTAAAAACTAGAGACATCCATGCCACCGCTGTAGCAGGACTTATATAAGCAAGTGAGCAGCTGTATCCATACAGGCATCCGCAGAAGCAAGTACATTGTAGTCAGCCATGACAGGTAGTGCCATACATGAAGCCATGATATTTGGTGTCACAGAGGCGCTGCGGCGGCTAGTGTAATACTGGCAAGTGCAATGGATGGTGTAACACTGTTGGCTGTGGTGGCTGGTGTCATACAGGTGGCTGTGGTGACTGGTGACAGAGAGACAGCTGCATTAGCTGGAACCAAACAGGCAGAGTGGTAGAGGTATCTGTGGTAACTGGCATCATACAGGTGGCCGCTACATCTGAAGCCACACGCCTGCATGCTGCAGCTGAAGCCATATCTACAGATGCTGCGGGTAATATGACAGCTATGGCAAGTGCTTGGATGCTGCATCTGATACCCTACTTATTGACAGTGCAGCCGAGGTCATGCAGTCAGCTGCTGCCTGGGAAGCCACAGAAATGTCCCACAGCTATTATATCTGATGTATGGATATGCAGCTTTTCAACTCTGCCATATACACAGCTTGCGTAACTGAGCCATACAGATAACTGCTGTACCTGTGCTATACAGACAGCAGGTGCACATAAAGATACTACAGCCACATAATGCAGCTGATTTGTGCAACTGTATAAGACAGATGGCTGCGGCATCTATGAAATACTGGTATTGTGTAACCGAGCTGCTTGTTACAAGAACAGAAAACAGACAGCTGCTTAAGCTGAATAGTACCGGCAGTTGTTGCAACTATGGAAACGAGCCAGTTGTTGCAGCTAAGCAAAACAAGTGACCGCTGAAACTACACAACAGAGGTAGTGATAGCAGGAGCCACAGAGGTAGATGTTGCAGGAGAGCTAGACTGTCAGCCGCATAGGATGGCAATACAGGTGGTTAATGCTACCTGGAAGAAACCCAAAGGGGTACTGCAATTATGCGATATAGATGGCTACTGCTACCGTACAAACAAGTGGCCAGCACCACTATGCAACCAGGACAGTTGCTGCAAATGTGCCAAACAGGTGGCCAGCACCATTGTGCAACCAAGACGTTTGCTGAGAATGTGGCACATAGGTGGCCTATGTCACTATGCAACCAAGGTGGTTGCTGCAACCACACAACCTAGGAGGCCACTGTCCTGTACAATATAAGTGGGTGCAGAAAGCTTGCAAACATGGTGAACAACAGTGCCACTGAGCAACCAGGTGGTCAATAGCACCACACAGGGGCTGTGAAGCACAGGAAGATATAGTAAGAGCTGCGCATTACATGTGAAGTGCAGCACAGCTGAATGAAAGAACTGGGCAACTGGGCAACTGAGCCAGCTCTGAATCATCACTGGCTACCATACTTCTTTGGCTGCATTATTTCTATAACTGAAAAAGGGGGGGAAGTGACGTCACGAAACGGCATGGATGCATGCTAGCTGAGCTCCTTATAACCCGCGGAGATTAATAAGCTAAAAAGCCTGTTTAAAGCGACGAAATCACTACCCACCGCTAGCGGAGGAAAGCGCAACACAGCGGGAGCAAACATCTGATGCAGATGGAGGCGGAGAGAGTGAATTTCTCCCGCTTCGCATATACGTTGCTGGCGCGAGGAGAAAATAAAATGGCGACCGCACCACCGAACCGCCCAGAACTAGCGACCGCAGCAGCGGACCTCGCAGAATCAGGATCCCCAAAGGAGACGAACACCAGCACAGACCAGGGAGGACCCGAAGAAGAGATGGGCCCGGAGTGGCAGAAATGGCTACAAGAGATACGGGCAGACCTGAAAGCGATGCGCAGCGAGCTGGTGACTATGGGAGCAGACCTTAAAGGTGAAATCAGAGAGCTGGGATCCCGCTTGGAGGAGGCAGAAAACCGACTTGACGCCCAGTCAGATTCAATCGAGGCCTTGGACCAGCGAACCACGGAGAGCCTGCTAGCCCACCAACAAGTCCTTGATAAGATAGAAGACCTGGAGAACCGTAGCCGCAGATGCAATTTGCGCTTTCGCGGACTACCAGAATCCCCTGCTTATACGGACTGCGAGGAAACTATACAAAAGCTAGTGAGTGAGCTACTAGCAGCTGGAGGTACTGTGATAGAGCCAACCTCGATCCTCATCGAGAGAGCCCATCGGGCATTCAGCTCTCCACGAGCCAATCTGCCTAAAGACATAATAGTATGCTTTAGGGACTTCAAGATGAAGGAGCAAGTGGCGAAAGCGGCGCGGCAGACCCCAAATTTCAAATGGGACACATACGCGGTTGAAGTGTATCAGGACTTGGCCGCCACTACGTTAAAGCACAGAGCGGAACTCAAGCCAGTCACTAGGCGACTTCAAGAACTGGGGATCCGGTACAAGTGGAGACACCCATTTGCATTAGTCTTTTACAAAGAGGGAAAAATGCAGCAAATAAGAACACTTTCAGAGGCGAAAGAAATCCTACCAGAAGACGACGAGATGGAGACATCAAATCTGGCGGCAACGGCAAAACGAGGTCCATCATAGGTGATACCACCAAAGTGGCAACGAGCAGGCAATGGTCAGAGACGTCTGAAACGCCAACAATCGGCAACCAAAGTGACCTGAACGAGAAGCAACCCATGGGGAGACCTCTGTTTGTGAGTAATTGCCAGATCAGCTGAAAGACAGAAGCTACCTATATAGCCGTTCAGTGGCAATGATAAAGAGACGATGGACCCTAAGAAGTGATTGGGTGATGTATTTTGTTCTGTTAATAATATGCAAGCACCAGTTATGTTGTTAAGTTGTCACATAGTTTTATAGAAAGGTTAAATTTGAAAAGAAACAGGGCTTTGATTAAATATACAAGAGCATCCGCGGGAATATGGACTGAATGGCTCACACTTCTTCCTAGGATGCCCTTAGTGATATATAGGGGCAGCTTTCGAATGAGGGGGGAAGGGAGGGAAACAAGGGGAAAGGGACGGGGAAGAGACCTATCAGAAAGCTATGGGGAGGATTAATCAGAGGTGACAAATGGAAGAAAAGCAGAGGAACACACTAACTCAGACTCCAGCAGGCAATAGAGAGACCTATTATGATACTGCATGTCAGCTATTAATTTATTATTGCTCAATGCCAGAGGGTTGAATATTCCGAGAAAGCGACAACTCCTGTTTAGAGAAATGCTCCGTCTGCGAGCAGATGTGGCCCTGGTGCAGGAAACTCACTTATTACCCAGACACGAATATCTATGTCACCATAAGAAATTTCCCAACATATACTTTGCGTCTAATGGCGACAACACGAAGAGTAAGGGGGTACTGATGGCATTTGTGGGGGATAAGCCCTGGGACATTCTCAAAGTGGTTAGAGATAGAGGGGGAAGATATCTCCTGGTGGTTTTTTCACTGCTGGGACAGGTCTACACTGTAGTAAACGTATATTGACCTAATACACACCAGGAGGGATTTTCTCTGAGATAGATCTATTAATCCAGAAACATGTAGAGGGCTCCCTCATGGTAGGGGGAGACTTTAATCTTAGCTTGCAGTCCTACCTAGACAATTCCTCGAGTAGTATACAATATGGCCGTAGAGATAGAGCACGATTGCACAAATTCGTCAATCATTGGCACCTAATAGATTTGTGGCGACAGATACATCCAAGAGAGCGTAGTTATACGTACTACTCTACAGTCCACAAGTCATCCTCCCGGATTGATTACTGGCTAGGAGAGGCATCAATAGCAGGGTTGATGGGGACACAGCAGATATTACCCAGGACCTGGTCAGACCATTCCCTGGTTCTGCTGCAGTTGATATTACCTAACACGCGAGGGGGACAGAAAAGCTGGCGTCTAGATGATGCTCTTTTGCAAGACCCAGCCAATTTAGTTAGCATTGAAAACAATATTAAAGAATATATCCAATTCAACGATAATGGGACAGTTTCACCGATAATGGTCTGGGAGGGATTTAAAGCAGTCATGCGGGGTCACCTTATAGCGCTAAAGGAACATACTAGGAAACAGCGGATGTCCAAGGAGACGACTCTCCGGAAACAATTAGAACAGGAAGAAGCCAGACTTCATAGTGTTGGGTCAGAGCACTTGCAGACATGCTTGGATAGTATTCGCCGGCTGCGGAACCAAATTTGTGATCTGGAGCTGGCGGATATCTCTGAGGATCTCCAGAAGGCCCAACAGACCCACTACGAATTTGGCAATAAGGCCAGCCGTCTTCTGGCTTACAGGCTTAAACAGCGAGCAAATCGCAACATAATTGCGAGCCTAAGAGATGAGGGAGGGGACACCCATTCAGACTCTGATTATATAGAATCAGCATTTAAAGACTTCTATGAGAAGCTATATGCTAGGGGTGAGGAGATAGAACACACAGAGATAGCAGACTATCTAGAGGGTCTAGAGCTCCCAAGGCTGGCAGCCAGTGCTAACCAGATGCTATCACACCCCATTGAATTGGATGAGGTCATTCATACTATTAAGGAGCTCCCAGCAGGAAAGGCGCCAGGCCCCGATGGCTTCACTAACAAATTCTATAAAATATTTGGGAAGCTCCTAGCCCCATTATTACTGCAGGTGTTTAATTCCTTGGAGACCAGTTCAGGGCTCCCGCCAACATGGAATCTGGCCAATATTACGGTCATCCACAAACCAGGGAAGGACCAGCAGCTCTGTGGATCTTATAGACCTATCTCACTGTTAGGGATAGACTATAAGATCTTCACGAAGATTCTGGCGACACGATTACAAAAACAACTGCCCTCTCTGGTCCATGAAGATCAAGCAGGCTTTGTGTATGGGAGGCAGACATTCGATAACATACGCAGAGCCTTGCATTTGGCATACCATGCACAGGACACGCAGTCTCCACTATGTATCCCGTCGCTAGACGCCGAAAAGGCGTTTGATAGAGTGAGTTGGTCCTTCCTGTTTGGAGTGCTAGATAAAATGGGATTCATGGGACGCTTCCTTCATTGGCTCCATCTAATTTATAGAACTCCTCAAGCTTCCATTAGAATAAATGGCAGACTGATAGAGCCCTTTAATCTATATAGAGGAACAAGGCAGGGATGTGCACTATCCCCCCTGCTCTTTGCTATTGTAATGGAGCCACTAGCGGTTGGGCTTCGGACACACCCAGAGGTTAAGGGGCCACGATTAGGTAGAATCGAAACGCGGACTCTTCTCTTTGCAGATGACATCCTGCTAATGCTGAAGGACCCTGAGACCTCCTTTCCGAGAATACTGGAGATGTTAGACGCTTATGGGAAAGTCTCGGGTTTTAAGATTAATTTAGACAAATCCGAAGCGCTAGACATAAATATATCTACTGAACAAAAATCCCGTCTACAAAACGCAGCTCCGTTCTGATGGGCACCGCGATACATTCGATATTTGGGGGTTAATATTCCCAGAGGCGTTAAGGAGCTCTTCCAGGTTAATTTCCCCGAGGTAGCGAAGCGGTTGCTACAAGATTTACAGAGGTGGGAGGGTCTCCAGCTGTCTTGGGTTGGGAGGATAAGTGCAGTAAAGATGGTAGTACTCCCAAGGATATTATATCTTTTTATGGCGTTACCGATTTCCATCCCAGACAGCTTCCTACGAGGCCTCCAGAGGGACATCTTCTCATTTATTTGGGAAAAAAAGACCCCCACGAGTTAGAAGAGATGTTATGTATCAATCAAGACAGCAGGGAGGGATGGGGGTCCCTTCTATCATTTTGTATTACCAGGCAGCACATCTTAGAACAGTAGCTGCTTGGTTTACAGATACAGAGAAATTAAGTATAAAGATGGAACAGGGTTGGATGGGTCCCTTCCCACTTAGGGCTATACCATGGCTAGCTAAACAGGAGTTGGATGAGCTTATTAAGGGATGTCCGCCACTGTTGCAGTGGTCCTTACACACCTGGTGTAAGGTGCGAGAACAGTTTTTTCCAGGGCGCAGGTTTTTTCAGCACATGTACCTTAGATTTGCTCCTCACTTTACACCAGGAAGGCACACCACAGCCTATTGTAGCTGGGAGGATATGGGACTATGTATGTTAGGCCAAATGTGGGAGGAGAGTAAGACGATAACTTTTGAGGAGCTCTGCAAAGAGCATGGTCTATCCTCTCTACAAGCCTTCCAATATTATCAGGTACAGGATTTTATAAAGCGAAGGGCAAAGGATGAGCTTAGTTTATCAGAAACTAAGATAGAAATGGGCATGATGAGAGGAGGAGGCAAGGGCAGTATATCAAGACTCTATGAGGCACTGCTTTTGTACTCCAACCCAGTAGAACACTATTTAGCTATATGGAATGAAGCCTTGGGGGAAACATATACCTTCCAGCAGTGGAAATTAACATTTAAATCTTTGCTTAAAGTCTCGATTTCCAGCTCCATGATCGAGAATGGACATAAAATATTATACTGCTGGTATTACACCCCACATCACATTGCAAAGATGTTCAGAGGAAGCTCAGCTACGTGCTGGCGACAATGCAATGCTATAGGAGATATGTTCCACATTTGGTGGGCCTGCACACACGCCCAGACATACTGGACCATGCTTTTGAAATTTTTGTCTGAGGTCACTGGGGTGACCTACCCAATGAAGATGGACTATTGTCTGCTACATTTTAAACCTAAAGGAGTTCAAAACCCAATACATCAGTTTGCTGGACAGCTGTTTGTGGCAGGCAAGCTGGTGTTAGCAGCGGCTTGGAAACAACCGTCACTGCCGGACCTTCAGAAAGTCTTGCAGAAATTAGACTATATCTGCCTTATGTCAAAACTTACAGCACTACGGAATGGTCGTCTAGTACAACATCAAAAGACTTGGAAGCTCTATGAACAATGGTTATCCACCCGAGATAATACGGGATAGTAAAATATATGACATTAATGAGTGGGTTAAAGCGGGGGGAGGGGGGAAGGGAGGGAGGGGTCTTGTAAAACAGAAAGAGTGGAACTAGAAATGTGAAATAGTTCAAGAAATATGACTAGCAATATGGTTGTATTAGAAATGTTCTATGCTTTGATATGTTTATATATGAAAATAATAAAATAAATGGTAAAAAAAAAAAAAAAGAAAAGAAAAACAGTGCTACCATGCTGAATCTGGTAAGCCAGATGAGTAGCTCATGTTGAAGCAGATTATGCTCATCTAACTTGGTAGAACACAGCCAACAGCTGAATTGTACAGCTCTGACCAGATAGGAAATAAAAATCTTCTGAACTGAATGTTTAACCATGCATAGAGCTGTCCCAAGCAGCTGTTTTTTTTTTAAAGGTAAAGGCAGTTGTGTTTTTTCAAGTAGGAAATGTCTCTAGGACAGAAAATAAAGGGAAAAAAAAGGATCCTTTTTCCCTTGCTGAAACTGATATTTTCTCAGGTAAAACTACAGATTATTTCATAATATCAGAAAACGGAGAACAGATTGTGGGAAATACAGCCGAGATCCTACGCCAAGATAAACAATCTAATTTCCAGCACAGACGTACTGATAGGAGATCTTACGCTGCGAAGAATAAGGCTACATAATGCACAATATGAGAACAGATATACAAATGAACAGCAAGCAGTATGTACCAGCATATTCACAAATACAGCTGTCAAGATTAGCAATTATCTGACCTCAAGATCCACACCTGAGAAAGAATAAAAAGGAAGAGGCACTTAATGTGAGCTGCCTCCCTTCTTTTTTTTCATTGTAAGGAAAGAAGAGCTAATAAACGTCCAGATTTGCCTACCAAGGCCCCGATACGCAAAGCTTACTGTTCTCAGAATGTCCGATTTTGACCGGTCCAATCCAGTTTAGCAAGCACATTATTCAATGAGTAATGCACAAAGAGTTTCTGCGTGGTTTTTACCATTAAAGAACAACAAAGAGAGTCCAAATCTCCCGCAAAAAAACCAAGAAAACAACAAGACGAGCGGAAGAAATCCAGAAAGACCAAACTGAAGTCACAGATGTTGAGAAACCAAAATAATTTATTAGGACCCAATAAATAGGTCCTAATAAATTATTTTGGTTTCTCAACATCTGTGACTTCAGTTTGGTCTTTCTGGATTTCTTCCGCTCGTCTTGTTGTTTTCTTCTGGTTTTTACCGTTTGCAGTAGCAGCCAATGAGAATCGTATGCAACTGTATTACAACGAGCTGATTAGTATTTAAATGTGCATTCCAAGCAATTCACTGCCTTTTCCAAGCAATGAACAGAAAGGAGTGCCTACCTTTATTGAGGAAATATCAGGAGCTATCGCAGCATGACAGTGGCTTCTTAGTGGAGCAGTCTGCTGTCATATTTAAATAGTATTTGCACGTGTGTGTGTCCCACATGTAACAGAACTGTGAAGAAGTTGTCTTAAAACAAAAAAGTATGTTGTGGAGGTGCACCCATGCATCCACAGTTTTGAAAAAAGCTACACATGTTTCATACACGCACATATGAACAAATAAACTCCCCAGGGCATGAAAGTTGGCGTGGAACCCCACAAAAAGAAAACTTTCACAACAGGTGGTTTATTGCTTAAAATGCGTGTATGAAAGCTATGTGTAGCAGTGGAATACTGTGGAGACGCATCCATAGCACATGCTATTCTGAGCATGTTCATAGCATTGACGCTTACTAAGCAACTGTCCTATGCATGTGCTGCTTAGTAGGTGGCTGTACTAAGCAAACACAGCTCATTTGAATGAGATTTCTTTTGAGCATCACTCACTATTTCAAACATTAACTTTTACCATGATCTAAAAGCAATGAGGTTTTTACAGGGACTTTTATGCACTGGCGCCTGAGAGTCATACAGCTAGGAGAGTCAGGCAGCATATTTAGAAAAAATATAAACACCAGCTGACAGAAACAGGAAGAGAATTCTGGCGGGAAAAAATTGACAGAAAACTTAAAGCAGCATCTATAAACAAAACTATAGTCCTCCACATAGACAGTCACAAATAAACATTAAGGATTAGATTCTATATATGATGCCTAAAAAATCGGCGCTAAAACAAAATATGCCTAGGCGTGTTCTATAATGTATGCCAAAATTTAGGCGTACTTTATAGAATATGCCGAGCGCCTATCTGCGCCACTAAATTTAGTCATGGGCAGTTATGCCAAGTAAAACTTGGTGTAAATGCTGTTGCCTAAATTATGCACGGACCGGGTATATTCACGCACTGGGTGTATTCTATAACTATGTGCACAGATCTTAGAAATGCCCATGACCCGCCCATTCCACACCCATGGCAGCACTCCCTTTTCAACTATGTGACTTAGAATTTATGCACATCACAAAACAGAATATAGGCTTAGACAGTTCTGCATGTTAATTCTAATTAATGCCAATTATTGTCAGTAATTGCTTGTTAATTGGCAATTATTGGCGCTGATTGGCTTGTTAACTAATTAAGTTGCATGCACAAATCCACAATACGGATGGATTTGCGTATGCAACAAGTTTCGCTATACAGAATCCAAGGGTAACTGCTTAAAGAAACTGGAAGAACAAGGCTTTCTGTCAGTAACTCATGCAGCTGATCAGGAAAGAGTCCTTGCTGTGAGGAATGAACAAGGCACATACCTGTCCTGTGTGTGTTTAAAAAGGAACAGTAACACAGACAACACTAGTGCACTGAAATAGCTGAAATAAATCAGAACAGGCTCACCAAATGCAGGCTGACTTCCAAACGAGACATCGATGGTCTGGGTGGGAATGGGGGGGTGGCAGAGACCTCTGAGATATACAGTTCCAAAGATCAATCAAAGAATGCAGCAAAACTCTGGTCGGTTAACCAATGGTAAACTATACCAATGCAATAAAGATTTCAACCAGTACTGCCTCAATGGTCTGAACACATTTCAAATTACAGTTTACACATATTTCATTCCTTTATATGTTTGACATTTATGGACAATGTCAGTTTGTGGGATAATGTATCAAGAATTTTGGTGGCCCAAGGGCCACAGTAAAATACAGGCACGTTGTTCCACTACATGTCAGTCAAGAAGAGTTATTTATATGATTTGCTCTATATAGATCAGTCAAAACGTGCATTAAAAACTAGATTGGCAGAACACAAACACTGCATTACAGCTAAAAAAATTGGCAGATCCCATGGTTAAACATTGTGTGGAGTATGGTCATCAATTTATGGATCTAAAATGTATGGGAACTCATCAACTACCTGTGAAGCACAGAGGGGACATCTCCAAAATTTTGCAACAGTGTGAACAGCGATGGAGTTTCAAATTACAAACAGTGAGTTTCACTGAATGGTCGAATAGAATGGGATGCATTCTTTGTGTGCATTGTGCTTTATGGAGGAGTAGCCTAGTGATTAGTACAGCGGGAACTGGGTTTGATTCTCACTGCAGCTCCTTGTGACTCTGGGCAAGTCACTTAACCCTCTATTGCCCCAGGTACAAATAATAAGTACCTGTATACACTATGTAAACCGCTTTGAATGTAGTTGCAAAAACCACAGGAAGGTGATATATCAAGTCCCTTTTCCCTTTCCCTACACTGACTGGAGATTGAAAGTTGGCGCTCTTAAGCCGACTCGTCGCTATCTTTAAACAGTTGTTTTTTTGGTATTTTGTTCCTCCTCCTGAAGCAGCTACGCAAAAAAAGGGGGCCCTTTGTCGGGGTTTTGGACTTGAGCTGTTACACGACAGTGTGTAGGATTTGGAAGCAGTTCACCACATTTGTAATGGAACGACGCATCTTAACAAGCTAAGTGAAGCAGTACAGTTTTTGTTGCAGCTCCGTTCAACAGAACTGACAGATAAGTGGACAACTGAATTAAGACGGAGATTAGAAGACACTTTATCTATGCATAATTTATTATTATTAGAACCTGGTTTTTTTTTCAGTAGTGGGTTTTTTCTCCCTAGTTAGGGAGTTGTTTCCCACTACTGGTTTTTTTTAGTCTAGAAGAAGCCTATGATAGTAAACCTCACTGAGGTTTGTTAAAAAGTCTACAACTTTCCTCGAGGCAGTTGAGACTTCAGTGTTGATTTAAGATATTTCTTAAATTCATAGGTACAGTGTATTCTTTAACAGTTCTTTGAGAAAAAGTGGATTTGAATAGTTGATATTGTTTTGGAGTTCCAAGTACATTTTTTGATTTTTGGGTGAATTATTATGCATATACTTATTTTACATTTGTGTGCAATGATTGAGAAAGATCACACAGAGCTTTTTGCTTAAGGGTGTTATGTATACTTTTTAAAAAAATTTAAATTTAATTGTGGCTATAAATGACACGAGTTTCTGTGCTCCCTCCTCCAGCTTCAGATGAGGACCTTTGAGCAAAAAGATAAACATATTCAAGGGGAGCGAGCGAAGCAAAATATCTTTTATAAGTTGTATCACTGTAAACCAGAAGAGTTTTGCTTTAGGACAGTCCCACCAGACAAGAATAAAGATGACACTTTAACCACACCCTCTCCCCTGGTGGCCTGATCCAGACCTATAGAGCGCCTGAAGGCGGTCAGGAGTGTAATACCACTGGTATTCACAGGGAACTTAAGGAGATTCTTATACACTATGTTCCACTGTGACTGCTGCAAAGAAAAGCCCAAAAGGCATTCCCACTGTCTCATCTTTCAATCTAAATAGATGACCAAGCAGGAGGGCTTTATACAATCGAGTCCCACTCCCGCCCCCATATGAAATACCTTTGTCAGGGCATAATTCTCTTGCTCCTAATGTGGCAGTACTTACGACTCTCAAAATCCTTGAGTTGTTGTGGAGTGTCCAAGATGGCATCATGATCACTGGCTGGTGAGTCTTGAAGTTTAGCTGCATAGTGGGAGTTCCATTGGCTATGCATTTTGCTTCTATACCTCAATGCCGAATACCAAAAGGAAGGGTATGGTTAAGGCTGTTCCCGAGCTGGTCCAAAACTCCTCTCCACTGCAGCCGACAATCGGCCATTTCACCACCGGAGCTGTGATGAGAACTACTACTACTACTTAACATTTCTAGAGCGCTACTAGGGTTACGCAGCGCTGTACAGTTTAACAAAGAGAGACAGTCCCTGCTCAAAGAGCTTACAATCTAACAGACAAGTGAACGGTCGGTCCGATAGGGGCAGTCAAATTGAGAACCAGAGAAGAGGGTCCTGCTGTGGGGCAGTATGAAGGACGAACTGCCACTTTGTGACAAGATGTCACGGGGTCCCCTCCAGAGCCTAAACAGCTACAGTGTTCAGTGGCAATATCAGCATTTCCAATGGGGTCAGAGAAACCAGAAGAAGCGGTTAATCTGGTCATGCCTCTAAAAGGTCAACAAAGGAGCAGTGGCGTCTGTGCCAGTTTCTCCCACTGTGGCTACCTTAGAAAGCCTTTGGAAGTTGCTGCAGGACATGAAAAACAATGTTTCAAGGACATCTCAAGAGGTAACTTCTTTGAATACAGAGAGGCATTATTTTCAAAGCATTTAGACTTACCAAGTTACGTGGAGAGGCATTTTCGATATGATGCACTGAGAAATTGAGCCCTGTCCCCCCTTGTGTATTAAATTGCAGAGTTAGGAGTTATCAACTAGAGGGTTACATGTAAGATTGAAAATCGCCCCCATTACCAAAATGCCTGTCCAAAAACTCATCAATTGCTGTTCCAGATCTTCAAAACGTTGGCCCTGCCCATGGTAAGGAGCATAAAGGTTCATCAAAGTGAACAACTGCCCCATACTTCCACTTTCAACATTATGAAACGGCTCAGCTCCCAGGGAGCACACTTGACATCTTTATTGATCAAAATCCCAACCCCACTAGTATTGAGCAGTTTCTGATTAGCGGTAGGATTTATGTATAAGAAGCCTCTCACAGCGGCAAAGCAGGTGAGTCTCCTGTGAAAAGCCCACTTCCACCTTACTGCGGAGTGCCTCCTTAAAATATAATTGCCTCTTTTGGGAAGAATTCAGGCCCTTTACATTGTAGGATACAAATTTCAATATAGCCATACCGAGAAATTCTCAACCCATTGCCCTAGTAACCACATGCCATACTGTCCCTGTAAACCTGATAATGCCCCCAAAATCCAAAACAAATATATCCCTCCCTTACTCCGTAGCGATTGAACATTAAAAACATTAAAACATTCCCTCCAACTTCCCCTTTCTCCCACCCTCCCTCCCCCAGCTTCTACATACTCCCCCATTCCTTCTCCAAATGTGCTAAAACAAATCACTCTCCCCATCACAAAGTAAAAAGCAGAGAGAGAGAGACAGCAGGATACCACCTCCACCCCTCCACAATTTAAAACTGCAAAGCAAAGCTTAAGTAACAGTGGTGGTATACTACCCCAACCGTGCAATCTGGACAGATGACACACTAAAGCAACAAAGGTAATTTCACATCAAATACTTAAGATAGAAAAGCAATTGATGATGCCAATCCAATAGGGCCCTAGGGTCGAGGGACATTAGGAGACCCATCCCCAGAGCCATTGCGCTGCAGCCTCCATCTGTTCCAATCCACTCTCTGCTAGCATGGCCTGTCCCCTTGTGGTAGAGGAATTTTAGTATGATGTTCCGCTGAGAGAAGACCAGCATCCAACAAAGCCTGGATGCCTCCTCCTTAGAACGCACCCTATATTCCTTCCCCACACACTAAAAGGAAAGACCAAAGGGATATAGCCAGCGGTAGCATACATTAGCTTGACACAGTTGCAGCGTGAAATCCCACAGAGCCCTGTACTTTCAAAGACTAAGAGGAGAAAGGTCAGCATAAATTTCTAAGGGATGGGTATCCCAAATAAATAATTTATATATCAAATATATATCATCATGTTCATTGTTGATTTAATCATGAATTGATAATGAATGTTACTGTTGGGCAGACTGGATGGACCAGTCAGGTCTTTATCTGCCATCACTTACTATGTTTTTATCAGCAGCTTCTTAAAACAATAACATTGGAAACATACCACAATAACACGTGGCAGATTCGCCCTCGGTGTAATCAGTGTATTGTGTGCTCTCTCCACTTGTTGACAAGATTCACCTTCTCCAACTGGGGCTGAATCCAGCAAGGAGACCACAATTTGCGCTACCACCATTTCAGCATTTGCATATTCTGGGGTGTCAGGCACCCCCCAGATCTAGAGGTTGCATCAACAATGTTTGTCCAAATCCTCTAACTTGTCGAACAAATCCATATGTTGCTGTTGAAAGATTTGGATTCCAAAGCACCTATACCATCAGAGTACTCTTCCAGCTTAGTCTCCACAGTTTCTCGTCTGTTCCCCAGATCCGCAGTGTATGTATGTATGTATATCAGTAAAGACAGCAGCAATTTCCTCTCTAGTGGCCACCACATCCTCTTTGAAACTTTACAGTTAAGTCCCAAAGGTCAGTGAGCAAAAACAGTTGTTCCATCGCGGAATTACAGTGCTGCTCAGCCCCTGCGGTATCCTAAACTCTATGCCTCATGGCATTGGCACACACCATCTTGACCCCCTCTTGCTGCAAGGAGCCAGCTGTAGAGTATAAGAATTTCTGTAGATCTACCGGCTTCTTTTTCACTGTCATCCTTCACAATAATGCCCTCAATGCTGAAGAAGTTCAGCAGGTAAGAGTTTTGCCACGTTTAAATTTGGAAAAATATGCTATCTGTGGAGGGGAGGCACGGAGCTATCCCCTCAACCATCCATAATAGATTACATCACTTCCTCCTTATATATACTTTTCTGAGCACATACTTATCACAATTTTTATATTAGGAAATGTTTTGTATATTTATGAATATAGTTTTGCATTTTTTATCCAGTTTATGTTTCACTCATCAAGTGGAAAGGCTAGCACCAAATTAAGGGAATATGGAATGGAACATGGAAATTCTCCCTCTTTCTGTTTTATCTTATATCATTAATAATCTGTGCCATCCCTATTTTAGCTCACATGTGTTGTATCAGTTCTCAAAAGGGAAATTAACAACATTATTTACCTTTTAAAATGAGCAGGTGCAAAGCAGATTCTGCATCCTTTGCACCTGTAGTTTGTGCAAGTGGCCAAACGGGAGCAAAGTAACAGTGTATACTTTTGGAAGTCCACCATGTGTGCACTAATTTAAGTCCCTACCTTAAATGCCCACAGGGCTGCCTATTTTCAATGCAGCTAGCAGCATGCAGGCCAGGGAAGGCGCACATATTTTGAGCCACATGTGAAGAGGAGAATTTTAAGTCAGGACATTAAACCTGGGTAAATGCTGTTCAAAAACTGCCTTCTGAACAATCTTACTATGAGTCAACGGAAAAGGATTAGGGAGGAGGAAGACTAGATATGAAAAAGCAACAGTTAAAACAATTCATCCTCTACCCATCTTTTTTGGAATATAGTCGACACTATTTTGTGCAGTCACTTGGTAATCATCAAAACAGAGAAGCCCGAGGATATATTGGTTATATAACGGCTAAGCAATGCTTCAGCAGTTAGTCTTACAATCGCTGGTTTTAAAGCATAACAAGCACCGAATAGTGTCATATCGTTATTAAATCTGAGGGCTTCTGTCTTTTATATAAAAATGTCTTTAAAAAAAAAAGGGGATTTGTTTTGTATATCTTGATGAGGACTGCCTTTTTAGTGTATATTAACATTTGGTACACTTTGAGGCTCATTTTCAAAGCACTTAGACTTACAAAGTTGCAATTGCTCCAGCACAAACCACAGCTAAGTACTTTTATAGTACTTTTTTTGTTGCACAGCATTTACATGAAAGAATAATCATTGCTAGTGTTTTAGAGGTTTTTCAGACTAATGAGGATTCTCGCCAGCGTGAGCTTAAATTCTGCCACGCAGAGCAGAGCGGTCAGCTGTCCTGTTAAAAGTGTTGTCAGCTGTTACCGAGTTTCTGAAGTCTTTTCCTCTACTATCTTACAGTTATTATTATATTAGAGAGATCAGCTTGCCCTAAGTAGATATTGTATGTTCAAATAATATATAGGCAAGTACCAGGAGACTTGTTAAATCTACACTGGACAATTTCCTGGAGGAACACTTCATTAACTGTTATTAACAGAGACTTGGGGAAAGCTACTACTTACCCCTGTGGCCAGTAGCATGGAATCCTGCTACTTTTGAGACTCTGTCAGGTACTTCTAACCTAGACTGGCCATTATTGGCAACAAGATTCTGGGCTACACTGATCCTTGGTCTGACCCAGCAGGGCAACTCTTATGCTCTTATTCTGCTCCCCCTTATCACATGTTTTTCCCACCATTCTAATTTGAAATGTTTTATGGTTCAGATCAAAATGTCCACTTGATTCAAATGCTTATGAAAGTCAACAAGGCATACCAATATTTCCCTCAAACTGATGTCAAGTTAAGATGTGGTCAGTGTTTGGATGCTTGAGAAAGAATCCAATCTGATTTTTATACATGCTCACGCTATGGTATTAATATGCATGTGAGACCAGACAAGCTTACTATTCGCCAGTGACACAGATCTCTCAGCAACTGCTTAAAAAAGGGGTATCCCCAGCTAAGAAAGAGGAAGGGATAGTAGATGGTATGGACAGGCAGACTGGATAAGCTATATGGTCTTTATCTGCCTTTATTTTTCCCTGTTTGTAGACTGGTGTAATTAACCTATCTATGTCACAGGGAAATGCTCACACAGCAAGACCAAATTAAAGAGTTTGACTACTTTACATTCTCTCTTGTGCTACAAAGTTTTTCTGGGTTTAAGCCTAGGGATGCTTTTTCTGATTTCTTCTATTAGAAAAGTTGTCTAACAGCATTTGGCAATCCCTGATTACACATTTTATCAGACTCAGTTTTTCATGGGTGTTTATGATCATGTACAGTTTTCAAGTTTAACACGTGTCTAAAAGACCAACTAGATTTTATCACGTAGCTTGCTAAGCCAGTATTCTTTCTCTGTTCAAGTCCCCTCTTTGTGCAGCAGTGAGATTTGTTGTTTATTGCCTGTGATTTGGAAACATTTTGTGCTCATACTTGCTGTCTCCTCCACCCCATGCAACGCACTCACTTTGTCATGGTCTCCCTCAAACAGCTGCAGGAAGCTGGCCTGGGTGCCCGTGGTGCCCTTCACCCCACGAAAGCGGAGCTCATTTCTTGTGCGCTCCAGATTCTGTAGGTCTATGCAGAGGTCCTGTATCCATAAACAGCATCGTTTTCCTACTGTGGTCAGTTGTGCTGGCCTGCAGTCAGAGTGAAAAATACACAACGCCTGAGATTTCCTGCTAGCAACAAGCACAAAACAAAACACACTGGTATTACAACTATTTCAAAAGACAGAAATGCTCATTTGGTTCACATAATCTCTCTCACTTATTTTGGTATAGGAGGTGGGCATAAGTCTTTGATTGTTATCCAATGTACCCTGTCTAATGAAGAGTCCTATCAGTTATTGGTTTCCCGTCAAAATGACTCAGTTCATCTCTACACTTCTCTTCATTTTATTGCCTTACTTGAAACAGATGCTCTATTCTTCCAGGCACACCCTGGAGCAGCTCACATGAATACATGGTTTGTGCCCAGGAATCTATTTTTTTTAATTATTTGTTGCATTTGTACCCCCCCATTTTCCCACCTATTTGCAGGCTCAATGTGGCTTACATAGTACCGTCAAAGGTGTTTGCCCGGTCGGTTGAACAAATACAAGGTTGTATGGTGATCGAATGAGGTATATGTGGAGGGTAGAAGGGATGAAGGTTGTGTGTTGTCCAGTACGATCATTAGTCATGCTGTGTTGCTTGGTGAAGAGGTTTATGTAGGGTCGTTGGGGTAGGCCTTTTTGAAGAGGTTGGCTTTTAGTGATTTCCTGAAGTTCAGGTGGTCATGGATTGTTCTCACAGCTTTTGGGAGGCCATTCCATAGTTGTGCGCTTATGTAGGAGAAGCCGGATGCGGAAGTTGTTTTGTATTTCAGTCCTTTGCAATTTGAGACGATCCGACTCAGTTTCTTATTGGTAGATCTATAAGGTCTGTCATGTATCCTGGGACTACACCATATATAATTTTGTGGATTAGAGTGCAGATTTTGAAGATAATCCGTTCTTTGATTGGGAGCCAATACAGCTTTTATAGAAGGGGTTTGGCACTTTCGAAGCGTGTTTTGCTGAATATCAACCTGGCTGCTGTATTTTGGGTGGCCTGGAGTTTTTGTGTGAGTTGTTCTTTGCATCCCACGTAGATTCCATTGCAATAATCTGCATGACTTAGGACCATTGATTGTATTAGGTTTCGAAAGGTTTCCCTTGGGAAGAAAGGTTTTAATCGCTTGAGCTTCCACATTGAATAGAACATTTTCTTTATTACAGAGTTTATTTGGCTCTCAAGAGTAAGGTTGCGGTCGAGTGTGACGCCAAGTATTTTCAAGCTGTCTGAGGTAGGGAGGGTGTGTCCTGGGGTATTTATGGTTGTGGGTTTGTACTTGTTATGTTGAGAGGAGAGGATGAGGCAGTGTTTTTTTTCAGTGTTCAGTTTCAGTTGGAATGAGTTTGCCCAGGAGTCCATGATGTTCAAGCCATCGTTGATTTTATTGGTTATTTCTGTCAAGTCATGTCTGAAGGGGATGTAGATTGTAATGTCATATGTGTAAATGAACGGGTTGAAACCTCGATTAGATAAGGACTGTGCCAGTGGAATCATCATCATGTTGAAGAGTATTGGTGATCCTTGAGGTACACCGCAGACTGCTGTCCACGGTGGTGATATGTTTGAGTTTGATTTTACTTGATAAGTTCTGGTGGTTAGAAAAACTTTGATCCAATTAAGTACATTTCCTTCAATCCCGAAGTGGCAAAGTAGTCTTAGTAGTATGTTGTGGTTTACCATGTCGAATGCACTCGACATGTCGAACTGGAGGAGGAGTATGCTTTTACCTATGGATATCTCCTGCTTGAATTTGGCCAGGAGGGTGACTAGGACAGTTTCGGTACAATGGTGAGAGTGGAATCCTGATTGTGAATTATGTAATATTGAGAACTTGTCCAGGTATTCCATAAGCTGTTTAGTCACCAAACTCTCCATCATTTTTACTACTAGTAGAATAGACGGAACTGGGCGGTAGTTGGTAAGATCGTTTGTGCTTTTCTTGGAGTCTTTTGGTATTGGGGTGAGTAGGATGTTACCATATTCTTCAGGGAAGAGACCTTGTTGTAACATGAAGTTTAGGTGGGATGTGAGGTCTGCTATGAAGCGGTCGGGGGCGGATTTTAGTAGATGACTGGGACATGTATCCAGTTTGCAGTGGGTCTTGGCGGACCTGTGAATCGCTTGTGTAACTGATTCGGTGTTGAGGAGGTTAAATGTTGTCCAAATACGGTCAGCTGGGTATCCATCGGAGGTTAGGTCCAGATCGTTGAAGAAGTTTTCGATGTCGGTGTTGTGATGAGGAAGTGTGCTGCGTAATTTTATTATTTTTTCGTTAAAGTAGTTAGCAAGTTTGTCTGCAGGTGGGATGTCTGTGGTGGTTGTGGTGATAGGGGTGGTGTCTAGTAACTTATTTACGAGTTGGAATAGTTTCTTCATGTCTTTGTAATCCTGTCCTAGTTTGGTTTTATAGTAGGACCTTTTGGGGTTTTTTATTGCATATTTGTATTTTCAGTGTATTTGTTTCCATGCATTGAGTGTATGTTCATCTAGCATTCAGTAACAGTAAAGTAGGGAGCAGCAGGCAAAAAACCAACAACATTGTTATCAGGGCAAGGGACGCCATTTTGGAGATGACAGCCCAGAGGCAGGAGTGAGTAGGCACTGCTCTTGCCTCGTTCAAGGTACGGCTCACTGTGAGGCTTGAGCAAGGGGTCTTGGGTTTAAAATTCTAGATGGGTGGGGCAAGAGTGCCACTAGACACCAGGGAGACAGTTTTTTTTAAATGTTTTTTTTATTGCATTTACAATTTTTTCAAGTACAAATCTTGAAACAGAATAGATGATTATAGGTCATTACAGAACTTAAGGAAACTAATTATTTACAATCTTATTTAAATCATGGCCTTTGCTCATCTTTAGGAAAAGTTACTTATTAACAAAGTTAAAGAAAAAGGCGGCAGAAAAGAAGGTCGAGTGTTATTAAACTTATCACAGCGTTGAAGTTATTATATTCCTTGGTTGTGGCTTAGATGAGTTAGCAATCTTGGTTTCTAAGAAAGAGTTCAGTTGTTTAGAGTCAAAAAACACATATTTAACAGAGTTTAACTTTAGAACACATTTGCAAGGAAAATTTAACCAAAATAAGGCACCCAACTGCAAAGCTTTTGGATGCAATTTAAGAAACTCTTGCCTTTTCTTCTGTGTAATTTTAGAGACATTTGGGTACATTCTTATTTTGCATTCCAGGAAATTTTGATCTCTATTAAGAAAATATTGCTTAAGTATCCAGTCTCTATCAGGTTGTAAAATAAAAGTTACTTTAAGTGTGGCAGTTGTCAGTCCCACTTTATCGTCTTCAAGTATTTGAAGTATCTAAGGCTTCCACAGGCACATCAAGTCTATTTCCTTGGTCTAAATCTTTCTTCAGGAAAGGTGATATATAATATATTTTAGATATAGGAGGATGTGACTGTTCAGGAATTTAAGACCTCTGTTAAGAATTTTTTAAAAGTTATAAGAGGTGAGATTGATAGTTGCCTAGGAAAATGTATAAGCCTAAGAGTATTAGACCTTTATAGTTTTCCAAGAGTTCAATCTTGTTTTGAAGGTAAAGATTTTTTTAAATCATATTAACTTGGATCTGTTGACAATCTTGTATAGTCTTAGAATTTTTTTCAATATCCTTGTCCATGGTAATAATTTTTTTTTCCAGTGTTGGTATTTTTTCAAACATATAGTTGAATTGTTGGTTTATTGAAGTAAAGTTTTGTGAAAAGGAAGATTCTAAGCCCACAAGGGCTTGCCATATTGTGTCCAAAGTTATAGTCTCTGGTTTCTGAGGCAAAAAAGACTTACTTTGTAGAGCAGATTCAACCGTTAGCTCCCTCGATGGCTGACTCTCTAATACCAGTTGGTTCTCCCCAAGAATATTCTCCCCTCCGTCACCCGCCATTCCAAACGCGGGGACTGTCGATACTTTGGCATCCGATGTCTCCAGAGCCACTCTCGGGGTTTCCGCCGGCATCAGAGGGGGTTTGTGCGTCTCGGGGCTAAAAGATGTTTCGGCTTCAAGCCGGGAGAATGGCAGTCCTCTCCCCAGACTCACCGGCAGCAAAGAAGCTCCTGTCAGAACACTCATCTGCAGGAAGCGATCCAGCGTTCCCACCGAAGGCACAGACTGCATCACAGGGCTAGTGCGTTGCTTGCCTCTTCTTTTAGGCATCAGGAAGCAAAATTTTCAATCTGGAGCTGCTTCCCTTACTTCTCACATGGCCACCATCTTGCCTCCCCCCGCTAGGTAGACATTTTTAAGCAGGGAAGGACAGAGGGGGCTGATGGGCTCTGGTGGGGGGGGTGGGAGGCTGGCTGGAGCTGGTCCCCTTTGGGGATTGGAGAGTAACTAGATACAAGGGAAATTATACCTGGATTGGTATATTAATCAGGGGTGGGGGAGGGGGAGGGGGAGATCAGGGGCTGGTGCAGACCTCCAGCACTTTTTTTTTTTAAATGTCACATTTTCTGACATGGCCTGATCCAATCACAGCTCAGGTACTGACAAGAAGGTTAATATTCACACTGAGCTGTGGATTACTGCTGCAATTTTAACGCGGCAGTAATTTGCATGCTTGTTGCTTGTAGCATGCTGTGATATTTATGGAGGCGTAGTCTCACGGTAGAGCCACATGCTGAGTCAGCTGTACCATGAGGATTCCTGCCCAATGAGTCTGCACATGGCTCACATCCCTCTGCATCATCCATGAGCTATCCCCGATTGTTACTTGTTACGGCTGATGTTGGCACAAATTAGAATATCAAAAAGTGGACGAGGGCTGGTCAAGCTATAGCCTCAAACGGTAGACAAGTGTAGGTGGTCTGTTGTAAATAAAAGGGAGAGGCTATTGTTGGGAGAGGATATAAGAGTGTAGTCATTAAACTGAAGCTGGTACATGGCAACACAACACCAGGCACTTACTGGTAGTGGGTGAAGCCCAAGGTGGGTAAGTCAGCATATTTCTCAGCAAATTCAGCCAGTCGGCTAATCACCCTGGCAAGCTGATGGAAGGCAGAGAAGAGAATTGCATGAAGATGAAGAAACAACACATCACAATCACTGGCACTGATTCAGATTCACTTACAAATAAACAAGTTCTCACTTTTGTATGGGGTTAGGTGATAACATATGGGTTGGTATATATTAGCTTTTCATATATGGAAATCTCAAAAACTATTGCCTGACTTTCAACTTTTACTATGAACATCAGAGGCTGCTGTAGGTCAGGACTGAGGTGCACTAATGCCCCGATGATCAGAAGCCCTGCACTGTTCCAAACAGTGCTCTAAAATTAGCGCCAGAACATTGCGGGGCAATAACACCCTATGATCAGAGCTAATAGCATGCACATTTCGGCACGCTATTAGCTCTGATCATAGGGGTAAAAGTGTGGGAGGACTGTGCCTAAGCATGCGCTCAGGTATAATCCTCCCGCACTTGTTTGACAGGTCCGGGCTTTCAAAAGCCCGAATCTGTCAAATAAAGGAGATAGAGATCCACTGGACCCCCGGAACCCCTGTGCCTAGTGCCTCTCCACCAAAACAGCAAAATGGGGGCAGGGGGCTGGAGATCCACTGGATTTCCAGCCCCCCTAACCCCCCCCCCAAAAACCCTGATGGCCCAAGTGGACTGCAAAACCAACCCCCACCTATCATGGTGGTCTAGTAGCCAACTCCCCCTCCCCCTGGTACCTCGTGTTGGATGAAGAAGTAGCACTCCTAGCACCACCTTCAAAATGGTGGTGCAATGCACTGGGCTTCCCTACCATATAAGGGAGAAACTCCCTTATATGGTAGGGAAGCCACACCCAGCATATCCCAGGATGCTCTGGACAGGGCACCACCATTTTCAAGGCAGTGCTGAAAGCGGAGGGAGTACTACGCCCTCTTCCAACACGGAGGTACCGGGGTAAGGGGGAGAATTGGTTGCTAGACCATCAGAGATCATTTGGGGATAATTTGAGAGTGGGAGAATCACCCAGAGGCGGTTGGGACCCAGTTGGTGGAGGAGTAGCCTAATGGTTAGTGCAATGAGCTTTGATCCTGGCAAACTGGGTTCGATTCCCACTGAACCATGGGAAGTAGGTTGCCCAGGAAAATCATCCTAAACTTTTCTTTGACAAGGAATTTGTTCACGGCCCCTAGGTCTAGGATGGGACGAAATCCCCTTATCTTTCTGGGCACAAAGGAAGTACCTGGATAGAATCCCTTCCCTTCTCCTGGAAGCACGAGTTTGACTGCATTGGCCTGTAGAAGGACGGAGATTTTCTGTACAAATACCTGCTTGTGCTGAAAGCTGATGAACGATGTTCTTCGTGGGCAATTTGGTGGTCACTATGACAATGCAGGGTGTAACTGAGACAGACTAACTGAAGAACCCACTGGTTGGATGTTAGAAGGAGCCATTTTAGCTGGAAAAAATTCAACTTCCCCCTACCGGTAGGCCATCCAGGATGGTTACTTGAACTGCGGATATGCTCTCCTGGAGCCAGTCAAAAGCTCATCCCTTACATTGACTGGGGAGCTGGCTGGAATTTTGACTAGGGAGCTGGCTGGGACTGGGGCTGCTGAGCAGAGAGAGAAAGTGGTGGAAACCTATGCCTTTGAGAGTAGTATGGTCATCGCCTAGGCCCACTTGAAAACCTCCTAGAAAATGAGACTACAAATGGAGGTTGGTGAATAAAAGACTGGATAGTGTACTGCCCGCTCCAGTGCCAATCAGAAAGCGCTCAGAGATAGCTCTCAACTACAGCAGCTAGTACCTTCAGTGTTAGGGCTAGGGGTCCTCTTTACTCTCTGGGTGGCTTTTCCACACCCCCAGTCATCCAGTCCGAACACCTCCTGGAAAGTTCTTCATGGATTACACAACAGTTCTCATATGTCTTATGTGCCCCCTGGCGCTTCTTATAAGAAAAAAACATTGGGGTCTCAGTTAAACAGCCTCCACCCCATGGACAGGAATTTAACTTTCTCCATAACCATATGGTCCTGACCTCCACCCTCAGTTGTTAGTCCAATTTTTAGTTTAAAATGACCCAATGTTGCCTCATACTAGGATCCCTAGCGTAGCTGCAACACTTATACGGCACCAACTTCAAGGTAAGTACGTTTGCCTTGAGTACCTATTCCTGCTCCAGGATGTGGCTTCCTGCCTCAAGCATCCCCAGGCCTTCAATGGAAATCCTTCTCTCCAATCCAACCTCCTTAGGGGTCCACACCCCGGGGTTCGCAGCCCGTTCCAACCGGCCACTTAGGTTGCCTCCAGGACTCCATTCTTCTTGCTTCTCCCGGGTGTCCTTCCTTCTCTGGATACCTTTTTCCAGGAATTGCCTTTTATATAGATGCTAATAGCCCAGCCCATCCCTTCTGGGCCCCTCCTCCTACTTCTAGAAGGGTCCAGAACTTTCTCCAGGGTGCTTCCTTCTAAAGGGGAACCATCCTCTTCCCTCTGCTATGGGCCCTCCCTGGCCTATAGATTCCTCTAGTGACACTTTTTATATCCTTTTACAGACTTTTCATCATGAGAGCTCCCTCTGGTGGCCTCTTCTTGGTGGGGCATTACCCATACTTATCACAATAGTATCCGTATGTTCCTTTATGAGGTCAGTGACCTATTCTACCTTGTCCCCAAAAAGATTGTCTCTTCGGCAAGGTACATCCACCAACCTCTCCTGAACCACTGGTTCCATGTCACAAACACGCAACCATGAGAGTCTACACATCACCACACCTACGGCAGAGAGTCTGGATGCAATATCAAAAGAATTGTAAGTACCCCTGGCCAGATACTTTCTTAACTCCAGCTCCAGCTGGCGGGTCTGCTAGCGGCTTGTACGTTGTGGCTCTTACCTACAATGATTCTAACAACTGGATGATGTTTTTATTTGGCGGGCACGCCAGCGGTTTGAACTTTGAAGCTTTTATCAGCATCAATTCCATGATATAATTACAATTCTTATTGAGAAGAATAAGGTTTTAAGACTCAGCAGTGTTCTCCTGATGAAGGCTTTTACACCAAAACACAGCCTGTGTTGAGAACACCTTGTTTATCTTGGAAGAGTAAACGGTTTGTGCTTTCTTGATCAGAGCAAATCTCCTCCAGTTCCGGAGCACTATGGCCTCGCTCCTTTTACTCCTTGGTTTGCCCGCTGCTGCTGCTCATTGGGAGAAGCGGCAGCGGCCCTAGGAGAATTGTTGGATGGGAAGGGAGGAGGCAAGGGGAGAAATGCTAGATGGGGAGAGAGGGGGCAAAGGGAGAGATGCTGGATGGGAGAAGGGGCAAGGGGAGAGATGCTGGATGGGGGAGGGAGGGGGCAAGGGGAGAGATTCTGGATGGAAGTGGAGAGGAGACAGAGGGACAAGCTGTAGGTAGACACAGTCAAAACAGGTAAATTGAAGATTGGATAGTAAGAAAGAACTGAACGTGGATAGAGGCAGAAAATAAAATCAAAGAAAGGAAAAGGAAGAGAGAAAAATGACAAACAGGAAATCCTGGCAGTACAGTTAAGAGAAGAGGAGGAAATTAGGAACCAGAGACTGGGACCAACTCAAATGAAAAGAAGTACGTGGCCAGACAAAAAAGGTAAAAAAAAGATTTTTATTTTAAGATAAAAGTAGTGTGGTAGCTGTGCTAATTGTTTTATTTGTAGTTGTTAATTTGTAATGTAGTGAATGGAATATTTGAAATTTACATCTTTGAAGGCATAAATAAACATGTAGATAAAGGTGAGCTGGTTGATGTAGTATATCTAGATTTTCAGAAAACTTTTGATAAAGTTCCTCATGAGAAAATTAGAGTCATGAGATAGGAGGCAAGATTCTGATGTGGATTAGAAATTGGTTACGGGACAGAAAACAGAGGGTAGGGTTAAATGGTCATTTCTGTTAATGGAGGAGGGTGAACAGTGGAGTGCTGCAGGGATCGGCATTGGGACCGGTGCTATTTAACATATTTATAAATTATATGGAAATTGGAACAATGAGTGAGTTGATTAAATTTGCAGATGATACAAAACTATTCAAGGTTGTTAAAACATGTGTGGACTTATAAATATTGCAGGAAGACCTTAGGAAATTGGAAGACTGTGCATCCAAATGGCAGATGAAATTTAGTGTGGGCAAATGCAAGGTGATGCACGTTGAAAAGAATAATCTGAATCATAGTTACTTGATGCTAGGGTACACCTTGGGGGTCAGCACTCAAGAAAAAAATCTAGGAGTCGTCGTAGATAATATACTGAAATCCTCTACTCAGTGTGGGCGGCAGCCAAAAAAGCAAACAGGATGCTAGGGAAAGGATGGCAAGTAAGATCGAAAATACTATAATGCCTTTGTATCGCTCCATGGTGCGACCGCACCTTGAGTATTGCGTTCAGTTCTGGTCACCGCATCTCAAAAAAGATATAGCAGAATTAGAAAAGGTTCAAAGAAGGACCAAAATGATAAAGGGGGTGGAACTCCTCTCTTATGAGAAAAGGCTAAAGAGATCAGGGCTCTTCAATTTGGAAAAGAGATGGATGAGGGGAGATATGATTGAGGTCTACAAAATACTGAGTGGTGTAGAAGTAAATCAATTTTTTTACTCGTTCCAAAACTACAAAGACTAGGGGACACTCAAGGAAGTTACATGGAAATACTTTTAAAACAAATAGGACGACATATTTTTTCACTCAATGAATAGTTAAGCTCTAGAACTCTTTGCCGGAGGATGTAGTAACAGTGGTTAGTGTATCTGGTTAAAAAAGATTTGGACAAAATCCTGGAGGAAAAGTCCATAGTCTGCTATTGAGACAGATATGGGAAGCAACTGCTTGCCGTGAGATTTGTAGTATGGAGTGTTGCCATGATTTTGGTTTCTGCCAGGTACTTGTGACCTGGCTTGACCACTTATGGAAAACAGGAAACTGGGCTAGATGGACCATTGGTCTGACCCAGTATGGCTACTCTTATATTCTTATGTAGTTGGCGCCTGAGATGGTACAAGCTTTGTATATTCCCATACAGGGAAAAGAACTCCAGGCAGCAATCAAATCTTTGAAATCTTACTTAGTTCCCAGGGAGGATGGATTTTCTGGGGATTTCTACAAGATCTTGCAATTGTCTCTCTTGAAACTTCTTTTAGTATATTACACAGAGGTGGTGCAACAGGGTGCTTCCCCTGCTAGGCCAACATGGCTCTCATCACTTTAATTCCAAAGCCGAATAAACCTAGGGAATTGGCTGATTCTTATAGGCCAATTTCCCTCCTGAACGTAGACATTAAGCTTCTGTCCAAAATACTTGCAAACCAGCTGGCAGAACACTTACCTCAGTTGATGGGAGGGTCACAAGTGGGCTTTGTCCTCGAACATCAATTGGTGGTAAATATGCAGAAAATTTTAATTGCTATGAGTTATTGTCAGGTCCATGATATCCCAGCCATGGGGCTCAATTTAGATACTGAGAAATGGTCCCATCTATTTGCCATGTTAGAGGGGGTGGGGATCCAAGGCTGGTACCTTCAAGCTATAGGGGCCTTATATCAGGATGCTAGGGCCCGGTTAATGGAGAATGAACACCTTCTTTCCCAATTTTCTTGAGCATGCTGCAGGGATGCCCCCGTTGCCCCTTTTATTTGTTCTCTCTCTAGAACCGTTGATATTGGTCATCGAAAGGGATGGGAGAATCTCTGGCGTAGACCCTCCAGGATCATCAGAACAAAATTTTAGCGTATGCTGAAGATTTGGTACTTCTCTTGACCAAACCATACAAGGCTTTGCCCTCCTTGCAGAAAGTATTAATGACTTTTGGTAGGCTCTCAGGGTTTAGTCTGAATATGCAAAGTCAGTGGCTTTACCAATCATTCCAACTATTCACACACGCTGAAAAGGTCCCTTTTCTTTTACATGGGTTGAACAGTCTTTGCAGTATTTGGGGGCGATGCTCCCAAAGGATTTGTCCACTTTGTATTCCCTCAACGTTTGCTCAATGAGGCAAGACATATTGAGGAAACTACAAACTTGGCCAACTTTTCCTTTGTTTCTTTGGGGGCATATACATTTATTTACACTAATATGCTCGTGGCACCCAAATGGCTTTACTTATTTCAAATGTTGCCTATATTTCCTTACAAAAGAGATAAACATGCAGTTTGGCAGGATCTGCAGAAATATTTGTGGCATCGTAAAAAGCTTCAATTGCCCTTAACAGTTCTGTAGACCTCGCAGGCTCTCAATGGGATGGGTCTTCTTAACCTTAGGTAACTCAATGTGGCTAGTGGCATGTGCCACATTAATGATTGGTTTAGGTATACTAACAGTTTTTCGGTGTCATCCTTGGAAATTTGCCTATTGCCAGATCTTCACTTCAGTGTTGCGTTAAATACTACAGGCGGATTGCCGCCGTGAGCTCTATGGACATGTCCTTTATTGAGAACTGCCAAGGAAGTCTGGCACTGATTGTGCAGGTGACACCACTTCTTTGCACAACCCCTTATTTTTCCATACAAGGTAATCCTGCTTTTCCACCTGGACAAAGTCACACTGTCTTTGCACATTAGGCACATCGGGGTGTGTGCTACTTACTGCAGGTCCTCACTGAGGAGGGTAAAATGAAGTCCTTACAGGATCTCCAGCAGGAATATTCATTGCCAGCTCAGGATTACTATGCCTACTTTCAGCTTCGCTGCTATATTCAGTAGCTGAAGTGGACAAATCTCATAGAGGATGTGCAGGAAACTATCAGAGGCTCTGACCCTGAGAGCCCACCAGAGGGTCCTCCTTTCATTTCATCATAAATTCCTGCAGAACACCGAGACAGAGATTGACTTTGAACATATAGCTGCTCTGTGGTCTACTGACTTACAGGTGTGACTCATGCCCATCCAGTTATGAGACTTTATTTTGGGACTACACAAGCATATGGTGAATATGGCACACCGTGAAACTCTTTACAAATTTGCTCTTTGACTATATATCTCACCTCACCAAGCCCGGAGCGCGGGCTTTTCATCTTCTGGTGCCTGTCCTAAGTGCAGGACACTTGTCACGACGCTTGGACACGTTTCAGGGCTTATAGACCTGCCAACCAGAAACACAATTGGACCATCACGAGTATCTTCACTACCCTAGCTGCAAAGGACTCAAGTACAAATCAATTTACGGATCCAGCTTCTCCTATATATGCACGCAACTGTGGAATACACTACCGAAAGTCATAAAAACAACGTACAAACACCTTAACTTCCGGAAATCACTAAAGACCAATCTGTTCGAAAAGGCATACCCCACTGACCCAACTTAAGTGCCTGAACCCAGCAACACAACGAAACCAAAGCCCGGAATGAACACTATATAACTCTTCTTCTCTACAATCTCCTAGTTTTGTAACACATAATCTCTTTCGATAATCACATCACTCTGTATCTATTTTCATCACCGGTACTATGTAAGCCATATTGAGCCTGCAAATAGATGGGAAAATGTGGGGTACAAATGTAACAAATAAAATAATAATAAATAATAATAAGTACTGCAGACTGTCAGTGCCTATGGGATTGTATACTTCCTAAGAAGTTGCTTTTGCTGTTTAGGGCTTCTATGCCAGTGGAACATAAGAGTAAAGGTTTCCAAGGTTTTTAAAGATATAACCTTTTGATGGCATTACAGATACTTACTGTGTGGCCTGCACACTTGAGGCCCTACATTGCAACACAGGAGAATTCTGTTGATCACTCAAATGAGAATGAAGCGACTTTGGGTTAAAGACTTTTCGCACTCTTCTAGTCAGCACTTTCAGGCTATTTGGGAACCTTTTTTGGGGACCCTGACACTGAGACCCCATAGTTATCTACTAAATATTTGAATTGTTAACTTAACGGCCCTGGGAGGGTAGCAGGGAGATGGGTTTAGTGGGTATGGGGGAAGGGTTTGTGGGCGGGCAGTATTTCTGTAAAAAGGTTGACACCTGAATATTATTTGACAGTTTTGCTTCTTATTGTTTTGTCATTTTCTCAGTGTCAATAAAAAGATTAAACCATAAAAGGTAACAGAAGATGAAGGATAAAAGAATTGCAAAAGGAACAAAAATACCCACACAGGAAGGTACTGCAATAGTAGAGAAAAAAAACACACTGTGAGGAGAACACAAAGAATGTCCTCCCTGCCCCAAGGAAAAACGAAGACTGAGGGACCTGAAACCAGCACATGTGTGATGGAACACTGGTTGAAATTTCTACAATCATCTCGCTAGTCAACATCCACACTGGGCTCCGTCGGATGATGTCACCCAGATGTGAGAATATGGAAGGCCTGTTTGTCCTCAGAAAAAGCCCTGACTACAAAAACGCACAGCTCCTGTGTTCCTCCCTCTCCCCACTATCCTATTCGTTATTGTAGTTCTACCCCCCTATCCCACTGTGTCTTGTCCTGTCAAACTACAGTACCTTAATCCTTTCTTTTAGACTGCAAGCCAGCCAGACAGTTCGTCTGATGGTCAGGATAGTAAATTCTTAAGAAGAAGAATTTGGTGTCATATCTAATCAGTGTACAATACATTAAAATAAGTTAAAAGGGGGGAATAAAAAACTCCATTAAACAGGAAAGACACAATAAATCAAGACCTCAGTGGAGTCACACTGCTGGACCAGCAGGGCTTGGTTCAGAGCAGGATTAAGAGGCAATGGCAGCGGCAGTGCTGTCTGTGTGTGTGTCCCAGTAGGAATAGCACAGTGTGCTGGAGGTCAGGCTTGAGATGCAGTGGTAACGCTGTGTATGTGTGTCCCAGTATTGGAATAACAGGGAATGCAACAAAGAAGGATTGAAGTACACTGGCAGAGTTGTGTGTATGTGTAAATGCTTCCTTTACTAGAATGGCCAAGGTGTTGCAGAACTGACTTGTACAAACAAGGCTGTTTTGAAGCAACTTGTCCTGCATTTGCACACTCTGTATTTGTCTGCTGCCAGCGTCATTTCATCTTCTTTTGTGATCAGACCAGCATGTGGGTACCAGCTCTGGGTCTCCACAGCATCACATCTGGTCAGAGGTAAGGGCTGCTGGTGCTGACAAAAATTCAAAAGGCAGTGTCCAGGCCAAGAGTCATATGGACTCAGCCTTATTGGTTTCACAAACATGCAGCTAGTGGCACAGATGTTCCCCCTCTAACCTTGGGCGTCAGTAGATCAAAGCCGTCCCGTAGAACAATCAAATCCTGAAAGACAAGAAAAGAATAATTTAACACTGAGAAATTAATTCAGTATTACCAGTGAATGATCATAAATCTCAGAATGCAGACAGGTGAGAGCTTCAAAGCAAAAGAAAGACTGCTTTAGGCCTTGCAGTACAAAGTAACAACCACCACTCCTGCACAATTTGGGGTATAGGAAAGATAAGCCCTGGCAATATTAATACCCAGCCCAACAAAAACAGTGTAGACTAATTAGGGCATCAGGATTAATGCAATTTTTCTTATTTCTCGTTCCGTGATTTCCTGGTGCAGCGATGACATGCACCAGTTCACAGTGAAAGCAGAAAAGCTGCATGGGATTGTAACATAGTAAATGAAGGCAGATAAAAACCAACATGGTCCATCCACTCTGCCCAGCAAGATGACCAGGGTTGCACTGTCACTCGGTGCAGGTTACCCCTTCTCTCTATGCTCTTTTTTTGAGTGGAAAAACTCTATACTTTTATTCCATTTTCTTCCCATATAGGGATCATCTATGTATAGCCTATGTCTTGCTGAATTCCTTCACTGGTTTTCATCATTGGGTGGCACCTGGTGCCAAACTATATTAAATTATATTATACCTCATAAAAGGAGGAAATCAAAAATCTTAAAAAGGTTAATATCCACAAGAAACTTCTTCAAAATCTTTAAAAAAAAAATAGGATGCTCAAATATGATAAAAATCAAGTTCAAGATCACTTCACAAACTCATAATTCCAAGCATTGGTTCCAAATTGCCTTTAAATATGGACCTGTCCTTATTTTGAATTTACCCCATTCACCATGTCGTCACCATAGGACTATGATGTGGGACAACAGACATCTTAAAAGCCTTTTGGCTACAGGAGCGGGGCAACAGAAAGTTTCAAGTTTATTAAGAGTTTGATATACCACCCATGAGTAAAACTTTCAGAGAAGTTTACAGTAAATCAAACTTAAGGAGTTGAGAAAGCGTATATAGCTGGAGGTGAAGAAAGAGAGAACCACCATAAGAAAGGGAAGGAAATAAGAAATAGGAACTACAGAGCTAGTATTGCAGGACATCCAGACCCCTTCCATTGAGGGCTTACTGAGCTGAAAAGGCATTAGGGAATAGAAAAGTTTTTAGATTGGTCCTAAATTTCTCAAATGATTGTTCCAGATGAAGGTTGGTAGGGAGAGTGTTCCATAAAATGGTGCTTGTGATGCTGAAAATCTTTCAATGGAAAGTCATAGCATAGATGTTGAAAAGAGGGAATCATTAGCAAGTTACATTGTGAGGATCTGAGGGTTCTGTCCGGGCAATAAAGAATTACTACTACTACTTATTTCTATAGCGCTACAGCGGTTGGCGATCCAGAGAAATGGACCTTATGTGTAATAGCAAGGATTTTAAAGGTCATTTGGAGAGATAATGGTTACCAGTGCTTTTTGCACAGGAGTAGGGTCATGTGATTGTATTTGCATGAGCCTGTGATAAGTTTTACTGCCATATTTTGGATGTATTGGAGCTGTTTGATATCAGATACCCTTGCTCTGTATAATTTTATTTTATTTATTTTGCTGCATTTATATCCCACATTTTCCCACCTATTTGCAGGCTCAATGTGGCTTACAATATAATACAACTACAATCACACTGATGGAATAGAGAATCAGAGTATATATAACAGATAAGAGGCTATAACAGTAGTCTAGTCTCAAAATGACCAAGTGAGTGTACAAGAACCGTAGAGCTGATTTTGTAAATATCAAACTGAAATCATCTTAAGTTTGAAGAAACATCATCTGGCAATATCAGTCTTTTTCTGAGGCAACATTCATCAGCCTCCGTTCATGCTAATTGAAAAAACTTTCCTCAGCACCCTTGGTGATTTTGAGCAGGATCAGCTTGACAACTCAGTGGATCAGGGCAGAAAGATAGAAAACTGGGCAGATCACCGACTACCTCCAAGAAACCAGAGAAGCATGGCAGGGGCCTACAGACTGCAACAGAGGTGGGACACCGGCACAACAGGCCTAAGAGAACCTAGGAGGCTGGTGAGTGAATCCTACAACAGCTGAAGGCTTTCCAAGTAGAGGAAGCTCTAGATATAACCAGTCAACTGGAGAGCTAATGAGAACCTGGATGTGCTGGCACTGCGCACTGAGAGTCTGAGGACCCACGTGTCAAGAAACCAGAGAGGAAAATACATTAAAATAACTGCAAAACCACCGTCCCATAGGAGTAACATAAGGTTAGTGAGACTCATTGAATGAGTGGTTGACTCCAGGTGAAGGAGCCCCAAATTTATTGACTGACTGGACACATAGTTGGAGAAGGCAGGCCTTCCTCAGTTGATGGAAGAGGAAGAGGAAGATGGTGCTCATTAAATTGCGAGCAGAAAGCAAAGAACTACTCTCCACGGGTGACACACAAGAGAAAAACTCAGTGAAGGTGACCAAAAGAAAAAAAGTCCACAACAAAGGTACTGTGAACACTTTACTCATCTTTAATAGATTCGACATGGATCATATTTCAGCCACAAAAAGGCATGCGTCAGAATCTGAAGACCTTCATAGTGGTCTATATATTTATTATCACACTGTGTCCTATATCAGTATGCCATTATAAGCTGTCTGCAGCCAGCAATCGCCAAAATAATTATCCGAAAAACTCACAGTCTGGCGCTCCCACACAGTACTGCAAGCCAGAAATACCACACAGTCATGCTCATTCTAGTTCAAGCCCGGAAGTTTCCAATACTTGACAAGATTTTTTCAGAGAAATGAGAAGCTGCAAAAGAATCAGAAGTGATTCAGGAGAACCCTCCACATCTCACACTCCCAGTTATGAGCTACTTCTCAGGCTGCCATTGACGACAATACCCACAATGATTTTTTAAAGAAAATATGGCCAACTACTTCTACAACCCTAGGCAACAGAGTATATGAATAATGGAATTATCCTATACAGAACCTGAGGAATTATCTTGCACAATATCCATCGTCCTTTTACCCCACCAGCGGCAGAGGGAGAGGATGTGGCAGATACATTTGACCATAGATAGCAATGAGATACTGATATGTAATCTTTTTAAAACTCATAGCAACACTTTTTTTTAGGAATATCAGAAGCAGGAAGCTTGCAAGTGAATCTGTGGGAACGTTAGATCAGGAAGCAGCACTCAGGGAAGACAAGGCCATAGCGGAGATTGAGGACCCAATGATTAAAACTAAATGTGGGTGCCAGAGGCCACTAGCATCAGAATAGCGCCTGCATTTAACCAGCGCGGATGATCAGAGGGGGTCTGGCATGAGCGTGCAGGGAATACCACAGACCTCGTTTATATTATATTTAAATGTAGCTCTCCGGTATTCTGCGGAAATAGGAAGTTTCCTCAGAGGAGGGCGGGACATAGTGAGGCCCGACGACGACGAACTTCGAAGCGAAGAGATTTACTTCTGCAGGGCAGACGCGAGGCGCTGCCTGCAACGACGCTTCAAAATAATTTTTTTAAAGGTAGGGTGGGAGCAGGAGAGTCGGGTCGGGGTCCTCAGATGGGAGAGGGGTATTGTGGGGGTTCTCACATGGGGAGGGGGTTTTCATATGGGAGAAGGGGACTGGGGTGGGGAGGGGGTTCTCAGATGGGAGAGGGGTGTTCTGGGGGTTCTTAGATGGGGAGGGGGTTTTCAGATGGGAGAAGGGGACTGGAGTGGGGAGGGGGTTTCCAGATGGAAGAAGGGGACTGGGGTGGGGTGGAGGTTCTCAAATGGGAGAGGAGAGGGGTGTTCTGGGGGTTCTCAGATGGGAGAAGGGGTGGGGTGGGGTGGGGTGGGGAGGGGTTCTCAGATGGGAGGAGGGGGCTCTCAAATGGGAAAAGGGGGCTGGAACTGGGGTCTGAGAAGGGGTCATGATGGAAAATGGGGCATGCCTGGGTCAGGTGGGAGAATGGGTCGGGTTAAAAAGGGGGGCAAGGCATGTGGATGAAGGTGGCTGAAACTGGGGACTGAAGGAGGGTAGGTGGGATAAGGGGGCTAGTACTGGGACTGGGGGCTGAAAGGCAGCAGGGGCTGAAATTGTGGGGACTGGGGGCTGAAAAGGAGACAGGGAGAAGTGGCTAGGGCTGAAGCTCAGGACTGGTGACAGAAAAGGGCTGGAGTTGAAACTGGGGGCTAAAAAGGGGACAGGGAGAAGTGGCTGGGGGCTAAAGCTCGGGACTGGTGGGAGACAAGGACTGGGGCTGAAACTGGGGACTGGTGGGATAGTGGGGCTGGAACTAGGAGCTGGAAAAAAGGGGCAGAGGGGACAGATCCTGGATGGAAGGGGGAGTGAGAGGGAGGGCATACCCTAGATGGATGGGAGAGGGAGGGCAAATGGTGGATTGAGCGGACAGAGAGAAAGGGCAGACAGTGGATGGAAGCGATAGAAGGGGAGAGAGTGAATGGAAGGGGGAGAGAGAGAGGGCAGACAGGGGCAGATGGTGGATGGAAGGGGCAGAGATAGAGGGCAGATGTAGATGGGAGAGAGGGCAGACATTGGATGGAGGGGACAGCAGAGAGGGCAGACACTGGATGGCAGACAGAGAAGAAAGACAGATGCTGGATGGAAGGAAGACAGTGAAAAGAAGATGAGGAAAGCAGAAACCAGAGACAACAAACTGTAAATAAAATATATATTTTTATTTTTTTTGCTTTAGGATAAAGTAGTATTGTAGCTGTGTTAATGTTTATAATAGAACATGTAAACAAGGTAATCTTTTTATTGGACTAATTTTAATACATTTTGGCTAACTTTCGGAGAACAAAACCCCCTTCCTCAGGTCTGGATAGGATATTGTAACAACTCTATACTGTATTGACCCGAAGAAGGATGTTTTGGCCTCTGAAAGCTAAATGTATTAGTCCAATAAAATGGTGGTATTTTATTTTCTGTATTTGTTTTATTTCTATTTGTTAATTTGTAAAGTGGTGATTGGTATTTGTTAGTTTTTTCAAATTTACATCTGCTGTCTTTATATTTTGCACAGTACTAGGGGACATTTTCTGTTTCTGTGGTGTTGCATTGTATGCAGAGTCTGGCATCTTGGGGGTTCAGTTTAATTTTTGTCTAAATAGAAAGTTTATTATTGCTTATTCTATAGTGGATTAGGGTGTATCTGTGTTTGTGAAAAAGACATGGCTTTCGGTTGGCATTGACTGTGCAAGATGGACGATCTGTGTTATTCTGCCTGGTTTTGTTTTACAGTAGGTGAATTGATGTTCTAGTGCTCACTGTAGTGTTTAAGATGCTTTCCTTTTCCTTGTGTGACTTGTAGAAATTACTGCTTATGGTATGCTAGAATTGCTCTATAGGTCCTGAGTGTTTTGTATTCTCGGCATGCCTAGTACTAGATTTTGGAGAGGGGGGGTGTTAAAAAATGACCGGCCCCGGGTGTCAACTACCCTAGGTACGCCACTGTCTGTACTGGGACTGGTGCTATTTAACATATTTATAAATGATCTGGAAATCTGAATGAGTGAGGTGATTAATTCTGCAGATGACACAAAACCATTCAAAAACACATGCAGATTGTGAAAAATTGCAGGAAAACCTTAGGAAACTGGAAGACTGGGCATCCAAATGGCAGATGAAATTTAATTTAGACAAATGCAAAGTGATGCACCTTGGGAAGAATAATCCAAATTATAGTTATCTGATACTAGGATCCACTTAAGGAGAAGGCACTCAAGAAAGAGACCTAGGAAATCTTCTGCCCAGTGTGCTGTGGCGGCCAAAAAAGCAGACAGGATGCTAGGAATTTATTTATTTGTTACATTTGTATCCCACATTTTCCCACCTATTTGTAGGCTCAATGTGGCTTACATAGTACCGGAGAGGCCTTTGCAGGCTCCGCTGTGAACAAATACAGGGTGATGTTGTGGTAAGATCAAGTTCATGTGGCACAGCCACATTAGGGAATCGGAGAACAGAAGAGTTGTGTTATGTCCATTATGTGCTTTAGTTTGGTTGTGTTGCAGAGATTAGGCATTTAAGTTGGATCGGTAGGGTATGCCTTTTTAAACAGGTTGGTTTTTAGTGATTTCCGGACGTTTAGGTGGTCGTACGTCATTTTCAAGGCTTTTGGTAGTGCGTTCCACAGTTGTGTGCTTATATAAGAAAAACTAGATGCGTAAGTTGTTTTGTAATTAAGTCCTTTGCAGCTTGGGTAGGGCAGATTTAGATAAGATCGTGTTGATTCAGATGTATTTCTATAAGTCGATCAAGTCTGTCATGTAACTCGGGGCTTCTCCGTAGCGTTCAGGAGAGCTAGCACACCAGCCCTGATATTTCAGCCCATGCCAGTTAATTCATTAGAGAATGCATGAGAAATTAAAAAGAGCAGCACATAGTTAGCAAGGCTTTAGGCTTCTTTAGCACATTTGTTGATTGGAAAATGTATTATGTAGTATGAGATAGTGCGCCCTTGTTCAATTCAGGATATGTATGGAGATATAAATTGAGAGCTTATTGTGTAACATATTATTAATCATTTACACGTTTTTGGAAATTGGGAGCAAAAGGTTTGCTCAACAGGTGTCATTGAAAAAAAACACTTGGAGACATTCCATGATAGAGAAACCCATCCACCCTCTAGGAATAGCCTACTTACTGTGGGCTGTCCACTTGGGTGAGTATAAACCTCTGAGAATATCTCCATTTCACACAAACATTTGTGATTGAGTACTTTAAGTGAGGATTTTTTCGAATTCCTCGGCTCTCTATTTATATTTTCTTGGCAGAGTCAAGTTAACTTGAGAGAACCCTGGTTTGCATTGGTATTAGGTACTTGTGACCTACATTGGCCACTGCTGGGCTACATAGCTGCTGTTATGTTCTTAAACTGGTTTTTGACAGACACCCAAATTCGAGTACTACAGAAAGGACTTTCATTTGTACCCACCACCTCCTATCAAACTTTTCAGACCCGTGTGGATTTATTTTGCTTTAACAGGAAATTACAGATTATCTATCACTTTTCAGACAAGTAGACTGGCCAGACGGATTCATCTAACTCCAATAGATCCTCTAAGTGGCTACCACCAGGCTCAGCTGATCCTTCTATTTTGGCTTTCAATAGATGTATGATCAAAGAAATAGAGGACCTGGAAAGGCGTATTCGATGCAGATGTTACTTCAGTTTGACGAAAGAAGAGAATACAGCACTTGACATGCTGTCCCATAACTTTGTTGTTGTTCTAAGCTAGCCGATAAAGGAGGCGGCATAGTTATAACAGACGTATCAATTATATTGTGGAGATAGAATGAGAGGTCCAGTATTACATCAAGTTAGATCACGATCCTACTGCAAAGTTACAAACTGAGATTGGACAACTATTAAAGATAGCTTTGGACACAGGATTCATCACCACTAATGAGAAGGATTTTCTTACCGTCAAAAATCCAGTCATCCCTACTATCTATCTAAAACACATAAATCTATTACCCACCCTCCTTGATGCCCTATTATTTCTGGAAACGGGTCAATCCTTGGGCCACTCTCCAAATTTGTAGACATTTTTCTATGTCCTTGTGTTGCACGAATATAATCCTTTGTCAGGGATTCTTCTCACATGATTCAGTTGCTTAAAGACTTTGATGGTGATTTTAGAGGACACATTGCTGGTGACACTTGACACAGATGCGCTTTACACCAATATTCCACAATTAGAGGCACTTCTTATTGTTGAAGAAATGCTTAAGAAAAGAACAACTATTAAATGCATTCCTAATCGCTTTATTTTAACCTTGGTGACAGTAGCCATGACACAAAATTACTTCTGTTTTCAGAATCAAATTTTCCTGCAGTGAAAGGCACTGCCATGGGGTCCCCCATGCCCCCAAATGCTGCGAACCTGTATGTGGCAAATTTCAAAAGACTGTTCTTCGGATTCAATGTTTTTATTGATGAGATAAGAAATGCAGAACAGCAATGGAAGCACACAAAAGCAAGTTAACAAAGAGAATCCAAAGAAGAACAATAAATGAAATTCTGTCATCAAGTATGTTTATTTTTATTAAAAGATTTGATATCCTGCTATCTCTGATTGCAGGTCATAGCGTCTAACGAAATATAAAATATATATAAAATTGAGACGAATGCCACACTAAAATAGGAAAGCAAAGACCAGTCAACAAGAATCATTCAAACATACACTGTAGGAGTCTAAGAACACATATTGAGCTGATGACCAGACAGACCATCCTGAACCCCAAACTGTCATGGGGGAGATCTGAAAGCCATATCTAACAAAAGTTTTCAACAAAACTTTGAACTTAATAAACAACAATTCAGATTGGAAATGAGGGAATTCCACAGCGAAGGAGCAAGAAAATAAAAAGCAAAAAAAAAAAAAAACGGGTGGATTAATAGTGTGCAATTCTGGGAGTGGGAAGAACTAGCTGGTAAGAATCTAGTGAGCGAAGGGCACGAGAGGGGGTGTAGGGTGTTAGTACGGAAACAAGATAAGTTGGGGTACCAAGGTATAGGGTTTTGTGAGTTAGGCATAAAACCTTAACAAACGAACTAGTTTACAAAATAATCCCCACACACTTAGCCCCAAACTCTCCCCAAGGGATAATACAGAAAACAAAAACAGGGACAAAGCAGCAGCCACCATGAAACAAACCCTGAGCAGTCAAAACAAAAAAACTCCTACCCAACCCACTTGCACCCACACCCCTTCTACAAGGACCAACACCCACCCCCATCCACCTTAAGGATGACTGAGGGACAACTTACAACTTATTAGCGGACTTCAAAAAAGGGTTGGACGGCTTCCTGAAGGAAAAAGCCATAGAATGTTATTGAATGGACGAGGGAATACAGTATTTCTAGGATAGGCAGGACAAATTGCTTGTTCTTTTGGCTGCTGTCAGTGACAGGGTGCTGGGCTCTATGGACATTTGGTCTGTCCCAGCATGGCGATGCTTATGTACTTATGTACTTATAATGTTCAGGCTGCGAACTCTATGAGGTAGGGATTGTAAATAGACTCCTAAATCTCTAAGAATAACTTTTTACGCTTAAAAGAGCATCTAGCGTCCACAGCCTCCAGGGTTATAAGAATACAGCACATTTCTCCATTGCCAAAACGACGGCAGTGTGGGAGTGGTCCAGCATTGCAAAATATATTTCCGTCCAAGAAGACCTGCCTTAGTTAAAAACAAACAGTCTCCTTTGGCCAACTGGCCACTAATAAGAAAACAGGCAAAAAGGACCCCAGCAGGAGTAAAGCAAACGTGTCACCCCCGTAAGGCACCCAGATACCTCACTACCTGGGACCAAAAACCTTGAATAGTTGGACAGCTCCAAAATGAATGCTCCAACATGTCCACCCCAGACCAGCATTTCAGACAATCGGGGGACTGGAAAAGACCTGCATGGTGGGCACGGTCCGGGGAGAAATACACTCTACTGAGCAAATGGCATTTCCTCCGGGCAGAACACTAAAGGGTGGAAGCAGAACCAAGTCCAAATGACCAGCCCAAACAGGAAGTAAGAGTGTCAAAACAGTTTATTGGGACCCTAACGGTCTGTGTTGCAGCAACAAGCCTTCCTCAGGGGTCTAAAAACATAAAAATCAATGCTTAAAACCAAGTAAAAACGAATGCGGACATATCACCCCCAGGGATCCCCCCTCTCACCAACTCTCTTCATTCTAATGATGATACCTTTAGCCAAACTTCTAGCCAATCAAAACCTCAACCTTTACATATACGCAGACGATGTTATGATTTGTATCCCGTTCAAACATGATCTAAACAAAATCACCAACGAGATCAACCAAAGCCTCCAAACCATGCACTCCTGGGCGGATGCATTCCAGCTGAAACTCAATGCAGATAAAACACAATGCCTTATACTCACTTCTCAACACAACACAAACAATTACTCCACCATAACCACACCATACTGTTCTCTTCCCGTCTTGCAAAATTTGAAAATTCTTGGAGTTACCATCGATCGAAACCTCACACTCGATGCACACGTGAAGAATACGACAAAAAAGATGTTCCACTCCATGTGGAAACTCAAAAGAATTAAATCTTTCTTCCCGAGATACATCTTCCGGACCTTGGTACAGTCAATGGTAATAAGTCATCTGGATTACTGCAATGCACTGTACGCTGGCTGCAAAGAACAGACTATCAAAAACTCCAAACAGCCCAGAATACCGCAGCCAGACTCATATTTGGAAAAACTAAATACGAAAGTGCAAAACCCCTAAGAGAGAAACTGCATTGGCTCCCACTCAAGGAACACATTGCGTTCAAGATCTGCACGATTGTACACAAAATCATCCACCCAGACACCCCAATCTACATGCTAAACCTTGTGGACCTGCGTCCCAGAAATGCCATAAGATCAGCCTGCAAATTCCTCAATTTACACTTCCCTAGCTGTAAAGGACTAAAATACAAGCTGACACACGCCACCACCTTTTCCTACATGAGCACACAGCTGTGGAATGCATTACCTACAGCCCTGAAATCCACTGATGAAATAACTAACTTTCGCAAATCGCTGAAGACACACCTCTTCAACAAGGCCTACAAAGAGAATCCATAACTTTACAAAACTACTTCACCAACCCACCAAGTTATTAAAGGCCACCTTCTACACTATCCTGCTTAACACCTTCCTTCTCTTTTCCCTTACTTTATCTCTGCATATTACCGTATTTTTCGGACTATAAGCCGCACTTTTTCCCAAAAAAATTTGGGAGGAAAATGGGGGGTGCGTCTTATAGTCCGAAGGTAGAGATTTGGCCGGCTGGCTGGCTGGCCGGCAGGCCGCCCGCCCTCCCTCCGAGTTCAGGATCGCCCTCCCCCCCGGCCCTGTCACCACTTCTCCCTACTCACGTGATCTTCCTTGGTGGTCTAGTGACGTCGGGGCAGGAAAGAGCCCCCTCTTTCCTGCCCAGCGCGCTGCTCTCCATCCTCCTGTATGCAGCCTGACGATCTCGGCGAGATTCAAAATGGCCGCCGAGACTTCAATTCTCGGCGGCCATTTTGAATCTCGCCGAGACCGTCAGGCAGCAATGCATACAGGAGGATGGAGAGCAGCGCGCTGGGCAGGAAAGAGGGGGCTCTTTCCTGCCCCGACGTCACTAGACCACCAGGGAAGATCGCGTGAGTAAGGGGAGAGGTGGTGACAGGGCCGGGGAGGGGGGGAGGAGGTAACCCTGAGGGCGATCCCGAACTTGGAGGGAGGGATTCGAACAAGACGCACCGGAGCACCTAGGTTTTAGAGAAGGGAAAAAGCAAATTTTTTTTTTTCCTATTTCCCTCCTCTAAAACCTAGGTGCGTCTTATGGTCCGGTGCGTCTTATAGTCCAAAAAATACGATACTAATTGTAAGTGTACAGATACTAAGTGTATCTGACATCCTGGAATGAACATGTCATAACAAAACTCTGTAAACCACATTGAGCCTGCAAATAGGTGGGAAAATGTGGGATACAAATGCAATAAATAATAATAAATCATAAAAACAAAGGTTATAACAAAATATAAAAGAAATTGTGATAATAGGGACACACTTAGTAAATTAATAATATAAATGCAAACATCATCAATAAAAACTATGCATAAAAAAAAAACCACACAAGGTAACAAAGTTGCATTGTAACAATATAATGATATCAAGAAGAAATTAAATTAAGGTTCAAATTCCAAAAACATAACTGATGCAGATACATAAAAGAATGAAAAAAAATGAAAAATATGACTAAAAATACAGGCACCATCACGATCAAGTGTAAGTATGGAATACAAACAAATAGTGATAAAAAGGAACGGATCCATACATACCAAAATACCAAAGAGGTACAACAGCGACGCAGAGAGCATACGAGCCCTTAAAAAGGCACAGACAAACGCGCTAGGATAAAAAGACAAAAAAAACCCAGATGAAATGACAGATAAATTGTACCTTCCGTATACATGGGATATAGAAGACGATGTGGTGTGAGAGAGAGTGTAATCATGTGCTAGTATGTGCAAATGGTAAACTAAGCCACATGACCAAAAAAACAAAATCAAGAGGAGGAGGAACTGTGCAAAGAACCGTGGGTCTCAGAAATAAGAAAGGTGAACCGCCATGGAAAGAAAAAGAGAGGAAACAAGGTACCCGTGCACGTGTGGGCAAAAAGTAAAGCTAATGATTATGAAAATATAGGTATATGGTGGCATGTATCTACAGAAAGAGCACGGGAAAGCTGATGGATGAAAACAGGAGGGTGAAACAGCGCGAAAGACAACCACAGTGGCTAAAGCAAAAAAAAATGAACTGAACGAAACAAAGTTGCCGCTGGCAGACAGAGGGGGAAAAGAAAGGGCAACCTCTATGTAGAGAAGGTCCAAGGATTTTTTTTGTCTTAAAAACAATTAAACTAAGATGGCGAGGGGGAGATACAGATTTAATTCTCATGAGAGAAGATCATTACATTTTTGAGCCCAACACAGTAACTCCGGGTGGTCTTAATCTTGAACAGAATCTGCGACCTATTTTTATAGTTTTTTCAAAGTTTTATGATTTTTGTTTTAGTTACCATTCTTTTTGTATATATTTTATACTTTACAGCTACATATTCCTGATGTATTTATTGCATTTGGTTTTAGCCATTATGTTGTGTCTCACATGTTTATATTTGGTTGTCACTGTATATAGTTTACCTTTGACGTTTTTATTATTTGCCGCATTTTTATTATTCACCATATGATTTTTGTTTTAATAAGTCCTTGAATTTTATCACATACTCACAGCTTTTTTTCACATTTATGTATTTATATATATTTTTTTCTACTTTTGGATTCACATTTTTATACAGATCCAATTCCATCGTGTTGTCATCACACAAAGCGAAATTCATTATGGGCTTCTTTTACAAAGCTACGTTACGATTCCCGCAGTTTTATAATGAGAGGAGGCCCACAGGAATTAAATGGGCTTCCTCTCATTTACAGCACAGGAATCACTATTGCAGTTTTGTTAAAGAGCCCCTATGTGCAATAGTTGCTGGTTTGAGGTTTTTTTTAATTTTTTTATTGTACTTATTCACATATATAAGCATTTTGTGGGCCAACTGTGATTCATAAATTTAGTTTTTTCATATGCATGTTTCCGTAGGTATAGTTTTATATAGCAGCACTTTTTATTTACATATTTTTAACAGATTGTAAAGATGGAATCAATCGCTTTATTCACATACACATTTTCTCCGCTTCATTTGATTGTGTAGCAGTATACAATAATATATTTTTATTGCCGACATATTATCATTAAATTGGTTACTTAGTGAGACTGGATTTAATTTTCTAAGCATTTGTATATTATTCATTAACGCTGGAGAACAGAGTATGTGATTGCCTCATTATGTTTATAAGCAATGTGTCACAGCTGAGAGCTCCCTTTCAGTCTTTGGCGAGAGAATTGCTCGTCGGCATTTTCGCTAGGAATGTGTGTATTGTTTGTATTTTTCTTTCAACTTATTGGGACTTCCATATGTGACTCCATTTTAGTAAATGGACTTTTTTCACTATGCTTGTTACACATTTCCCCGGATTCTATATAGCATGACTTGTTGTGTGCGCAAATCCAGTTGTATTCTGAATTCACATACAAAACATAATTAGTTGGAGTCCAAGATGGCTGCTGATTGAGAAGGACGCGTCTGAATGCTTCTCTGACTTTCTACTAGATGGTTGCTTTTTCCTGTGATTATGCCGAAGAGGAGGGGAAGAGCTGCCGCTGCTGCCTCCCAGCAGCAAAGGACTCCAGCCTCATCGGGCTCGATTATTCAATATTTGCAGAGAGCCGCAAGCTCGACAATACCACCGGAGGGTGGCCTGCAGGCTCAGCCCAGGAATGGAGACAATGGGCAGAGCAATGGGCTGGAAGTTTCTTTGAGCCCCGACGGAAGAAATCCTCCCCCTCAACCGGAGAGAAGCAGTTCTCCGATAGCAGCACCAGTAGGCCCGAGTACCGGAGTGTTTGCGGGTTCTGCAGGACCGGAGGCAAGTCTATCGTTATCGGAAAAATTGGGGTGTTTTTCAACCCCCACTCCAACTGCACACGCCGCTATAAGATCTAATGAGAATTCAAGAGGAGCGGTTGGAAGTGAGAAAATACAACAATTTGGTGAGACAGAGGATATTTTGATTACAAGTTTCCTAAATAAAACCTGCGGAAGTAACATTAGATAGTTTGTGGCTGCTAATTGCAGACCTTGGTAGGGCAATATGCCCCCAAATAACGAAAATGAAAGAAGAAATGGTTGTTTTTGACGGGAAAGTAAGAGAAATGGAGAGCAAGGTTAAAACAGTGTCATCACAAGTTAATAAATTGGAGAAAGAATCTCAGATACAGACAGTACAAATGACTATGGTGAAAGATTTATTAAACCTGAGGAGGAAATCAGAATTTCTTGAAAATACGCCTAGAGGCAATAACTTGCGTTTCATTAATTTTCTTTTTCAACCTCTGATTTCCCCAAGGGAAATGTTAAAGTGTTACTTTAAAGAAGTTTTGGATATAAGTGACGAACATATTCCACCTATGGTACAGGTCATTTACGTTCCTGCAAAGACAGAAGGGAATCAACAGAAACGTGATATGGAAAATAATCAAGTGTTAGATGTTTCGGCCTTGCTAGAAACTTCGGACACAGAGCAAGTGATAGCATCCACTCTATTAGCTACGTTTGCATTAACCTCGGATAAGGTCTGGATACTAAAGAAGTTCTTTCAGAAACATGAAAAAAATTTCAAAGGATAACAAACTTGTGTATTTCCAGACCTGGTGCGGGAAACGCAAAAACGTAGACAATTTTTTTGCAATTGAAACAAGAGACGCTACAGATAGGAGCAACTTTTTATTTAAAATATCCCTGTAAATGTTTGGTTACCTATCAATCAGTAAAATATGTGTATTTTGATCCCTCTCAATTGATCTCCTTTATATCAAAAAAGGTTTCTCAAGAAAAAATGTAATTGAGCTTGTAAACGAATACGTCTCGATTTAAGTATTAAGTTATTTAATTTCCTTTTTTTCTCCATAGTTGGAATATTGGACTCCCTAATTGTGGACTTTAAGGACGCTAATAAGAAATGTTCATAATTTTCTTAATTTCCCTAGGTTTATATTATTGTATTAGCAGTACTTTCCTATCAAGTGATTTAACTTGTTATATGTATATCAAAAAATATAATTTAAAAAAACGTAATTAGTTAAATCAGCACTAATTGTCACTTAAGCAACTGACACTAATTGGCATTAATTAGAATTTACATGCTGAACTGTTTACACGTATTCTGTAACATGATGTGTGTAAATTTTAAGTTGCATAGTTGAAAAGGTGACATGGTTTTAGAAAAACACCTAGTCCGCGCCTAGTTTAGGCATCAGGATTTACACCAAGTTTTACTTGGTGTAACTGCCCACGACCAAATTTAGTTGTGAGGAAGGGCATTCAGAGTATTCTATAACCTGCTGGAAATTTAGGATTATTCTATAAAATACACCTAAATTAAGGTGTACTTTACAGAATACGCTTCAGCATGTTTCATTTCAGCGCTGATTTTAGGCGTGATATATAAAATCTAGTCCGTTACCTGTACCGTTACCTGTACATTCATTTTTAGTTCACTATCTTTGTGATATTCTCTCATGTCCCATTTTTAGCTTGTATTCTATACTGGGTAGTTTGTTTTTAATGTTTCTTCGCACAAATATTCACTTTTCAATTAAATGATTTTGGCTGATAACCCTTTTGTGCCACTTATCTTTTTTTTTCACAGACGCTATTACATTTTCAAGCCCTTCTATTTTGTTATCCGTTTCCAATAAGGCAGATCTGTTTTATAAAATCTCTTAACTATCCCATCAGTGGTTGCACACATGCACTCATTCTCCTACATTTTTGCTACTTCGTATTAGTCCACATTTCTTTTCTACAATTTGTGTACCTACACTGTATTATGACTTACAATGCAGTCCAGTTTAAAGACTATTCTTAGTCTTTAGCCCGCCTTGTTTTAGATAGCATTCACCACACAACATTGTTTTCACCAATTTGCTTATTCATTTACATATTTTCTCCCCTGCACACTCTGAGTTCGCATATGCTAAATTCATGTTACAGTATGTCTGGTTGTATTCACTTTTCTTGCTCTTCCACTCTTCACGATCTCTCACTTTCCTTGCAATCTTTTGTGCCCACTTTCTTTTGGGAGTATTGCTTATTAATTACCCTGTTAATGCTGTTATTTATTTGTAGATACCATCTCTGTGTATGTATTATTTGGACCTTTTAACTGATGTGATTTTAGCGATATGATTGTATTGTGAGGTATATGTTTAGATTGATCTGCAAACACACCATTGTTTCATTCTTTTCTCATGATACATTTTAACATTTATATTTACTTATACATGGTACATGTCGGGTGAGTTGGATTTTTAATAATCTCCTGCCATCCATCATCCACTTCGCTGCTTGTGTTTGGCCTTTGTCATATGGTGTGGAGTGTGGACTCTTTCCTCTCTTTTTATTGATTTCCATAAAACATTCAATGCTAAGGTGTCACCCATGTTGGTCCGACTGTTTAAGGCGAGGGTGGATACAGGTCGACTCCCATCCTCTACGTATAAAGCATGTATTACTATAATTCACAAGGGGGGGGCTGGTGGAGGACTGTGCATAATAAAGGCAAGAAGGGAAGATAGATCAAGCTGGGGGAGAGATTGCACCAAATAGGTGGGTGGGGAGAGTGAGAGTCGCTGGAGCAGGCTACAGAGTTGCTATTTGGGTACAGCTAGATTTCAGATGTGCCATCATGGTGGTGGGGGGAGGAGCAAGCTAGATATGTGGAGGGGGTAGAAACAATGAAAGTTTGGGGTATGTGCCTTAGGGGAGAAGAAACAATGAGAGATGGGAGTGTAAATTCATGTTACAGGGGAAAGAAGAAAGAAGGTGAGGTGGGAGTATGTGCCTTGAAGGAGAGGGAGAGAAAGAAGGTAAGGTGGGTTAATGTGCTAGGAGGAGATCTTGGGGAAAGACAGGGGTCTTGCTGGAAGTTAGTGGGAGGGGGAACTGTGGGGACACAGAAGGCTGAGAGAGAAGGTGGGGAAGGTGAAGTCTGAGGAAGGCAAATGGGGAGGGGTAAATTTAAGGACTGGGGGAGACATCAGGCCTTATAATGAGAGAATTCAGCATAAAAAGTTTGAAAATTCTGCAGTCTATTTGTAAGGGGGGGGCTTTCGCAAAATTCCCTTAGAATAAATAGCTGATCAGTGTTCCAGATCAGCATCTCTCTGTATAGCTACTCAGGTCTAGCACAGAGGAATTGAAATAAAGAACTCTGTTTTAATGTTTACTACTGTTGCTACTGCTCTGATATCAGACAACGGCTACTGTCCGATATCATAACCTGGGGAAAGAATACATCAGCATGCTCAAAAAAATAAAATGTGCTTTGGTTAGTAACCTCAGCTAATCTAAGATGTGGCTGCATGCATTCTTCCTGCCAGGTCTAAGTTTTACATGGCGATATGAGAGACAAGCAGGACAGTGCCTCTCATGCTATGAAACTGCTCCCCCCTCCTCACCGTGTTATCCCCCACGTAACAGGAGGTGGCTCCCAGGTGAATGATGCCTGCAGCCTTTGGGCAGCAGTGGGCGAAGGTATGGACATGGGCCATCACATCATGGCGCAGCTTCTTCTCCTCCTCGGCCGCCATTTTGAAGTCTATGTTGTCCAGGTTCATCTCCATCTCCTGGATCTGCTCATCTGTGATTGGTAACCCCAATGCCTGCCAGAGAGAGGGCCAAAGGAGAAGGGGAAGAGAATCAGAGAACAGAAACACCATTCATTCATTTAATTAAGGAAAACCTCTCTTATCTCACTGTCCTTGATTATTTTTAATGTACTTCTACACTCATTGGGATTAGAATTTGAGAAAAATGGATATATAACCTATATTTATGCAGATGACATCTCTATTTTAATTCCTAATAGTTGTTGGTGAGATTTGGAGTTGTCTAACGTGCAAAAGGGATTAGATCTAATAGAAGAGTGGATGTTTAAACACAAAGGGCCCTGTTTACTAAGGCGCATTAGCGTTTTTAACGTGCCTACAATTAGCGAGTGCGCTAAAAGTGTAGGTGCCTATAGGGATATTGTAGGCACATACACGGTTACCGTGCATACATGGTTAACACGCGTTAAAAATGCTAACGTGCCTATAACAAGGCTTAGTAAACAGGGCCCTAAATTCAGATAAAACAAAGTTTATGTGTTTAGGAAATTCATCTACTTTGACTCCATCAATAATAATGGTTAAAAAAATTATATACTGTCACCCAGTATTAAAATTTTAGGAATTCATCTAGACAGTAAGTTAACAAACACTATAGTCGTAAGTAAATTTAATTAGTTAAACATTTCTCATTTTTATGAAACTACAGCAGATATATAAGTACTTTATGGAAGATCAGTTTAAGATATTAGTATAAAATCGATCATTTTATGTCAACTGGACTATTATAAATGTTATCTATCTAGGTGGTTCAAAACAGTTATTCAAAAAGCTTCAAACCATCCAAAACACAACACTTTATTTTATTTCTTTGAAAAAATTTGATAGACTATCTCAATTCTATGTTAAACTGTATTGGCTGCCAAGTTGATGTGAGAATTTTATTTAAATTATGTTTTCTTTATAAATGTTTCATATGGTTTAGTTACTTCATATTTTTATCACCATTTTAAGCTGGGGACTAGCACCAGGAAGTTTAGGAAAGAATATGACAATTTTTTTTTCTTTTCCATCTCCTAAAGATATTACACGATTGAAAAATCCTTGAATGCTTGCTGGCTTTTCAAGCTGCAAGATTAGAAAAAGATATCTCAATTATAATTAGATCTTCTGTCTCCTATTTGGAATTTTATCAAAACAAACATTTTTATCTAGGAAGTATATTTAAACTCTGAATAACATAATTTGGTCTAATTAAGATTTATGAAAACCTTTTCAGTAGTTTGGATTTATTGAATTTCCTGGTTATAACCAGCTTCTTATTCTGTGAACCACTCTGAACTGGAAGGCTTGAGCGGGTAATAAGCCCTGTTTTTATTATTATTATAAAAGTGACAGTCAAGTGTTGACAGTTTACACAGCTCCTTATGAAAAAACAGACAGAAGCCATAACTGTTAAACATTATCTTCCACATAAGAAATGAAGGGACACACCCACCTCAAACTTTCTCCAGATACTGTTATCTTTGCTGTGCCCATACCCACCTCTATTAGGGTGGCATTTACACTGTTCTGGGGCGCAATCACCCCTACATCCCTTTCACACACATGCCAACCCTCTCTCTCAAAACTCATGATCTGTATCACTGATATACAGACCAGATCTTTGGAGAGTGGCTACAATTCAGCTACTATCCGTATAGGTAAAGCTATTTAGTTTAGGCCTTTTCACTATCCTTAATTAAACAGCTTAGCTACATGGATAGCAGGTGAATTATTGCCACCTCTCCCTAAGGAGAGATTCCCCAAGAATTAAAATGACTGGAATAGTAAACAGTGTTCTATTGTTGCTTCATAACAGATTAAAAGATTGGAAACAGAGGACTACGAGGGTAATTTTATAAATAGAATGACTGAGTTGTGAAAGCACAAAGATACATACAGTATATTGTTCCTAATTTATAAAAGGTTACATAACACATCTATGGACCTCTATTAAACAGCTTCCAAAAATTACATCTGCTTGAAGCAGAAGTAGCTATTCCTCTTAAACAGGGTCAGCCCAAGGCTATCTGAAGACAGGCGGCTTCACCTCTGCCCCAAGGTGGCTCGTCCCTCCCCCATACCCCACTCACATCTAGCATCACTTCTCCCCTACCTCCCCCCACCTGGTGTTCAGTATCTCTCTTCTCCTTCCCTACCACCCACGTGGCCAGCATCTCTCCATCCTCTCCCCACAGTGATCAGCTGACTGACATGCTGGTGCAGCTGAGGTAAGGAAGGGAAGCAGCTGTACACCTTGGGAGGCAGATGGGGAGATGCTGAATATAGATACACTGATTACTGCTACTGTGCTGCTCCCCCCCTCCGTTGTGCTGCCATAGGCGGATGCCTAGTCCACATGATTGGCATTGGCCCTGCTCTTAAGTCTCTGAGGATACTTGTTCATTTTATAATATAGCCACAAATATTGCAGTTCTTTAGTTCCACCCAATATCTATCCTCAAGAAGTCTACTTCTAAGGTAAGGGGTAATGCATTTGATATACCACCGTTCTGTAGTAAAACCAAAGCAGTGTATATATATATATATATATATATATATATATATATATATATATATATATATGTATAATTTTTTTTATTTTATTTTTATTTACTTTTTTTTTTACTTTATTTATTCTTCAGCAAAGAGACAAACCATTGCTATACAGCGAAAAGCAACAAAGTACAAAAGTACTCCAAAAGAAACATTCAAAGTAAAATAATCGTAATAACTTATGACCATTTTTTTTGTTACATTTGTACCCCGCGCTTTCCCACTCATGGCAGGCTCAATGCGGCTTACTTGGGGTAATGGAGGGTTAAGTGACTTGCCCAGAGTCACAAGGAGCTGCCTGTCAGAACCTTCTCAGTTACCATATAGTAGTTTACATATTATATACAGGCACTTTCTCTGTCCCTAGTGGGCTCACGTTGTTTGTTGTTTTGTACCTGGAGCAATGGAGAGTTAACTGACTTTCCCAGGGTCACAAGGAGCTGCAAAGGGAATCGAACCTGGTTATGCACTTATTTCTGCATGTAAAGCACCTCATTGATTGTAAGTTTAAAAAAACAAAAAAACATGGTTTGTTTACTACTGTTGATACGCCATTAACACATTCCTATGTACCCTTGAACCAGCCATCAAGACTATCCTGAATATATTTGTTATATGTGGACTGTTATTCTCCTCATTCCACTTTTTCAGCTTATAGAGACTGGAGTAGTGCCATCATGCATAATAGAAAAAAGCGTTATAAACATCTTAGACATCGAGTTGGCAGCATAGAAGAAATATTGTGAAAGTGCCTTTAGCAGTACCTTCAGAACAATCATTTATATCTCTTAATTGTGCTTACTTGAATGTTAGATCTGTTGTGAATAAGGCACTACTTTTAAGAGATTGGATTGCAGAATGTTCATCTGATGTTATGTTTTAACTGAAAACTGGTTCAAGTCATCTGATGACCCTATTATAAAGGGCTTTGTCCTTCAGCATATACACTTTTATCTGTAGCTAGACAGGGACAGAGAGTTAAAAGGTATAGGACTATTGTATAAAGATTCTTTCTCTGTTGACCTAGTAGAGTTTTTAAATTCCCCAGTTTTAAAGATTCTAGCTTGTCAGAATAAAAGCCCTTTCCTATCAGGGTTTTTTAATTGTATTTTATCTTATGTACCTCGGGTAAATGATAACAGAGACAAGAATTTTTTTATGATTTTGTGTTTAAGAACTCATTGTGGGGGTCTTTTACTAAAGATTAGCTGGAGTTATCTGCAGCACGGCCCATTTTATTCCTATGGGCCCTGCAGCAGATAACTCGAGCTAATCTTTAGTAAAAGACCCCCTGAGTTTTCAGAATAATTTATTGATAGGGGATATAAATTTGCATCTTGAAAATAGAGAGAATAAGCACGTACTTGAGTCTGAAAATCAATTTGGCAAGTCTAGGCTATTTATTTCCTCCTAATCAACCAACCCATGAAAAGCACCATCAGTTGGATCTGTTTGCTTTCTCTAATTCAAAGGATATCTTGTTTTCAAATACTAGATGGTCTCCTACTTTATGGTCAGATCATTATCTTTTATGCTTTACAATGTAATGGAAATATTTAAAATCAGAGAGAAAGATTAATCGTGATCCACTTATATATACGACCAGAGGTAAAATTGATCAGAAACGGTTTTGGTCTATTATAATATCTAAGATTTCAGAAAATTTAGTGGATCATGGATTGTGGTTAAATACCTGGAATGAAGTTAGTGAACAAGTATTAAATAAAATTGTACCAATGCAAACTAGGAAGGTTTAAAAAAAACATCAGAATAAATGGCGTAAAGATCCTAACACAGTGAATAAAGGGAACTGGAGAAAAACTAAAAATATATAAACTTGCTATAGAGCAGGCTAAGACAGCATACTATTCTTACATAATTGATGGGGATATTTTGAATATCAGTAAACTTTTTCAGAGAGTGAGAGACCTTACTGATACAAATAAGATCACGTCTAGAACTAATGCTACCCACAGCTTCACAGTTAGCTTTGTGTTTTAGATCTAAAATTGAGAAACTACAATTAAAGTTGAATAACCAATCAGTACTGAGATTATTGCCTAGAGATAGTCTCTGGAATAGGACTAAATTATTATACAGAAAATATGCCATGGTGCTCTTTTCCACCAGTTATGTTAGAGGATCTTAACTGATCTGTAAATTTTCTAAATCTCACTGTATCTTAGATAAGTGTCTCACATATCTGATAAAGTTTGCACCAATTTGTTTTTGAAGCAACTTAATGTCTTGGCTTGAGTATTATTTTGATTTAGGTGAATTTCCCATTGAATTTGGTAAGATTGTTCTCAATCCTATAATGAACAACGTTAATTCCAGCATCAGATGTTAGTTACCAACTACAGACCACTGGCTTCAATTCCATATTTTGTCAAGATCATGGAGGGACTAGTTACCAAATATTTAGCTGATTATTTAGATCAATTTAATGTCTTACACATTTCTCAATCAGGTTTCTATGCGTTACATAGTACAGAAATGTTGTTATATACTCTGTTTTCACAACTAACAACTTTTTAGCTTTGGAGATCAGGCTTTAATAATGCAACTGGATTTGTCAAGTTCATTTGATTTAGTGTTGCATGATGTTCTTTTGCAGAAATTAGACAATATTGGAATATCAAGCAGAATCCTGAATTGGTTTAGGGGCTTTCTTTCTCAAAGATCCTACTTGGTTAAGATACGGGGTGAACTTTCAGATGGGTGGTCAACTGGTTGTGGGGTGCCTCAGGGCTTCCCACTGTTGCCTCTTCTCTTTAATGTGTTATCATCTTTCGGATACTCATTTTAAAAGCTTGGTTACCAAACTTATATATATGCTGATGACATTACAATAATGTTTCCAATTACATCTAAACTAGAGGATTTATTGCCAGAATTCACAAGATATTTGTCTTGGATGGGTATGAATTTTCTGCTGCTTAATAAGGAAAAGACAAATTTTGCTGACTGGGAAAGATGTTGAGGTTGATGATGATTTCACATTTATAGTGAACAATACAACATACATGCTAGAAAAATCAAGATTCTAGGGGTTATCGTCAATTGCAAGATGACCATGATGGAACAAACAAATCACCAGACAGATTTGTTTTTGGGTAATGCAGAAATTGAGAATTAGAAAATATATTAATCGCGAGCAGTTTCAACTGGTAGTTCAGTCTTTAGTTTTCAGCAAACTGCCCTACTGCATTATAGTTTATTTGGGAGTGGCTAAGAATCTTTTTAAATGGTTGCTAACTATACAAAATACTGCCATCCATCTGATTTTTTTCATTAAAAGTTTCTTCACATATTACTCCATTCTATGTAATGACTCACTGGTTTCCAGTTGAGGGCCAGATTATGTTCAAATTGGGTAGCCTAATTTTTAAAATATTGTATGGTGCTATTCTGGGCTATATGTTGACATTAATATGCAGGCCAGTATATGGGAGAATGCATCTTATACAACTTTCTAATTTTTTAATATCTCCCAGTCCTAAAAGTGTTCATTACTGGAAATTATTTCAGACAATTTTTATGTATCAAGCAGCAGCTTTTCTGTCATATCTCCCAAATGGGATTACAGCCTTGTCTAATTTTGTTAATGCTTAAAACCTACCTTTTTAGGAAATATGTTTTAAATACAGTGAATTAGTTATGATCTTTGTTATCAACTTAATGTATGTTCCTAGATGTTTGATCTCTTATTATTATCCATTTTGAACTACATTTGGTAATAGCGGACTATAAATTCGGTAACTAACGTCTTCCCCTACTTCAATGACTGGTTAAACAAGGCAGCCTCCCAGGAGTGGGCACAGACTTCCATTTTATCTACCATACAGCTCCTAGAATTCCTCAGGTTTGTGATCAATTACCCCAAATCCAACTTCAACCTGTTCAGACCTTACAGTTCACCGGAGCTCTCCTCGATACTACTCACAGCTGAGCCTTCCTACCTCAACCAAGTGCAAACATACTGCATTTCTCCGCTCAGGTGTTCAAATCCACCCAAGTATCTGCTCGTCAGATGCTCCACCTACTCAGTCTGATGGCTTCAACTGTCCATATAATAACATTGGCTCAACTCCACTTCTGCATTCCTCAGTGAATACTCTCCTCTTAGTGGTCCCAAGCCAAGGGCTTGCTCTTCACCAGTACTTGAATCACTCCACGGCTACGCCACTCTCTACAATGGTAGATTGTATCCCAGAATCTCACCCAGGGTCTTCCATCTCAACAAAGTACTCACCACTGATGCCTCCATGGTAGGTTGCGGTGCTCACCTCAATGGTCTCCACACACAGGGTTCTTGGACCCCATGAGAGAAACATCATATCAATCTCCTAGAATTCTGAGCAGTCTGGAATGCCCTCAAAACTTTCCAAGGCTGCATTTTCAACTAGATAATGCTCATTTGCACAGGCAACTGGGTTACAATGTATTACCTGAACAAACAAGGAGGAACAGGTTCTTACCACAGCTGTCGGCAAGCAATCCAGGTATGGACTTGGGCAGCTTCTTGAAACATCAAGAGTTGTATACCTAGCTGGCAAACAGAATGCTGTGGCAAACTGAATAGAGTCCTTCATCCTCACAAATGGTCACTCAGCATCTCTGTAGTTTGTTGACTACTCCAGCAGTAGTAGACCCCCAGCAACAGACCGCTTCTCCTCAGAACAAGCTTCACTGCTTTTGTTTCAGATCTATGCTCCCAACAATACAGCCCCAGAGGCCTTCTTGCTACACTGAGGAATGGACTTTCTATATGCTTTTCCCCCACTACCTCTCACAGGGAAAACTCTTTTCAAACTCCATCAAGATCAAGGGACCATGATCCTAATTGCTTCCTATTAGCCAATTTAAATTTAGTTCCATCTTCTCCTAGAGTTATTGTCCAATGAAACATTGACTTGGGACTTGGGAAAAATCCACAATTCCAGGAATAACATGTATAGAATGTTTGTACGTTTGGGAAGCTTGCCAGGTGCCCTTGGCCTGGATTGGCCGCTGTCGTGGACAGGATGCTGGGCTCCAAAGACCCTTGGTCTTTTCCCAGTGTGGCATTACTTATGTACTTATTGATGTTAGATCCTTTTCCAAACCTAGTAACACAGAATGAGGGGTCCCTCCTCCACCCAGACCCTCGCTCTTTAGCCCCGATAGCTTTGATGACATAGATTTACGTTTCTTAAACCTTCCTGACGGAATCTCAAGGATATACCTAGACTCTAGGACAGGGCTTAACAAGTTTTTTTAGGATCTAGGAGCCAACCAGACCTGAAATGGCTGGAATTTTTATTTATGCACATTCATAAATCACATTCATAATGTGCTCAAGGTGATGCACAGCAAGTTAAAGTCAGAGTGTGCCACTGGTGTAAGAGGAGATCAAGTTTGAGGGTGTGCCGTAGGAATGGTGGAGGAGAGACACAATGATAGCTGGGGAAAGGAGGAGAAAAAATTAGAAGTAGGGGTGTATGCCGGGGGGGTGGGGAGCGGGAGAATAGGAATGAGAGGTAGGGGTTGTATGCTGGGAGGGGAGGGACAAATAAGACATCAGGGTGTGTGCCAAGGGGTGGAGAGAGAATGAGAGGTTGAGTTACTGACTGCAGAAGACTTTGGGAGCAGACAGAATTAGGGGTCTTGCTGGAGTTAGGTTATCCTCCTGATTAAGGCGGCTCCCAAAGGCTCCATGTGGGCTGCCTTTCCAGAACAGATACCCCTCCCCCCTCTCTCTCTGCCTTCCCTGTAGCACTCTCTCTCTCTCAATCTCTCTATTATACAAACCCCCATACCTCTCTCCAGATTTCTCTCTCCTCTATCTACGCTTTCCTCTCTAGCTCCTGCACTCCAGCACACAGACACCCAGCCCACTCCGGCACTCAGACATTCACCTCTTAGCCCCCTCTGTGGCACACTCGCATTGTGAGGAGCAAAGAAACTACAAAGCCCAGAAGGCAGTGCAGCCTCAGAGGAATCAACTGCCTAAGAGGAATCAAGAAATAAGAATCTACAAAACCCAGAAAGCAATGCAGCATCAGGGAAATCAGGATACAAGAAACTACAAACCCCAGAAGGCAGTGCAGCAGCAGAGGAATCAGGGGAAGGGAGAGGCTGGCATGCAAGAAAGGGAGGAGACGGGGAGTGATTGGGAAATGGAATCAGATGTGGAAGGGGAGGAGCCCCGAAATGGAGAGGAAGGGGATCAGAAAATGGAACTGGGGGAGGTAGAAGAAGAAGAGAGACAGGAGGAAATGGAGGTGACGGTGGAGGGCTCCTAAAATAACCTATTGATTGATAAGAGAGTGAATGAAGATGTCTAGCTGTGACCCGGTGGGTGGATGTCAGGAAGTTCTGTGCTGACAAATGAGGGAGGTGGGTCATTAGGTCTAAGAGTGAGAATGTGACTTGGACCTTATTGCTAAATTGAACTGTGTGGAAAAGCATTGCTGAATTGAACTGTGTGGGAAAGCCTTGCTGAACTGAACTCTGTGGGAAAGCATTGCTGAACTGAACTGTGTGGGGAAAGCCTTGCTAAATTGAACTGTGTGGGAAAGCCTTGCTGAACTGAACTGTAGGGGAAAAGCATTGCTAAGTTGAACTGTAGGGGAAAAGCACTGCTAAGTTGAACTGGATGGGGAAGCATTGGTAAACGGAGCTGTGGTTGAAAACTTAATTGAAATGAGCCGTGGAAGGAGCTTTGCTAATGTATGCTGCAGGTGAAAACCTAATTGAGCTGAACTGTGTGTAGAGCTTTGTTAACGTGAGCTGCAGTTAAAAATTTAATTAATTGAGCTGTGGGAGGAGCTTGGCTAAGCTGCAAGTGAATACCTACTTGAACTGAACTGCATGAGGAGCTTTGCTAACGTGAGCTACAGTGAGCAGCTTAATTGGAGCAGTGCTAAGGGGGCTGCAGTTGGAAACCTAATTTACTGAACTGTGTAAGGAGCTTTGTAAAAAGGGAACTGCAGTGAAAAGATGACTACTCTGAATGGGGTAGAAGAGCCTTATCAAGATCTAACTGTGTTAAAGTTTGAATATACCCGGCAGAGGGAGAACTCTGGTTGAACTTAAGGAGAGAATAAAGCATTTTAGTGAATTTCCTGTTTTCTTGAGACACTATTTGCAGGACTTAAAATCCTCAGAGTGGTTGGTGTATGGTGCTGAGAAAGATAGGACTGTGATGGTGCTGGAGCTGTGAAGATACAGAGCGAAGTCCTGACAGCATCTTGCTCCCTCGTCAACCCCCCTCACCTGGCGCTGATCAGAAGCAGAAGGAAAGAGAACTTGCATCAGGTCAAAAGCACACTCCTCCAGCACCACAAGGTTCAAATTTTACCTTTAGTGCCAAAGCAGCAGAGGAGAAAGATGTGACCTGACACAAGCCACTCTTTCCTTCACTTCTGATCAGCGCCGGGGGGGGGGGGGGGGGGGGCAGTGTGTGCGTGCCTGTGACTGCATCAACATGTAGCTGTAGAGGAAAGAGAAACCGGAACTGCTTTTCTCCCTTCCCCAGCTTCAGCGAAGTGAACATATGCTCAGGGGTGCTGAACCTAGGTTCCATTTTTTTTGGCATCTGGGGTTTTTCATAGTTGCCAGGTTCATTAATATATTTTGAGCTTATCAGCTAGCGTGTCCCACATGTGAGGATATTATGCCTGCTTAACCTCGGAGAAAGCTAAGTTACTTACCTATAGCAGATGCTCTCCGAGGACAGCACGCATAATATTCTCACATCTCTCCCGTCTACCTTTGGAATTATCTTCTTAGCTTTAGTACTGTACTGCTGGTCCTACGCATGGGCAGGAAGGCACTAGCACACGTGCGGTGGGGGCACTGCCTCAAAGTTTTAAAGTGACAGTGCACTATATGTCTGCACTGAGCTCTATGGATGACGTCACCCAAATGTGAGAATATATACCTGCTGTCCTCAGAGAACACCTGCTACAGGTAAGTAACTTAGCTTTCCTAACTACTTGGATATTTTTTCTGTATCATTCTCATCCCTTGGCTGTCTAGTTTAGTCATCAAAGTTACAGTTCCGTGCCCAGAGTCCACAACTCCCTCAAGAGCCCATAATGTGTGTGTACCCTGGGTCTGACTACTTGGTGTTGCTGTTCAGTAAGAAAACACCCCAATCTTTCTCCAGGGGCTGCGAATGCTACTTCTGTAGTATCCTCCCATGTCCTGGCCAAACCTAAGAGAAGAAACTGGACTTAGAAACTGGCTTAATGCATGGTAGTGTAAGGCACGACCACTGATTTACTGGAAAGGCTTTATTTCAAATGATACATAAATGTATAAGGCTAACATCAGTCTTTGCACATACACTGTGAGATTCCATCAGAGATGCAAAGATGTCTTGGACATGTCAACAGCATGTTCCAAAAAAGGGACAGTGATCCTCTGTATACTTTAATAAGCCAGAAAATGCATTCTGTAACTTGGGAAGAGGCTTATTAAATAGTCCTTCATTATATGCTCAATATATCAGGATAATCACCACCATTTGGGCTTCTTAGCAGACATTTTCCAAACTCAGGATACCAGATGAGATATTCAGTCAACGTTCCAAGATTTCCAATAGCCTTCTTTAATTCTCTAGATGGGTGATTGACATTTTTCTCTCTACATGATGTGTTACCTAAATAAAATTTAGTATAAACACCATTGCATTTACTGAAGTGCCTTCCCACTTCTCACACTGCCAGAAAAATCAAGGATCCAAATTCAGTAGTTAGATTTTCCATCCTGGAGGCACCTACATGAAATTTTTATTTAAATCATGCTGAGAGTCAGCCTGCATAAAAGGAATTATCTAAATCACCACTGTCAGCAGTCTGACTGCTGCTAATTACAGCAGCTATGTTGGTACTAGCCAAAAAAAAATTAGCAATTTTTATCAGCTTTGATACCTCTTAAGGATCAACAAAACAGATACATAGTATACAAGCTTTCAAAACCATCTGCTGAAAATACAACAGCAGAAGGAAACAGACTCAGCATCATGTTGACAAAGGATTTTTCTCTAGTCAGTAATTATGGAGACATCTATACTGAATCAGAGTCTAATACACAAAAGTCCCCGTAAACCACCACTCACTATTTCCACCTCAGTAAAAATGACTAAGGTGGAAATAGCAAGTGATGCTCAAAAAAAAAAAAAAGTCAAATGCAAATGAGCTGCTTGCAAAAACACCGAGCAGTTCCATATGGAAAAAGTTAATCACTAAGTTACACATGCGCAGAACAATCAACCGCAGCTCTCCGCATGCTCAGTGTAGTACCCACAGCTTTCATATACGTATACAAGTTGTATATGAAAGCAGTGGGTAGCTTTTTTTTTTTTTTTTTTTCAAACTTTTTTGATCTGTCCTTCCTAGTGGTAGGTGCTGGGGCTAAGCTGCTCAGGTTTTTAGTGATCACTGCCCAGAAACGAAGAGGGCACGTTGCGGGTATTGCCACCAGGCTACAACGGGTCAGGGGGAGGTTATCTTCTCTTTCAAGAGAGGCACATGGAAAGTAGGCTTTAGGCTAGCATGACACATGTGCTCTTGAATTCACAGTTGCTTTGCTGAAGCTGCTGTCAGCCAGCTCTCCATGTGTACCGGGGAATAGGGAAGGTTTGGAAGTTCGTACACATTGATCAGCCCCGTGGCCTGGTTTCACCTGATAAAATCCCTGCCCTGGAACCATCTGATGCCTTGCCTACATTTTGATCCACCACACCACCCACAAGTCTCTGATCCGCCTCCACGATGTTGTGCAGCAGATTGCCCCGCTGAGAAACTACACTACAGCTGTTCCAGACTGCCCAGAAAATGCCTCTCTGTGCATTGCTCATAAATGGCTATGTATCCTTTGGAATGTACATTTAAATACTGACCACTTCACTTACATAAATTACCATGCAATTGCTGGTGTCTGCAGCCATGAATGGTAAAAAGCCTGCAGAACCCCTTGTGCATTTCCCCGTTCAATAACGTGCTCGCTGAACTGGCTGGAAGCATGTGCTGACCCAGTAAGCTTAGTGCATCTCTTTCTAAGATCCTGAAAGCCAGAACCTAGATGAATTGATTCAGCCAGGAGTTCCAAAATCTGTCCTGGTGACCATAAGGGTTTCTACAACCTCTAAAATGAACACTCATGAAATCAATCGATATACAGTGAAGACATGCAAAAATTGATCTCGTGCATATTGGTGGATATCCTGAAAACCTGTCAAGCTCTGGGATCACCAGGACAGATTTAAGAAGTCATGAATGAATCCTCAGCTGGCTTGCTGGCAGTCATGTGCCCAAAACAGTATTAGTTCACAGCATAATTTACTCCATGGGTATCTGCAGTAAGATATGTCCAGAGCAGTCAGTCTATAGAGAAGTGCTTCTTAACCCTCACCTACATTAGAGACCCTTTGTATGCACCTTTATCTCATGCATATTCATTGTTGACTGGTTAAGTGTGCCTCCAAGAGAGGATCAAGGAGCACTGCTCTAGGAAGTAACGCTCCCACACCATCCCTCTGTCCATGCAGTGTTAAAGGAGAGCTTCTCCTAGGCCCGTGTACCCTCTATTGCTCTCACTATTATGGAACTGGATCTCTCTCCCTCCAGCATCTTTTTAACTATATTTGTTATGTCACAAAAAGAAAGTCAATCGTACTTTGCTTTGTGGCTCTTTTATATGCACATGCCTGTGTCCATTACTCTCAAATGAGGGGGGAGAAAAGGAGGGACCTGCAACCACCAGGTTTGCACTTGCTCAAGAACAGCCCTCAACCCCAGGCACTCAACAAAACCTAAAAATTAGGCTTGGAGGCCTAGCCAGAGCTGCTGCTGTGTGTGACCACCACCTGCTGAGATAGAGAACATACTGAGGAGTTTCTGGCAGCACATGACCACATATAGGGAGGCAAAAGGATTGCTCTCTATCTCCACCTGCTGGTAGATGGACACAACCCACCAGTCTATGGATTGATCAGCATGATGATATGGAAGTGTCCATGATGATATATCTATTATAGTTTCCATAGCTAAAACGTATTACAAATGACATACTACACAAGAACCATCAGACTAGTACAATAGCTCCCAAACTGTGCGCCACAGCTCCCTGGGCTGCTGCAGCGAAAGCTCAGGGGTGTCGCACCATATTTTCCCCACCTCCTTCCCACCGCCACCCAAGCAGCTACTACTGCTTCTCTAGATGAGCAGCAGCAGCGGCAAAACAAGCAGCAGCCAACGTAGGGTCAGTCCTACCTCCTTGGATGTCACTTCCAGTTCCGGGACACAACCGGCAGCCGGGTGAAAGAAGATTCCTGCCTTGTGGTGGCTGTAGCTTGCTTTGCTTTTGGTCTACAGAAGCAGCAACAGCAGAGATGGGTGTGTGGGGAAAGTGGGAACAGAGAAGAGGCTTAGGCTGGATGGAAGGGGAGGGAAAGGGCAGAAGCTGAGTGGAAGGGGTAGAGGGAGGGCTGCGGTAGGATGAAAGTGGGGAGTGAGGGAGGGCAAAGGCTGGATGAAAAGAGAGGAGGAGGGCATGCATGGGGATGCAGGCGTCGGTGGCTGAATCATGCCACTGATTTGCTTGCTGCACAAGCAGCATGGAGCTCGGGCCTCGGGCAGTGGACCTCTTCAGTTGGCGGGGCTTGAGCATCCCCGCCACCAAAGGTAGGACCCAACACTGTTGAAGGGGAGGGACCTGAGAGGAAATGTGTAGCCTAGGTTGCGCCGTGACACGAGAACATTTGGGAACCACTGGACTAGTATAAGTGTTTGACATTCTTCTAACATGGCTGCTCTCAGGGCCAGGAAGGGGAAAACTCCTCAGACTCAGAAAAATAAAAATTTAGCAGTAGAAATCAGAACTGAGACCATGCTGCTTGTCTTGTATATTTCTGGAATGGAGAGCACTCAAACACACTCAGATTTCTTTGAGTATCAGCTTGCAAAGAGCACAAGTTTATGGAGGCTATCCAAGACTAGAATTAGTACACATGAAACAAACAGGTGCTGAGCAAGCTTGGAAGGGTGCAACGCTGCACTCAGTACCTTCCCCTTCCAAAAATATAGCCATGACCTCAGTCATCTCCAACTTCTCACCAGTGCAGACCTCTCAATAAAAATACCCTTACCTCAAAGACCTTGCATTCACATAGGGAGAAAGACACTGGCTGAGAATCCAAAGACTATGTTTCTTCTGACGACAGAGCTCTCTAACCAAGTCCCATTATGAACCCAGTAGCTAATCAGCATTAGCGGAGTTGTGCCATTGACCAACTAGCCCGGTTGCCAGGAGGGAGGATGCCTCAAGAGCAGTGTGAAAGAGTGGGGCAGAGCCCCCTGTTGGTGTCACATCAGAGGGGCATCTGCTAATGACTGGAGTAGAAAATGACACAGGGACGGGGACCCGTGGTAACCACAGGGATGGGGACAGAGCCCATGAGGACAGGGATAAACTTTGTCCCCATGTCATTTTCTACTTTGAAGCCTGTTAATGAACTGGACTGTATTTATGTTGGCTTGACGCAACAAGTATGCTGGCCACAGCTAGCAAAATTTGCATGGGGGATCCTGTGCATCCTGCTACAAAGACATCTTCTGTTGCAGGAGGGACTGTAGAAGACAGGAGTTAGACTGAATCCTGAGATTGTTGATGACTTCTTATTCACCCACAGATTTAAAAATTCATAACAGTGCTTCATAGGGCATATTTCTCCCCTCTAGGGCATACAGAACAGGTTGTATTTTGTACCCCTTGACATTTTAACAGGGTGGATTAGGATTCCTTGGGGTAGTAGAAGTCAGCTATTGTTGAGGTTGGAAGGGTAGAGGGTGGTGGTAGTGGGAAGGTTTATTATAGCTGCTCATTGTTATTGTTTTCTATTTGTAATTTATACACAACAGTTGCACAGCATATTGTTCCTTTTCATAGTTTAATAAAAAGATTTAAATATAAAATCATAAGTGTTCAAGGCTTCAGCAGATGAGAACAGAGCACACAGGGATGGGGCGGGGGCAGGGACAGAACCTGTGGGGAAGGGACAGGGGTAGAGACAAGGTGGGGACAGAGACAAAACCCATGGCGATGGGGCGGGGAAAAATTTTGTCCCAGTATCATTCTCTAGACTGGAGCTCCTCCTCTACCTCCTTTCCCTTTCTGGGACCACATCTTCTCTTTAGGTCACAGGTTTCAGTCCAGTTAAGCCTACAAATGAGGAGTTCTAATCACAAGTTTAGAACTGTGGCTAAAAGAAGCGGCAGGCACCGTCATCCACAGGCCCAAGATATCTCTATACACCTCACCTCCTAGCCCCCACCCCCCATTCCTTCTTTCTATTTTTTTCAGCTTTTCTTATCCTTCTTAATTTGTGTCCTTCTGAGACTTTGTTCTATACTGTTTGTAAATAATTACCCATCATCAGAGGTCACCCATTGATGTAGTAATGCCTGTACAGTGTAGGATGTGAAAGTGTTTGCATCAAAGCCAGTGGGTTTCATGTGTGTGGACAACTTCCCAGGAATCTGCCTGCTGTTTGTAAAAGATGGAAGGTAAAATTAGTTCTTACCTGATAATTTACTTTCCATTAGTCCCATCAGATCAATCCAGAGACTTGTGGGTTATGTCCCTCCACTAGCAGGTTAGATAGAGAGAACACGAAGTTCGCCCCTAGAGAGCATGTGCAGCCAGCCTAACTTCAGTATACGATACCAAAGCAGTAAGAAATCATTTGAACAATAGTTCACTCTCCTGCCTCTCGAATGCAGCATATAATCTGAAGGAAAACCTCCAAGCTGCTCCACAGTAACAACTGTTTTCTAATAACTTGTTTAAACCAAAACTTCTAGACTAAACAGAAGAACATGAACAGAAGCAACAGCAACCATACCAAAACCTTCCATATATACATCATACAGATGTATATATGGAAGGTTTTGAGCCCGCAAATAGGTGGGAAAATGTGGGATACAAATGCAATAAAATAATAAAAAATAAAATAAAATCAGCTAACACGAACCCCAGGGAGGGCCTCTGGACTGAACTGATGGGACTAATGGAAAGAAAATTATCAGGTAAGAACTAATTTTACCTTCCATTGCATCCCCAGATCAATCCAGAGACTTGTGGGATGTACCAAAGCAATCCTCAAGAAGGGTGGGATCGAACTCCCCCGGAAGCCAAAACAGAAGCGCCAAAAAGCACATCCTGATGCGCAGCGACATCTAGCCGGTAATGTTTAGAAAAAAGTATGAACCGACACCCAAGTAGCTGCTTTACAAATGTCCTCCAACGGTACCAGCTGGTACTCTGCAAATGACGCAGACTGAGCCCTAGTTGAATGCGCTCGAATCTAAAGAGGAAGAGGATTCCCCATGGAAAGGTAAGCAGACCTGATCGCCTCCCGAAGCCAGCGAGCGATCATAGCTTTGGAAGCCATATCTCCCTTTTTGTGTCCAGCAAACAGGACAAACAGATGATCGGACTTCCGGAAGGAATTAGTCGCTTCCAAATAGGCCATCAGGGCCCTTTTTACATCCACACCGTAACTGACGAAAATCTTCCGAGTAATCTTCCCACTTGAAGGCCGGCAAATTCACTTCTTGGTTGACGTGAAAACGAAAGATCACCTTTGGTAGAAAGGATGGCACCGTACGAATCGAGACCCCTGCTTCCGAAAAACGCAGAAATGGGTCCCTGCACGACAGAGCCTGAAGTTCCGATACCCTTCTGGCCAAAGCCATTGCCACCAAAAACACCGTCTTCAACGTCAGATCCTTCAAAGACGTCTTACAAATTGGCTCAAACGGAGCCCGCTAAAAATGCCCGCAGTACTAGGTTCAGATTCCATTCCTGCACCACCGGCACTCAAGGCTGTCTAACATGGCTAACGCCTTGGAGAAAACGAACTACATCCGGATAAGAGGCCAACGAACAACCACCTAAGCGGCCTCTAAAACAGGCCAACGCCGCCACCTGTACCTTAAGAGAGCTTAATGACAGCGGCTTCTCAAACCCCTCCTGCAAAAAGGCTAGAATAGACATGAGAGGGGCCGACTCCAGTGAGATGCCTGACGACGAACACCAAGATACAAAGGTTCACCAGACCCTAGCATACGCCGAAGAAGTAGATCACTTGCGCGCCTGCAACATCGTCCCAATCATCGACTCAGAATATCCTTTGCGTCTGAGTCGCGACCTCTCAATAGCCAAGCCGTAAGACCAAATGGGAAGGGATCCTGCATGATCACTGGTCCCTGAACCAGAAGATCGGAAATGTTCGACAGCCTCAACGGTTCGTCTATCAACAGACTCACTAAATCCGCATACCAAGGACGCCTGGGCCAATCCAGAGTCACCAGAATGACTACTCCTGGACGTCACGTGATCCTACCGACCACCCGACCGATCATGGGCCATGGAGGAAAGACATACAGGAGATCCTGCGGCCACCTTTACAACAGCGCGTCTATTCCTTCGGACCCGATGGAGTCAGTCCAGAGGGCGGCTACCAAATTGGTAAACAGTCTCTGTCATAAAACATATAGGGACAGGCTTATGGACCTCAATGTGTATACGCTGAAAGAGAGGCAGGAGAGAGGGGATATGATAGAGATGTGTAAATACCTCAGTGGCTTTAATGTACAGGAGGTGAGCCTTTTTCAAATAAAGGAAAACTGTGGAATGAGAGGGCATAGAATGAAATTATGAGGAAATAGGCTTAGGAGGAATCTGAGAAAATATTATTTCATGGAAAGGATGGTGGTTGTGTGGAATGGCCTCCCGGTGGAGGTCGTGGAGATTGTTAATAATTCTGCATGTTCCCACCACCTATTCTGACCTCATCCTCCCCCAGACTGCTCTTACACAGTCCAGGAATTAATGGATTCCACAATCAGAAGGACTCGCTGGGATATAAGGAGATAGTTTATTTCAATCTTACCAATAGCAAATCAGGCAGTCATATGATTTGAACAGCAGTCCACGACACGTCCTATCTCTGTCTGACCTTCTGGAGTCTTCTGCTCTCTTCTTCTTCTGATCTAATACCCTTCTGACTCCCATTTTTATACTATTTTCACCCTATTCATTTCAATGGACCCTAGCTTTGTCACCAGGGTTCTTGGACCTTATCAGTTGATCGAAATGACTTCACATACTCTCAAGCTCTAAGTATAAACAAGATATGCTCAGAGCGCATCTTATTAGATGACTTTACATTTTCCCCAAACTTTCCCTAGCCCCCTCCTTTGGATGTTCTCACCCGGGGTGCAGCTGACCCAGTACTATCTCTACATAACTATAGCAATCTTGCTCATGACGTCTTGTAGGTGCCAGTCTCAGGGAGCAAAGCCCCCCTCCCTTGCCAGCTCAGCACTTGCTACAGTGAAATGTAACTGTGTCAAAGGTGATCACTGATTCTTACAAGCTAGCTCTCTTTTGTATCAGAGATGATTTTGATTTTAAGAAGCCTAGCTCTTATTATGAGCCATTGGCCTGTATTTTACTGAGAGCAAGGGCTAGCATAACTCTTCATTCCCCTCTTGCCAGGCCCCTCAGGGGGGGCTGCACACATGACTACTAGTGTGGGTGTGGCCGTCCTTTCCAGAGGGCTCTTAGAGTCCTGTGGGGGGGGGGAATGTATAGGATTGAGGTGACAGGGGTGCTCTGGCACAATAAGGGGCAAGGCCATAGCAAGAGTCAGTATGTGGATATATAATTATATGCTGGATGAGATGCAGCTTTAGGATTCCCCTTTTATCATAACCAACCCAAGGGGTCTAACTATGCTACACCCACCCCTCTAGGGCGGAGCGAGACTTGGAAACATGTGAAGTCAACCAAATCTAGGTACCATACAATGGAATCAATGAGGTTAAGTGCATTTGATTGCAATTAATTAATATATCATGATTACAAAGCTGATGTTGGAAGGCGAGGGAAAGAAAATTTTCAATCAAAGTTTATCATTAGTCAAACTTTGAATGTGTAAATATAGCTAAAACTGGTGTTAATAGGGAACAAATATTTCATTTTAGCATTTAAAAAGGATTAATATTGGCCAAATAATGAATAACTACTGCAAACTCAGGAGCATTATAATTACAAGTAAGCTATGGGTGTTATAGGCCTACATTATATATGAAGAGCCTGCTGCTTAACCTGCAGTAGTCTTATAATTATGGGCAAGATAATAGTTTTGCAATTATGAGCAAGATAATAGTTTTACAATTATGAGCAAGATAAGAGTTTTGCCATTATCTTACTGCTGGGTGTAATAGATCTAGATCATATATGGAGGCACTGCTGAGTTATAGTGTTTTTTGAAAATACATAGGAACACCTTTTGTTGCAGCCAATAAGCTTGGTATCAGCTATAGGGTGTTGTACTAAACTTTTGATACAGGATGTTATACAGCAATATAAAAGTTTTCCCTAGCATGGTGAACATTTGTATAACATTAACAATGCCTAAAACAGCTTATGATATAAAGGGATAATTCAGTAACAAGAATAAAATCTTTTGGAAAAGAGTCCAGAATGTGTAGTTTTAAAATGTAAGCAGCTAGAAATCAGGGAATTCAAAGTCACTTAAAATTTCATTGTAGGTGGTTCAGGTATGGTGAAACAGCAGTCTGTATACTGTTGAAGGATTCACTCAGGCAGGCCCACTCAAGCAGGCAGGGGATTCACATGGAAGACATCTAGGAGACTTCTACTGAAGAGCTTCTTGTGGTTTCCAATTACTTGAACAGTCCATCCAATAGTTGACCACTTCATTAGTAACGTCATTAATTTAAGGGCATTTTGCAGATGTCATTCTTTGCACAGTTCAAGGTATATGTAAAAATCTAATTATGTAGACAGAAGCATTATCAAACATGACAAAATATCCTGTCACGACAACACAACTGTAGGGGTCACTGTTCTGAAACTATACAATCCTTATACATTCCTGTTAAAATAACTTTCACATTTCTTATTCCTTCTAGCTAACTTGAATATCTTTTCTATACATGCTGAACATTTCATATAACTTAGCCCATTACAAACTAACCCTCTCAAAAGGAAAATAGTTTAACAGGACAGCTGTTTGTTTTTCTTTGTTTAAATTTGGAATACACCATTCTGACATAGGTATCAGGTCAGGAAGTGGTGGCTAATGGTTTAGGAGGAGTGGCAATCATTGGACTGGTGAGGGTGGCTGGTGTAATACTTCCAGTGCACCAAGGCTTCAACTGTGGGAGCTTTTGGACAACTGGAGGCAGAGGCAAGGTTATCATTACCTCCCCTCTTGATGATTGAGAAATCATCAACAGTAGAAAACAGTCTGCTTAGTTACTATTTGAGGTCCAGTGATGAATCAACAGTCTAAAAATGGAAAAAATAACCCAATCTAAACCTGTCTATACAAATTAGCAAAATGTAACAAACTAGAAAGAAATGTATAATAGTTCAATTAAACAGCATAAGCAGAATAAATATCTTCCTTAATAAAAGAGGTACACTTGCGTTACAGGCATTAATAGGTAAAATAAACAGCAGTGGTCCTACACAAAATTTATGATGGAAAAGTAGTTCGTCTTGTACTGAGAGTAGTAACAAGGTGGCTTAAAACAAACCTCTGAACATAGGGAATAATGTACCAGACTACAGTATCAACACCTGATTTAGTAGTTAATTTTGTAAGCTAAGGCAAAAAGGTTTTGTAATGCCTTTATAATGGAATCATCAGTGTCATTATCACTGGGAATGTAAATATAACAATGATTTCTGGCTTTAAATTAATCAAGTACCCCTCTTGACACTCCTATAGTGATAATAGAGGTACGGCACCTCTATTATAATAGAGGTACGGCATCACTGGTCCCTGAACCAGAAGACCGGGAATGTTCGACAGCCTCAACGGTTCGTCTATCAACAGACTCACTAAATCCGCATACCAAGGACGCCTGGGCCAATCCGGAGTCGTGTCGCGCGATCCAACCGATCATGGGCCACGGAGGAAAGACATACAGGAGATCCTGCGGCCACCTTTACAACAGCGCGTCTATTCCTTCGGACCCGATGGAGTCAGTCCAGAGGGCGGCTACCAAATTGGTAAACAGTCTCTGTCATAAAACATATAGGGACAGGCTTATGGACCTCAACGTGTATACGCTGAAAGAAAGGCAGGAGAGAGGGGATATGATAGAGATGTGTAAATACCTCAGTGGCTTTAATGTACAGGAGGTGAGCCTTTTTCAAATAAAGGAAAACTGTGGAATGAGAGGGCATAGAATGAAATTATGAGGAAATAGGCTTAGAAGGAATCTGAGAAAATATTATTTCATGGAAAGGATGGTGGTTGTGTGGAATGGCCTCCCGGTGGAGGTCGTGGAGATGAGGACTGTGTTGGAACTTAAGAAAGTGTGGAACAAGCACATGGGATCCCTTGGGAAAAGAAGAAGTGGTTAATTAGAAGGGGCAGACTGGATGAGCCATTTGGCCCTTATTTGCCGTCATGTTTCTATGTTTCTAAAAAAGATTTCAACTAAGAGGCACGTGCCATAAGAACATAACAGCCATGCTGGGTCAAATCAATGGTCCATCTAGACCTGCTTCCAATAGTGTCCAATCCAGGTCACAAGTAACTGGCAGAAATCCAAATAGTAGCAGCATTCCATGCTACCAATCTGAGGGCAAGCAGTGGCTTCCCATGTCTGTCTCAATAGTGGGACTATGGCCTTTTCCTCCAGGAACTTGTCCAAACCTTTTTTAAACCCAGATACGCTAACCACTGTTACCACATCCTCTGGCAACGAGTTCCAGAGCTTAACTATGTCGAGTGAAAAAAATATTTCCTCCTATAAGTATTTCCATGTAATTTCATTGAGTGTCCCCTGGTCTTTGTACTTTTTGAAAGAGTTAAAAAATAAATAAATAAAAATAAATTGATCCACTTCTCTTATTCTATACCACTCAGGATTTTGTAGACCTTGATCATATCCCCCTTCATATAAGAGGCGCTCCACCCTCTCTATTATTTTGGTTGCTCTTCTTTGAACCTTTTCTAATTCCGCTATATCTTTTTTGAGATAAGGTGAACAGAACCGAATGCAATACTCGAGGTGAGGTCTCAGCATGGAACAATACACAGGTATTATAATATTCTTGCTCTTATTTTGCATCCCATTCCTAACAATTCCTAGCATTCTGTTTGCTTTTTTGGCTGCCACCACACATTAAGCAGAAGATTTCAGAATATTATCTACCACACCCAGATCTTTTTCTTGGATGCTGACCCTCAAGGTGGACCCTAGAATCAGGTAACTATGGGAAAATTAGGTTCTTACCTTGGTAATTTTCTTTCCTTTAGTCACAGCAGATGAATCCATTACGAATGGGTTGTGTCCACCTACCAGCAGGGGGATATAGAGAACACTGAAAATCATAATGCCTCTAGGACGCCTAGCTCCATCTGCCTCTCAGTATTTTGAAGCTTCCAAAGCAGTGTTAAACCGCAAAGTAGCATAACATGAACTTTCCTCACAGCGAACCACCGCCCCAGAACAGGAGCATCAAAGGAGGGACGAATTCAACCTCCTGTAGTAGAACAGAAATCCTGAAGACTGTTTTCCAACTTCTCCCAATGAGGGAACATGTCTTCAGGAAAAACTGAACACAAAACAGAGTCAATCAGGGAGGGATCATGGATTCATCTGCTGTGACTAAAGGAAAGAAAATTGCCAAGGTAAGAACCTAATTTTCCCTTCCTTGTCATCAGCAGCAGATGAATCCATTACGAATGGGATGTATCAAAGCAATCCCTAGATAGGGCGGGAACAAGCCACACCACGCGCAAGCACTTGTGCTCCAAAAAGCGTGTCCCTCCTGGCAGCCACATCCAGCCTGTAATGACGGGCAAAAGAGAGCTTAGAAACCCAAGTAGCTGCACTACATATCTCTTGAAGAGAGAGTGCTCCCGTCTCAGCCCAAGCGGAAGAAATCGCTCTTGTGGAATGTGCCTTAAAGGCATCAGGTGGAGGCCGGCCAGATAGCAGATATGCAGAAAAAATGGCTTCCTTAAGCCAAAGGGCTATACCTCTGCGAGGACCTGACAACAATACAAAAAGGTGATCAGAGGTCCTGAAAGCATTAGACATCTACAGCTACTGCAACAGAGCCCTGCGCACATCCAGAAGGTGCAACTGCCCAAAAGATTCCGGAAACTCCTCCCTAGTAAAGGAGGACAGATAAATAGGCTGGTTTAGGTGAAACGCTGAAACCACCTTAGGCAGGTAGGAAGGCACAGTACGTACCGTTACTCTGGACTCTGAATTGCAGAAATGGGTCTCGACAGGACAGCGCCTGGAGCTCAGACACCCGTCTCACCGATGTAATGGCCACCAAAAAGACTGTCTTTAGAGTCACATCCTTCTCCGAAGCTCGCCTCAGCCGCTCGAAGGGCGAACACTGAAGAGCCTTTAATACTAGCCCCAGGTTCCAAGCCGGACAAGGGGCCCGCACAGGAGGCCAGAGCCGAAGCACCCCTCTAAGAAACCATGCAATGTCCGGATGCGCAGCCAGGGAGAGGCCAGCGACCTTCCCTTGAAAACATGCCAAGGCTGCCACCTGAACACGCAGGAAAATATAGGCCAAGCTTTTTTGTATACCATCCGGCAAAAAGTCAAGTATCGGCGAGACAGAAGCCCGCATGGGTGTGATCGCTTTAGAAACACACCGAGCCTCAAACTGGCGCCAGATCCGAGCATAGGCAACGGAAGTGGAACGCTTGCGGGCCTGCAAAAGTGGAGATGACCTTGTAAGAATAGCGCTTCTCTCTCAATTGCGCCCTCTCAATAGCCATGCTGTAAGACCAAAGCGGCAGGGATCCTCCATGGTAACCGGGCCCTGCGTCAACAGGTTCGGTACCAGAGGCAAAGGAAGGGGAGCCTCCACCAGCATCCGCCGGAGGTCCGCATACCATGGCCGCCTGGGCCAATCCGGGGCAATGAGGATCACTACTCCTTGATGCAGCCGAATTTGCAGGAGGAGTCACCCTATTAAGGGCCAAGGAGGGAACACATACAGGAGGCCCGGGGGCCAGGGTTGAGCCAAGGCATCCAACCCGCCAAGCGAGGATCTCTCCGCCTGCTGAAAAAGGACGGGACTTTGGCATTCGTGCTTGAGGCCATAAGATCCGCTACGGGCGTTCCTCATTTGGCACAGATCTGAAGGAACACTTCGTCTGCCAGTTCCCACTCCGCAGGGTCGATTTGATACCTACTTAGAAAGTCGGCTTGCACGTTGCTCTGACCTGCTATGTGAGCTGCTGACAGAAGCTGCAGATGTACCTCAGCCCAGTGGCATATCTGAGCGGGCTCTGCGGCCAGTGCTTGACACTGAGTGCCGCCTTGTCGATTTATGTAGGCCACTGCCATCGTATTGTCCAACAGAACTCTGACAGAAAGTCCCTCCAGAGTCTTGTGAAAGGCCAGAAGAGCCTGGAATATCGCTCTCAGTCCCAAGCGATTGATGGACCACCCCGTTTCCTCAGGTGTCCACAGACCCTGGGCATAGCTTCCCTGGCAATGTACTCCCCAGCCCTTCAGGCTGGCATCCATTACCACCAGGCACCAATCGGGAAGTGCTAGCGGCATTCCTCGCCGCAGCATGCTGTCTGAGAGCCACCACTCCATACTGAGTCGGACCGCAGGGAGACACGTGAGTCTGCATTGATAATCCTGGGACATAGGAGACAATCGTTGAAGCAGGGCAATCTGCAGAGGTCTCATGTGCGCTCTCGCCCATGGCACCACTTCCAAGGTGGCCGTCATCGACCCCAACAGCTGGACAAAGTCCCAAGCTCGCGGGCGAGGCATCATCAGGAGCAGACGGACCTGATTCTGAAGCTTGCACCGCGCCTTAGGTCGGGAATATTGACGACTCAGCCCAGAGATTACAGCACTGAGACCACTCTGGCTGTTACATGACGACTCTCTTCTGCAGAGTCTGCTCTGATGAGCCAGTCGTCGAGGTACGGGTGAACCCGGATACCCTCTCACCTGAGAAAGGCAGGTACTACCACCATTTCCTTAGAAAAGGTTCGGGGAGCTGTGGAGAGGCCAAAAGGCAAGGCCTGAAACTGGAAATATTTTCCCAACACCGCAAAACGGAGGAACCGTTGGTGCGGGGGCCATATAGGAATGTGCCAGTAAGCTTCTTTTAAGTCCAGAGACGTGAGGAACTCTCCTGGCTGTACCGCCGCAATGACGGAGCGCAGGGTTTCCATGTGAAAATGCCGCACTCTTAATGACTTGTTGACTTTCTTTAAGTCGAGAATGGGTCAAAAGACCCGCTTTTTCGCGGCACCACAGAATAAATGGAGTAACGACCCCAGCTGTGTTCGGAGAGCGGCACAGAGATCACCGCTCCAAGGTGCAACAAGACTTGTAAGGTCTCCTCTACCGCCGCCCGTTTAACGGCAGTGCCGCATCGGGTCTCCACAAACACGTTTCTCACCGGGGCACCGAAATCCAATCGGTAACCTTCTCTGATCAGGTCCAGGAGCAACTAATCTGAGGTAATCTTGGTCCACTCCTCGAGAAAGAGGGAAGGGCGTCCTCATACAGCTGTAAAGGAGGCGTGGACCGGCGTCTTATCATTGTGGAGGACGGCCCTGAACTCCTGGCCTTGAGCCTGCCGCTGCGGAGCACTTGTCTGAGCGAAAGGAGTTCCTCTGCTGAAAGCGGGCACGTTGAGTAAACCCAGCAGAGCGCCTCGGGCGATACCTTCTAGCTTCACGGAAGCGAGGTCTGGAGGAGAAGGGAACCAACTGACCCAAGGAAGAAGGCCGCGGCCTATCCTCAGGTAACCGCTGGGGTTTAGCATCCCCCGGGTCTTTAACAATCTTCTCCAACTCCTCTCCAAATAACAGAAGGCCCCGAAAGGGCAACTTCACCAGCCTTTGCTTAGAGGCCATGTCAGCCGCCCAATGCCTTAGCCATAGAAGGTGGCGAGCGGACACAGCCACAGACATGTTTAGCCGAAGCTCTGACCAGATCATAGAGGGCGTCAGCTAAAAATGACAACGCCGACTCCATGCACAGTGCAACCGCAGCGAGGGACTCCGCACCATCCACAGGCTGTTCCACTGCCTGTTGTAACCAAGAGAGGTAGGCTCAAGCAGCATAAGAACTGCAAACAAACACCCTTAAGGCTAGGCCCGAAATCTCAAAGGCCCATTTTAGCGCTGATTCCAGCCGCCGGTCCTGAATGTCCTTCAGGGCGACCCCTCCCTCTACTGGGAGGGTGGTCTTTTTTGTCACTGCCGTGACTAAGGCATCCACTTTAGGCATCCCAAAACGGGCCAAGTGCTCCTCACTTAGAGGGAAAAGATGCCCCCATCGCCCTGGCACTTTCAAGGGCCCCTCGGGGTCATGGATGGAGTCATGCAAAGGAAAGGCACGAGCAGGCTTCTTAGTACTCGCCATCCTCGGATTACTAGAGGATGCCTCGCCTTTAACAGGATCATCAATAGAGAGGGCCTGTAAGGCATCAGAGATAAGTGCTGGCAGCTCATCGTGGTGGAAAATCCGAACCGCAGTGGGATCATCCAGATCTAGTGGCAAACCAGCACCTTCCTCTGGCTCCTCAGACCACGAAGGCCTGCCAGATCCCTCAGAGTCCCCACAGCCCGACCATGGGGGGGAAAATGAGGGTGCGCCACTCTCCGACGGGGAATTTACCCGTCTATGCTTTGCGAGCATCCAACGCTCAGGGGCATCCACATCTGACATCAGCCCCAGGCCATCATCAGTCGGAGGGAGACCAGGTAGCAATGCAGTGTCAGCCACCTGTGGCAGAGCTCTTTTCAGCATGAAGGCTTTATGTAAAATAAGCACAAACTCGGGGGAGAAAAACTCACCCTGACCTCCCATCTCCACATTAGGAGCCACGGGGAACGGAGCTCCTCTGGTAGCCTCGGCCCGAGGCGCCCCTCTGCTCTCAGACTCCTCCGCAACCGCGGGGGTCGAACCATGCGGCGCTTCCAAGATGGCGCCCGCTGCCAGCTCCATCGAGCGGGAAGAATCATCGCTCAGCCATGCTTGTACTGGCTCTACCGTAAACAGCACGTTTTACTGAGCCCCGCTGCTGGTCTGCGCTTGCCACAACGGGAACAGCGCTTAACTCCCTCAGCAGCCATCGCCAAAAAACGGCGGAATAAAATTCAAAATGGCGGCTTCGCGTCAAAATCACCCCGATCGGAACGCCGTCCGCAGGCCCTCCCCGGAGGAGCTGAGTACCGCTCATACCTCAAAGGACCAAGTCCACGAGCTCCGGTCACACTGCACAGTCAGGAAAAGCCTCAGAAATAGCAGCGCTGAAAAGCGCATTTTTTTTTTAACGCTGTGAGGAAAGTTGGAGGCAAACAGCTACAGAGGTACTCCGGAGGCAGAAGAGGGTGGGAAAGGCAGGGAAAGGGCGAACCTATATGCCTGCATCCACACAGGGGGAAGGGTAAAGCAGGGAAAGGGCGAACCTATGCGCCTTTAAAGTGGGCTCCACTTAGCCACAACACCCCTGCTACAACTGGCAAAAGCACAGAAGTCACCTCAGGCAGAATCTTGAAGGAGCTGAACAAGCTGCGTCCAACCCTACTGGGAGATAGAGAAATACTGAGAGGCAGATGGAGCTAGCCATCCTAGAGGCACTACGGTTTTCAGTGTTCTCTATCTCCCCCTGCTGGTAGGTGGACACAACCCATTCATAATGGATTCATCTGCTGCTGATGACAAGGAAGATTCGGATTATTGTTCCCATTATGCATCACTTTGCATTTGTCCAGATTAAATTTCATCTGCCATTTGGATGCCCAATCTTCCAATTTACTAAGGTCTTCCTGCTATTTTTCACAGTCTGTGTTTTAACAAACTTGAATAGTTTGTCATCTTATCGTTCCATTTTCCAGATCATTTATAAATATGTTAAATTAAATAGCACCAGTCCCAGTACAGATCCCTATTTACCCTCCACCATTGAGAGAAATGGCCATTTAATCCTACCCTCTGTTTTTTGTCCAATAATCAATTCCTAAACCACAGCAGAACATCGCCTCCTATCCCATGACTCATACTTTCTCAGGAGTCTCTCATGAGGAACTCATCAAAGGTTTTCTGAAAATCTAGATACACTACATCAACTGGTTCACCTTTATCAACATGTTTATTCACGTTTAAAAAAAAAAACTAAGCATATTGGTGAGGCAAGCAAGACTTCCCTTGGTTGAAACCACGTTTATCTGTGTGTTTCGTAATTTTATTATTTATAATAGTTTCCACTGTTTTATCCGGCACTGACGTCAGGCTTACTGGTCTGCAATTTCCCAGATCACCCCTGGAACGCTTTTTAAAAATCCATTCCCTATTTGTTTTGTGTAGTTTATCCAAATTTTGTGGTCACACTGAACTGTTGAAATCTGGATCTATCTAATATAATAAAAGACACCCTCAACGTTCTGAGGACAACGTTCTGAAGTCACTCAGACTCCCAGAACGGTTCGTAAGTTCGTGGTGGTGAAGCCACTGAACGACTTGCTGCCCCGCCCTCGCGTCAAACGTCATGACGTCGAGGGCGGAAAACCAACAGAAAAATGAAAGCAGGGACCGCATCAAGGAAGGGGGAGGAGTAGGGAAACACGCTGAGCGTGTTTCCCTACTCCTCCCCCTGCCAAGGAAACGCTGGCTACCAACCGCGCCGCGCGCTCCTCAGGTAGCCCCGCCCCGACCGTCCGAGCACCACTCTCCCTCCCTCCCAAGTTCAGCAACGCGCGACGGCGACGTGGTGGGGGCGCTCCGCCTCAGATGTCAGCGAGTGGGGGGTGCTGCGAGTCCGCTCCCGGCGCTGTCCTGCCTTTAAAACCCAATTTGAAGCGCTGGAGTAACAGGCAGCAGCGCCTCGCGTCTGCCCTTCTACTAAAAATCTCTTCGACGACGTCATTGGGCCTTCCCACATTGAGTCCCGCCCTCCTCTCAGGTAACTTCCAATTACCGCGAGGGCGGGTGGGACTCAATGTGGGAAGGCCCAATGACGTCGTGGAAGAGATTTTTAGTAGAAGGGCAGACGCGAGGCGCTGCTGCCTGTTACTCCAGTGCTTCAAATTGGGGTTTTTTTAAGGCAGTGAGGGTGGTGGGCCTGGGCGGCAGGAGAATGGAGCTGGTAGGTGGGGAGGGACTCAGATGGGGGAAGGGTGTGGGGCTCTCAGGTGGGGGGGAGGGGGTTCTCAAATGGGAAGGAGACTGAGGTGGGAGGGGTTCATGGATGGAAGAAGCAGAAGGGGGTGGGGAGGGGGTTCTTGGATAGTTGAAGGGGACGGGTGGGGAGGGGACTGGGATTCTTGGATGGGAGAGACTGGGGAGGGGGTTCTCGGATGGGAGAAGGGGACGGATGGGGAGAGGACTGGGATTCTTGAATGGGAGAAGGGGACTGAGGTGGGGAGGGGGTTCTTGGATACTTGAAGAGGACGAGTGGGGAGGGGACTGGGGTTTTTGGATGGGAGAGACTGGGGAGGGGGTTCTTGAATGGGAGAAGGAGACTGAGGTGGGGAGGGGGTTCAAGGATGGGGGAGGGGGTTCTTGGATGCTTGAAGGGGACGGGTGGGAAGGGCACTGGGGTTTTTGGATGGGAGAGACTGGGGAGGGGGTTCTCGGATTGGAGAAGGGGACGGGTGGGGAGGGGACTGGGGTTTTTGGATGGGAGAGACTGGGGAGGGGGTTCTTGAATGAGAGAAGGGGACTGAGGTGGGGAGGGGGTTCAAGGATGGGAGCGCTTCATGAAACCCCATACACACACACTCACTCTCTCATCTGGCAGAGCTTCCTGTACCCCCTGCCCCCCCCCCCCCCACACACACACACTCCCTCACTCTGTCATCTGCCATTGCTTCCTGAACCCCCCCCCCCCACACACACACATACTCACTTACGTTCATCTGGCAGCGCATCCAGAATCCCCCACACCCCTCTTCTTCCAAGCTGAACCCCTCCAACACATCCCCCCCCATCCCACACACACACTCTCTCTCTCTCTTCCTCTCCTCCAGCACACCAATTGCTTAGGTGCAGTGGCAGCAATCTCAGACACCAGAGAAAGAGGGGGGCCTGACACCATAGAGAGAGAGGGAGGGAGGGAGGGAGGTATCTCTGTCACACACACATACACTCTCTCTCTCACAGACAATGTGTTTCTGTCTCTCACTCTCATACACTCTATGTCTCACATTGTATCACATTCACTCTCTATGTGTCACACAGTCACTTACATACTCGCTTGGTCTCATACACTCAGTCTCACAGACAATCTGTGCCTCACACACACTCTCATTCACGCACACACTGTATCTGTGTGAAACACACTCTCTCTCTCTCTATCACACTGTGTCTCCCATACGCAATTGCACACACTCTCATTCTCACACACACACTCTCTCACAGACACGCTCACACCCAGACTCACTCTCTCTCTCACACACACTCACACTTTCACTCTCTCTATCACACACAGTCACTCTCACATACACTCTCCAAAACATACACATTATGAGGAAAACCTTGCTAGCGCCCGTTTCATATGTGTCAGAAACGGGCCTTTTTTACTAGTATTTAAATAACATAGATTTTTTAAAATCATTTGGGGTGTTTTACTAGGTGCGCTACCATTTTTAATTCACACTAAAAACTCTAGCACACCTTAGTAAAAGGCCCCTTAAACTAAAAATAGTTTTGTGGGGTTTTTTTTTTTTTTTTACTTTAACACAACAGAGATACAGTGGGGGAAATAAGTATTTGATCCCTTGCTGATTTTGTAAGTTTGCCCACTGACAAAGACATGAGCAGCCCATAATTGAAGGGTAGGTTATTGGTAACAGTGAGAGATAGCACATCACAAATTAAATCCGGAAAATCACATTGTGGAAAGTATATGAATTTATTTGCATTCTGCAGAGGGAAATAAGTATTTAATCCCTCTGGCAAACAAGACCTAATACTTGGTGGCAAAACCCTTGTTGGCAAGCACAGCGGTCAGACGTCTTCTGTAGTTGATGATGAGGTTTGCACACATGTCAGGAGGAATTTTGGTCCACTCCTCTTTGCAGATCATCTCTAAATCATTAAGAGTTCTGGGCTGTCGCTTGGCAACTCGCAGCTTCAGCTCCCTCCATAAGTTTTCAATGGGATTAAGGTCTGGTGACTGGCTAGGCCACTCCATGACCCTAATGTGCTTCTTCCTGAGCCACTCCTTTGTTGCCTTGGCTGTATGTTTTGGGTCATTGTCGTGCTGGAAGACCCAGCCACGACCCATTTTTAAGGCCCTGGCGGAGGGAAGGAGGTTGTCACTCAGAATTGTACGGTACATGGCCCCATCCATTCTCCCATTGATGCGGTGAAGTAGTCCTGTGCCCTTAGCAGAGAAACACCCCCAAAACATAACATTTCCACCTCCATGCTTGACAGTGGGGACGGTGTTCTTTGGGTCATAGGCAGCATTTCTCTTCCTCCAAACACGGCGAGTTGAGTTCATGCCAAAGAGCTCAATTTTTGTCTCATCTGACCACAGCACCTTCTCCCAATCACTCTCGGCATCATCCAGGTGTTCACTGGCAAACTTCAGACGGGCCGTCACATGTGCCTTCCGGAGCAGGGGGACCTTGCGGGCACTGCAGGATTGCAATCCGTTATGTCGTAATGTGTTACCAATGGTTTTCGTGGTGACAGTGGTCCCAGCTGCCTTGAGATCATTGACAAGTTCCCCCCTTGTAGTTGTAGGCTGATTTCTAACCTTCCTCATGATCAAGGATACCCCACGAGGTGAGATTTTGCGTGGAGCCCCAGATCTTTGTCGATTGACAGTCATTTTGTACTTCTTCCATTTTCTTACTATGGCACCAACAGTTGTCTCCTTCTTGCCCAGCGTCTTACTGATGGTTTTGTAGCCCATTCCAGCCTTGTGCAGGTGTATGATCTTGTCCCTGACATCCTTAGACAGCTCCTTGCTCTTGGCCATTTTGTAGAGGTTAGAGTCTGACTGATTCACTGAGTCTGTGGACAGGTGTCTTTCATACAGGTGACCATTGCCGACAGCTGTCTGTCATGCAGGTAACGAGTTGATTTGGAGCATCTACCTGGTCTGTAGGGGCCAGATCTCTTACTGGTTGGTGGGGGATCAAATACTTATTTCCCTCTGCAGAATGCAAATAAATTCATATACTTTCCACAATGTGATTTTCCGGATTTAATTTGTGATGTGCTATCTCTCACTGTTACCAATAACCTACCCTTCAATTATGGGCTGCTCATGTCTTTGTCAGTGGGCAAACTTACAAAATCAGCAAGGGATCAAATACTTATTTCCCCCACTGTATGAACAAAGCCAAAACATCTCTTCTGTGCCTCTCTATCCACTTATAGCTAGATTTTTGCCTCTCCACCCCCCAGTCCTCAATCTCCCTGAACTCTTGCCTACTTACTTGCCCTTCATCTCCCTTGTCCCCTCCTTCCCACTCAACCCATTCTCTCTGCCCCTCAGATTTTCTCTCAAACCTTCTGCTTCCCTTCTGCCTTTTAGTCGATTTGTTTTTTACTGTATTCTTTACCATGTAAGATGCTTTCTTTTACTATGTAAGCCGCACTGGACCTGCTGTATGTGGGAAAGAGCGGGGTACAAATGTAATAAATAAATAAACACAATTTTCAACCCTCATCTAGTCCCGTGTCATGGCCACGGCCGTGCCCCACGCCCCTTCCACTGGAGGTCGGGCTCCTTGGATTCCAGGGGGCTTCCGGCGATCCAACATGGCAGGCCATCTTCGCAGCCAACCCTGGCATTCTGGGGTTCTCCACCGATCGAGCAGACCGCTCCTGTGCTACATCCCCAGCACAGGCCAATGCTGGCTTCCTTAGGCACATCCACGATGAATAATTCTCTTTGAAGGGCCAGCGGCAGGATCTGTCCAGAACGCCGGGTGATGACATCATGAAGCTAGGACCTTATAAAGGAACCTGGGGCTCTTCTGCTCTGCCTGTGATGATTTGCTTCACTTGTTCCTGAGTTCCTGCTTTGTCCAGTTCCTGAGTTTCTGCCTTGTTCCATCCCTGTGTTCCTGTCTGTTACCTACTTAGCCCTGTTCTAGGGTTCTTGCTTCGTGAAGCCCCCAAAGGTTTTTCTAAGAACCGCCTTCTGTCTTGGATCCTGTACACCGCCCCAGTCTTCCTGCCTTGGTTCCAGTACATCTCCCCCATCTGCCTGACACTTTTCCAGTATGTCCCTTCAGCCTTGTTTCTGCTCCCTTCCTTGGACTGACCTCAGCTTTGATCTTGGCTTGTCTCCTCTACGCAGCCAGACCCAACCCCCAGGACTGTCTTGACTCTCTTCAATACCATTGTTGGTATCTGGACCAGCTTGCCTACTGAGGCCTCTGTTGCAGTACTCTCTACTCTACTGGTGAACCTATAGATTTGGCTGCCCTGGTCCTAGCCTGCACATGACTTGCCTGCTGCTAATTGGGGCCTTCCTAGCCTTTGGGCTAGTTAGAGAGTGTCAACTCGGCTGCGGCCCAAGGGCTCAACTTCCGTGACACCCAGCACTAATCTAGCTTCCTCTGCCTCTTATTCAATTATCAGCACCATCTCCTTCCCTGTCACTCATCTCCTCCCTGACCTCCAGTCCTTTCTTCTGTCAGTTACCCACATTTAGGTTTCCATACTCCCTTTTACCTTCTCTCCAGCAACTCAATTTTTCCATTTTCTGGCTCTCCTTTCCTCAGTCTCAGCCCTTTTCCAGCACCTCCACAGTTTCACATCATCTCTTAACCTCCCTCTACCATTCTATCCCCTGCTCCTATACACCCTATCCTATTTAACAAATCCCTACACATACTCCCACCCAGCTGCTTGCCCTTACTACCACCATCCTCAAGTCCCTATTCAATAACTAATTAACCATACTCTCACCTATTCCCTGAATCCTCACCCAACCCCTGAGTACCTGTTTTTCCTCATGCCCAACCAATCTCAATCCTGAAAACCATTTTTTCAGGGAGGCCACTTGTCAACCCCAAAATAGGGTTCCTCTATTGTAGGAACACAAATGAACCAGGCTCATCTCTTCTAACACCAAGTCTCACCCACTCAGACTCCATACCCCTATGCTTTCCCCTTTCAATACCCCTCCCCCTCTAGTCCTCCTTTTAAAACTCACCATCTCCAGCCTCTATGATCACAGAGATGACAGGACAAACCCCCAGATTCTATAGATGACACCCATAGTTAGATGCAGAATTCTATGGGTAACTTAATAGGTTAATTGGCTCAATTGGCACTAAATCAATTAATCTTAGCACACATTAATTGGAGCCAATTAGTAGTTACAAGTGGAAATGCCTTACACCATATTCTATAACCTCCATGCCTAATTTTAATCGCATTCAACTGCAAAGAGGACATGGGCAGATCGGGGGCATATTCACAAGGTTATATACTACTATCATTACTGTGTCTAACTGCTGGGACTTTGGATGTGAGCATTCACAAATGCTAGCACCAAAGTTAGATGCAAGACTGCAGACTTAAGCTAGTGTTCTATACAATGAATTCCAGTAAAAACCTTCTGGCTTGTTATTTAAGCTTACATTCAATCAACCAGTACTTCAGTCTTCAGTCTATATAAAACATTCACTTTAAGTCAGATCACTGCCTAAAAACATTTTTAGGACCATCAGTAGCACCGTAATCCGACAGATTTTCCAGACCATGGGCTGATTAAAGCTAAGTACTAAATACTATTTAAGAATTGATGAGTTTAAGAATTTTTTGAATGAAGTTTGCACTCTTTATTCATGTAAAGAAAATATATAAAATGGGCCAATGATGACATTCAAAGCAGTTTACATATATTCAGGTACTTATTTTGTACCAGGGGCAATGGAGGTTTAAGTGATTTGCCCAGAGTCACAAGGAGCTGCAGTGGGAATTGAACTCAGTTCCCCAGTATCAAAGTCCACTGCACTAACCATTAGGCTACTCCTCCACTCACTGGAGTGAAGGGGAGTCTCCTTGGCCATCTTCTTCTCCACCTCCAAAATAGGAATCCCCATTACAGGGCCTACCTGGTAGTGGCGACTGTACCACAACAGAGGGTACAGAATGCAGTATTTCTAGCCAAAGTTGGTGGCTACAATTATGATGGCTGCAGCAGAGATAGGTGCAGGACCCAGCGGTGGTGATGACTGAAGGAAATGGGGGAGGGGGAACAGCAGACCTGCAGATTTCCAGTTGGGGCTGGTGGCAGAAGTGACCCTTGGAAGGGTAGAGGTGAGGAAGCAGAAAGGGACTGGTTATGGGGATTTTAAATATCTGACTCCCTAGCTCTCTAGTCTCGCACAGCAGTTAGTAATTAAGGAAAGCACAGGCTTGCTGTGTCAAATTTTTGATGATAAAACTTCCCAGCGCCTGATGACACACTGGTTGAGAACCACTGGTCTAGAGGATGAAGTAGCTCAAACTGACATACTCAAAAGCAAAAAATTTGAATTTAATAGAAATACTAACTTTTTTTTTTAATTTGTTTATTAAATTTATTTTACAAGTTAACATCCACTTGCAAAGGAAAAACAGATCCAACCCTGCTAAAATTACATAGCAGTAATATACATCACTATCCATTCAAAGAAACACTTTATATCTTCCTTAGACCTCAATTATGTGGTTAGAGGGGGGCGACAGGTATTTAAGTGGAGAAATTAACCTCAATATTTAAAATAAATCGGCTTAACCTGGAACCATAACTATTATTCTTTAGTTGGTAAAGTTGTTTCTATATTGCATTTACTTAGGTTCTTCAAGTCCAAGAATGTCCGTAGCTGTGATGGGTCATAAAACACATATTTAGTTCCTTGAAAATTGATCCTACACTTACATGGATATGCTAACATATATGTCGCCCCTAAGGCTCTGGTCTCATTTCTTAAGTCCAAAAATTGTTTCCTCCTCTCTTGCGTTGCTTTCACAACGTCAGGGTAAACCCAAACTTTTTGTCCATGAAACAATTTTGATGAATTTTTAAAATAAAGCTTCAAGACCTGATTTAAATCTTGTTCAAAAACAAATTGAACAATTAAAGTACCACGATTAGTTATTTTAACATCCGATTCTTCTAAGAATGCAGTTAAATTCTGAGGCTCCTGCTTTTCTCCTTGTACCTTCTTTACAGAGTCTTTTAAAGGCAAATAATACATCTTATTATATGGGGGCATATTAGAAGAATCTATCTGTAAAATTTCCTGAAGGTACATTCTAAATAAATCGCTTGATTTTAATAGTGATGAAATAGGAAAATTCAGGAACCTCAAGTTTAAATGATGATTATAGTTCTCCATTTGTTCAATTTTTCGCTGAGTTATTTGTTTATCTTTTATCAATGCGTCTACTGAAGATTTTAATTCATTAGCCACAATTTGGTTTTGCTGAGCCTGTTCAGACGCATCTTTTTTAACTTTTTCAAGTGAGGCATCAATTTTTTTCTAACTTACTTACAACCGTTGTAATCTCGTTGATAGACTTAGTCACTGCCACGGTCAAACCTTGAACCGCTTTCCAAACCTCCGTAAGAGTCACCTCTCCTGGGTCTTCCCTCGATATCAAATCTTCCCCGCTTAGGTCTTGGGGTGATCCGCCGATCGAAACGCCGCTAGCAGCGCCTTCCGGAACAAACGGGGTTTCCTCACCTCTGACCTTCGCTGGGCAGGGAGGCTCTACCAACTCTGGCGGCGTGAGGGAAACCTCTCGTCCAAGAAGCTCCGACGCTCCTTCGTCTCGGCTCAACAGCGGACTTGCCAAACCGGACTCCTGCATGGTTCTCTGTATAAAACGGTCGAGAGTCTGCTGGTCTGGAGTTGAAATAAGTGCCCTCGGCAGCTGGGTCCTCACCGCTCCTTTACGCTTAGTATGTGGCATTGTAGGAAATTTTTTTCTTCCAGCGCTTCTCAGACCGGTCTCAACAGCGGCGTTCAGGTCACCATCTTGGAACGCCCCCCAGAAATACTAACTTTTAAGCATATTAGACTTGTAGAATATCAGGCCACAATGTTCAAGGTTATGGGACCAAAACTCTGGAATTGCCTTCCTCACTGAGAGATCTACAGAACTGTACTGAGTTTAATGTAATTTTAAAACTTTTTTGTTTCAGCATGCATTTGGATGTGCACTGAAGGGTAATTCATGAATGATTTAGTTTTTTGTGAGGTTCTTCACTCAAATTGAGTGAAATTATTTCTGTAAGACACAGTGATGTGATAGTTTTTAGTGAAGTGGGGCATGTTTTGTATTTTATGTTTTTGAGGTGTTTTGTATTTTCATTATGGATATTAATTTGTTCTCCGCTGAGTACTATGGGATTGTGCGGCCAATAAATCTTTTAAATAAATAAATGTTACTCATTTCACAAAAGTCCTATGAGATAGAATACAGATCAGTAGTGACAGGTTAGCAATCTTTCAAAAAAGCCACGATACATAAAGATTAGAGGATGATCAATCTAATGCCAGTTTTTAAAAAGGGCTCCAGAAATAATCCAGGAAAACTATAGACCAACAAGTCTGTTGTCAGCACTATGTAAAGTGGTCAAAGCTATACTAAAAAAACAAAATTGCTGACTATATATACAGCCACAGCTAATGGGAATGAGTCAGCATAGGTTCAGAAAATTCAAGCCTTACCAATTTAAGAGACTCTTGAAGGTGTAAACAAACAAGTGGGAAGAGGACCTTTATCTGACTCAGCATGGCTATTCTTATGTTCTTCTTACTCATTCAACTAATCTTCTTTAAAATAAGTATTTGTCCCAAAATATTTTTTCAGAATGCACAGATGCAGGAGTTCAGACCTGGAGTGCTGTAAACAGGTCAGGTTTTCAGGATATCCCTAATGAATATGCATGAAGGAGAAATGCACACAATGGAGGCAGTAGGCATGCATATCTCATTCATGCATGTTCATTAGGGATATCCTGAAAACCTGACCTGTTAACAGCACTACAGGCCTGAACTCCTGCATCCCTTACATAGGTTTTCACTAATCCACATTAATGGGGCTTGTGTTAAATAATGTGCATTAGCGTATTTGGTAATACAGGTTAGTAATGAGATTAATGAATTCCACAGTGCAAACACATGCAAGATCAATCATCAGAATCTGTTTCTATGTAACTAATCCCCATTTCCTGTAGCAAATAGAAGCAGATGTGGCAGCAGTAATATATATTCATCAGGATGTATGGGTCATGCATATGATACACTTTCTTCTGTGCTACAACTAAAACAATTTACCTATTGTATACGTGTCAGCAGTACAACACGGCTTTGTAAACAGGAGCCTAAGTTTTTGCACCTGGGGCAATGGTGAGTTAAGTGACTTGCCCAAAGTCATACGGTTCTCAGTCCACTGCACTAATTAATCATTAGGCTCCTCCACTCCACATCACTCCCTGGGGAAAGTTTACTTTTTCCTTGTTGATTCTGAAGATCTGCAGGCAGGGACACATTTTATCTGCACTCCCAGAAGTTTTGCTGCAAACTCCCTTCTAACTTTCTAGAACTGATTGTTTTATGACAGTGGTCCTTGGAATACACCTAGCCAGTCTGACTTTCAGGATATACACAATGAATATATACATATATGAACTTTGCATATTCACATAGTAATTGTGGATATTCTGAAAACCAGACTAGGTAGGTATACCCTGAGGACAGGGTTGAGGGAATGTAGCACTCATCTAACCATGGCTGCCCACAGAAAACAGTAACAATTTCAACATTCAAAAGGCACAGTAATTAAGACTAGAACTGAAAAATGGCACATGAAGGCTTGTCAACTGGCTCCAGATTTTCAGGGCAGGTTGATCAAGTCCTAGTTTTACCCTACTATATGCACAGACACAGTTCTGGTGTCCTGAAAAGCAGGGCTACAAACACCGTGCAGGCAGCAGCTGCTGGGCAAAACAATGTCCTAGGTAAAGCTCAGGACCGGCTCTACCACTAGGCAAAACAGACGTCCACCTAGGGCAGCACAATATGAGGTGGCAGTGCTGATTTCCCCCCTCTCCCCTTGCTGAGCCAAGTCTGCTGCCTCACTTCATTTCAAACCAGACCAGAAGCTCCAATGTGGCAAAGCACAGTGTGGGACCTATAAAAGAACAGGCCTATCCCCCTTTCCCACCAATAGAAGTTTGCATGGGGGGCGGGAGGGGTGGGGGGAGAGTCACAGCAGTACTTGAGCATGAACCTGGTCAAGTACCCAAACCATGCCCAGTTACTTCTGCAACCTCAGCATCAGACAGCAGTAGCAGGCATGACAGGGCCTGGGGATGGGAACAGAAGGAAGATGCTGGACATGGCACAGCTCAGAGAAGGGATATGCTGGCCACTGGAGGGGGGGTTAGAGGGGAGGGAATAAGGGAATTCCTGACCACAAAGGGGGAACAGGAAAAGCTGGCCACCTGATGGCATGAGATGTTGGACTATAGGCGCAGTGAAGACAAGGGAAGAGGAAACGCTGGACTATGAGGCCTTCAGCCACCTTGGTGGGGGGGGAAGGGGAATGCACAGCTAAATTGGATTTATTAGCTTGATATACCACTTAATACAAACGTTTTAGTCTTGTATATTAAATATAAAGCACATAAATCGAATAAGCTATAAAACATTAATTAAATAAAGCAGCACTATACAAAACATGATGGCAGTCATACCACTGAGTAATGAAAATGAGTTTCAAACATCCAAGTTTTCAGCAATTTACGAAATCCTAAACAACTGGTCATGCTACTAATGTTAGGCAGCAATGTATTCCACAATGAAAGTTCCATACTACTCAAAGCTCTCTTCCTTGTAGTTGTTAATTTAATTGCCTGAAGTGAAGGAAGTTGTAACAAACAACTTTGAGAAGAGCACTGAAAAAAAAAATGATAATAACTAGTACATCAGAAAGATAACCCAGATAATTAAAAAAAACAACAAAAAAGAGCTAGGTTTTCCTACGGCAGGGTATCCAACCTTGGCCCTCAGCCCAGTCAGGTTTTCAGGATTTTCCCAATATGTATGAGATCTATCTACATGCATTGTCTCCATTATATTCAAATAGAGCTCATGCATATTCATTGGGGAAATCCTAAAAACCCGACTGGGATGAGGGCCAAGGTTGGACACCCCCAGCCTAGGGTATCAGATACCCTCAGGCAGTCCCTGGCAAAGGGTGCTTTCAATGGTTCCCTCCACTTCCTTTTTAGGCTCGTGTGCCTACACTCTGAGACTGACTCAAATGGGCAATATGCCAGTCTCCTGATTGCCCACCCCTTGCAACAGCCCTGAAGGCAGTGAGATAAAACAGACTGGATCAACTGGTATTTAAAATTGCCAATTCTGCAGTAAGACCACAGATCTGGGCTATTTCCAGCTCCTCTCTGCAGGGTTTTTAAGTCCACAAGTTGCGGCTTTTTGGGTTATTTTTGTCGCGGTTTGGGAGATTTTTCATCCCAGCAGACGCAGGTTGGCTGCTCCTTAACCAACGGGAGGTGAGATCTGGACCTGTTTAAAGTACTACCCACGCGTGCCTTTTTTTTTCCTCTCTCGTCTCAACTCTCTGGGAGTGACTGATGTGCCACACGCCGGGCGTACTTCTCAGCCAGAGGCGAGGTGACTGCGTCGGTCACAGACAGTGTTGGCTCCCCTCCTGATCTGCTGAGTCAGAGAGCAGATCATCAGGAGAGGGAGACCTGCGGCCGCCACCAGACAGGAGACAGAAGACAGCGCAGTGAGTCCAAGATAGGGGGAGGGAGCCTGGGCGGAGGGGGAATCAGCCCAGCTTCAAGCTGCTGCATCCACATTGTCATGCTTTATTATTGGTAGCATTTTTATTTAATCTCACTTATACTTTCAACCATGCCATCTTGTGCAGCATACGGGTGTACACAGAGAAAGCATAACAACTGAATAACTTTTCATAGGTAGAGTAGTAATTTGTTATAAATCGTAATCAGTGTGTTATTTGGTGGGGCTTATTATAGGGAAACCCACGTCATATTCATGCAGAGATTTTTTTTTCTCCTGGTAAAGGGCCACTAAAACAGACATCACGTTATTAGAATCAGATGCTCAACAATTCGTTTTTCTATTTACTTATTTATAATATTTATATCCCACATTAAACATGATTTAGGTTGAAACCTGGCAGCATGTAAAATCTTTTTTTTTCCTGTGCCTAGATCAAAAGAGAGAGATGGTTTGCAGTGGGTGGATGGGATTATGAATTTCTAATTATGATTACGATGTTGCTGTGATTATGGTGCTGATTGTGCTAATAATGGGTGCTGCTGATTACGATTCTGATTATGCTGCTGATTACGACTACTTTATTATTCATATTGACCTTATTAATATTTATATTGTGTTATTTTTGGGCTGGAAAAATGTTCACCATCTGGCAGCACTGCTGGTACTGAAAATATAGAGCAGGATGGCAACCACTGATACATGAGAAACACTGCCTAGGACAGAGTTTACCCAACAGCACCAGTTTGCTGAGTGCAGTAAGTTTACATTATGCGGAAGCGCTTTCATGGCATCGTTTTGTTTTGCGTCAGAGGCATCTTCTCCGTTTAAGATTGTTTTTGTCTACAAAGTCAGATTATATCTCTCTAGTAAACGATTGATACATTTGTTTCTGCATAAGTTGCAGGCAGCTTACCGAAACACGGTCAGGTTTATTTAATAATGTACCTATCTGATGTCTCCTTGTGCTTTTCTGCCAACCTTACATAGAAACTTACACAAGCTGGAAACATAGCAGTTACTGAATTCCTCCTTTCAAACTCCATGGCCCAGTTCTCTACTCTGCCAACCCACCAAACTGTACTCTACCCCCAACTACAACTGTCCCACCTACACTAACCCCCCCCCCCCCCCCAAAAAAAAAAAAAAACTTCAACTGCCCCACCATACCACAAATTGCACCCAATCACCAAAACTACACCCTGACGCTTCCACACCCTCTAGAATTAACTCCTGCTACAACTGCCTCAACACCCCAACTCCACAAATTGCCCTCATTCCCCAAAAATTACCCCACCTGCCCCCTCCGCGCCAAAATCTACCCCTACTCCAACGCCTCCCCAAACTCCAACTGTCCCGTGACTCCGCAAATTACTCCACCCCCCAACTGCCCCTGGCCCCAACACGGACACATAGAATTGTACAAAACGATTGTAAAGCATTCCATGGGCCACTTGTTTAAATGATTCATCACGTCACACCAGTACTTGACACAAGGAAGTTTCATGATTGAAAGCCCCGGAGGGAAAAAAATGACAGAAAAACCCAGCAACCAATCAGATCAAAGCTTTCTTTCGGGACGTTATCCGGTGACGTCACAAGAAAGACGCGGGCGCATGAATTATGAAGTGCCGCCGCCTATACGTCCATACCTTCTGGGCCCGGGCCAGGAGCAGCCAGAGCGTTCGCCATGTGCAAAACTTCTTCCTCTCGCTGAAGTTGAAGGCCATCTCGCGACTGGCATAGCGCGAGACCAGGGGCGAGCGGTAGCGATTGAACTCCTCGCCCGGTCCGGCAGTAGAACCAGACGTGGCAGGACTACTAACCATTGGGGCTTCGGTCTCATAAGGGTCTGGGCCACCCGCCGCCATACTCACTGCGTGGAGAGAGAGACAGGCAGCCTGCCAGTGTGAGCACACATTCGCACCCCCCTGAAGCCTCAGCGGTGCCGTGGACTTGTGGCGCGTGCGCACGTTTGCTAGCACGTGGGACGGAGGCGCGGCCGCATCGGGCATAGACCGCTGGTTACGCCTGACAATCGCTATACTTTAGTTTTGCCAAATCACTATTAAACTGTTTGTTTGTTTGTTTGTTTGTTTGTTATCAATAAAATCAAATTACAGAATACAGGATTAGTTGGCACATTGATTTTTCCAGTGGTTGTGGAGTTTGGTGCTTGCTCCCGTTTCGCTTTTGGAGTCCTGACTTGCACAGAGTCAGACCGAGCGAAGGTCCATCAAGCCCAGCATCCTGTTTCCAACAGTGGCCAATCCAGGTCAAGTACCTGGCAAGATCCTTTTTCTGGAGCCATATGGTAACCCTACCCAAAACAGCAAACAAGCACTAAACTCCACAACCACCGGAAAAATCAATGGACCAAATAATCCTGTATTCTGTAATTTGATTTGATTGATAACAAAACAAAACCTTTTTTAATCAGATGTGAAAAAAAAACCATACCACACCAAAGTATACACAATACTTAATATCACATCAAGATTTAACATTCCATATCATCAAGCTGATCAATCCATAGACTGGTGGGTTGTGTCCATCTACCAGCAGGTGGAGATAGAGAGCAAACTTTTGCCTCCCTATATGTGGTCATGTGCTGCCCGAAACTCCTCAGTATGTTCTCTATCTCAGCAGGTGGTGGTCACACACAGCAGCAGCTCTGGCTAGGCCTCCAAGCCTAATTTTTAGGTTTTGTTGAGTGCCTGGGGTTGAGGGCTCTTTTGAGCAAGTGCAAATCTGGTGGTGCCAGGTCCCTCCTTTTCTCCCCCCCTCCCGCTGGCTCCGTTTAAAAAAAAAAAAAAAAAATTTTTAACGTCCTTAAAGACGTTTATTTAAACGTTCATTGCAGCTACTCACTGGGACACCAGTTCGTTACAGCTCGGAGCGGACAGCAGGTAATTTTTACCTTTTTATAGCGGGCAGGGGGTTCCCCGATTCTTCTCCTCGTGGCATATGGCGTCGGAGGGCGAGGGCGCAAAGGGTCGCTCCCCGGATCGCTTGAGCGCTTCTAGAGGGGATGCGGGGGTCTTACAGCCTGATTCGCCCTTGTTGGGTGACAGTTTCGTGACCGATGAATGTCCCGGTCCTTCCTCCGGCGTGGCGGTTTTTCCCGCCATAAACGCCCATCCCCCGCTCCTCGCCTCCGCCATCTTGGCCGGCCACGCGGCTCGGACGGCTTCTTCGTGGGCCGCCCTTGAGTTTGGAGACATTAATGCCATGAACGCCCTTAATTTGGGCGACGGCACAAAGCGGCTAAAGTTAAGTGCCGTTCTTCCCGCGCGGCTCCTTCGCGGAGTGTCGCGCCGGACGCCATTTTGGATGCGCAGCATGTCTCTCCCCCGCTCTTGCGAGCGCCGGTGGAGGGTGCGTCTAGGGCTGTTGCCCAGGCTGCGGAAGTGCACAGTCGGGGGGGTTTCTCCCCCGAGTTTGTTTTGCTGCTGCATCAGGCTTTCCTCATGCAAAACGCTGCCCCTGCTCCCTCGTCTGGTAAAGAGGTTGAGGTTCCCAGAGGTAAACGCCCTCGGGTTGATTCCCAGGCCTTGGAGGACTTTGTCTCCTCCGATGTAGATGAGGGCAGCGTGTCTGAGGTCTCCCAACGGTCCTTTGCGGATTCCTTGGAGGAGACGGATCCCCGCTCGGATGGAGCGGATGACCCCTCTGCAGCGGCTCTTTAGCTCAGAGGATTTGCCCAACCTGTTATTGCAGGCCATGGGCATTTTGAAGATTTCCTCTCCGCAGGACGTCTCTCCCTCAGCCCCTGTTGGCTTTGCCATTATGCTGGGGACGAAGCGCCCGCCTAGAACCTTCCACATGCATGATGCCATGCACTCCTTAATTTCGGCTCAATGGGATGTCCCGGAAGCGAGCCTTAAAGTGGCTAGGGCTATGTCCCGCCGCTATCCTTTGCCTGAAGGTGAACGTGAGGCCTTTCTGTGGCCTACCGTGGATTCTTTAATCACTGCGGTGACTAAGAAAACGGCGTTACCAGTGGAAGGTGGTACGGCCCTAAAGGACGCCCAAGACAGAGGATTGGAGGCGGCCTTAAGGTCGTCCTTTGAGGCGGCTGCTTTAAGTTTGCAGGCCTCAGTTTGCGGCTCCTATGTGGCCAGGGCGTGCCTGACTATGGTGCAGCGGGCTTCCCCCTCGGATCATTCCTTGAGGGCTGTTTGGCCGGCCCTGGAATCGGGCTTAGCCTATTTGGCAGACTTGCTGTATGATGTCTTGAGAGCCTCAGCTAAAGGCATGGCTCAGACAATCTCTGCGCGGCGGTGGCTTTGGCTGAAACATTGGTCTGCTGACCATGCCTCTAAATCCCGCCTGGCTAGATTGCCTTTTAAAGGCAAGCTGCTCTTTGGGGTCGAGCTGGACAAAATCGTGACCGATCTCGGAATGTCTAAGGGCAAGAAGTTACCAGAGGTCAGGGCTCGGGCTAGTACTCGCCCTGGTACCTCCAGAGGACGGGCTCAGGAAGCCCGTCGGTACCGCCCGGGCAGGTCGGGCTCCTCTGCCCTCTCTTCCTTCAAGAGGAACTTCTCCCCCAAGCAGCATTCCTTTCGCAGAGACCGCCGTCCCGGAGGTGCTCCCTCCGGTCCTCCCCCAGGGTCTGGTACCCAATGACGGGGCCTTGGTCCACGCCTCAGTGCAGATTGGAGGACGGCTGTCCTCGTTTATGGGCGAGTGGACCACAATAACTTCAGATGCTTGAGTGCTGGAAGTCATCAGAGACGGCTACAAGCTAGAGTTCTGCCGACCCTTAAAAGACGGGTTTGTACTCTCTCCCTGCAAGTCTCCGGTCAAAGCTGTGGCAGTGCAGCAGACCTTGGACAATCTGTTCCGCCTGGGGGCGGTCGTTCCGGTGCCAGAGAATCAGCCTGGCAAGGGACGTTACTCCTTTTTCTTTGTGATTCCAAAGAAAGGAGGTTCTGTACGGCCTATCCTCGACCTCAAGGGGTCCATTGGGCCTTGAAAGTTCGGCACTTTCGCATGGAGACCCTCCGCTCTGTTATAGCGGCAGTGTAGGCAGGAGAGTTCCTGGCATCCTTGGACTTCAAGGACGCGTACTTGCATATTCCCATCTGGCCTCCTCATCAACGCTTTTTGCGTTTTGCAGTACTGGCCGACACTTCCAGTTCAGAGCCCTCCCGTTCGGGTTGGCTACTGCTCCGCGGACCTTCTCTAAAGTAATGGTGGTCATCGTGGCCTTCCTGTGGAAGGAAGGAGTTCAAGTCCATTCTTATCTGGACGACTGGTTGATCCAAGCCCCTCTTATGCAGAGTGCGGCAAAGCTGTGAACCCGGTGGTTGCTCTTCGAGCTCCCTGAGGTGGATCATCAACTGGGAGAAAAGCCAGCTGCGCCCGACTCAGTCCCTGGAGCATCTGGGAGTTCGATTCGACACCCAAGTGGGCAGAGTGTTCCTGCCAGACAATTGGATTGTCAAGCTTCAGGCTCAGGTGGACTAGTTCCTAGTAGCCTCTCCTATTCGGACTTGGGACTATGTGCAGCTGTTGGGCTCTATGTCGGCCACGATGGATGTAGTGCCCTGGGCCAGGGCTCATATGAGACCACTTCGACAATCTCTGCTGCTGCGCTGGACTCCGATGTCGGAGGATTATGCTTTGCGCCTTCCCTTGGACCCAGCAGTGCGCAAGGCGCTGAGCTGGTGGACGCAGACAGACAAGTTGTCTGCAGGAATGCCTCTGGTGACCCCGGAGTGGATTGTCGTCACGACGGACGCCTCTTTGTCGGGCTGGGGAGCCCACTTCTTGGGAAGGACAGCGCAGGGGCTCTGGTCTCCTGCAGAGGCAAAGTGGTCTATCAACCTCCTGGAACTCAGAGCCATTCGGTTGGCGTTTTTGGAGTTCATCCCGGTACTGGCGTTGAAGCCAGTACGGGCCCTGTTGGACAATGCCACGGCTGTGGTCTATGTCAACCGCCAGGGAGGTACCAAGAGCGCCCCTCTAGCCAAGGCAGCCATGAATCTATGCCAGTGGGCGGTAGCGAGCCTGGAGCAGCTGTCAGCAGCCCACATTGCCGGAGTCATGAATGTCAAGGCGCACTTCTCAGTCGCCATACCTTGGATCCCGGAGAGTGGCAGTTATCGGCTCAGGCATTCTTGGATATCACGAAGCGCTGGGGCCAGCCGAGCCTAGATCTATTGGCGTCATCGGCCAGTTGCCAAGTGCCGCGCTTTTTCAGCAGAGGACGGGACCCTCGATCTCTGGGAGTAGATGCTCTCCTCTAACAGTGGCCAACACAAGAGCTTCTCTATGTGTTCCCGCCCTGGCCCATGTTGGGCAGGGTGCTAGACCGATTGGCAAAGCATCCGGGCCGGATAATCCTGGTGGGGCTGCCAGTGGAGCAGGGTCTGTTACATCAGGGTCCCGTGGTGATGGAGGATCCCTCCCCCTTTGGTCTTACGGCCTGGCTATTGAGTGGCAGCGTCTGAGGAAGAAGGACTTCTCAGACAAGGTCATCGCCACTATGCTGAGAGCGAGGAAGCGCTCTACTTTTACTGCTTACGCCAGGGTTTGGCGTACCTTTGCAGCGTGGCGAAGCAGGCTCATTTTCTTCATTCACTGCTCCAATTTCTTCAGTGTTGGCATTCCTGCAAGAAGGTCTGGAGAAAGGCCTGTCGCTCAGTTCCCTTTAAGTCCAGGTAGCGGCCCTGGCTTGCTTCAGGGGCCGCCTGAAGGGTGCTTCCCTGGCTTCGTAGCCAGATGTGGTGAGTTTTCTCAAGGGAGTTAAGCACCTGCGCCCTCCTCTGCACTCAATGGTGCCTGCGTGGAATTTTAACCTGGTGCTCAGAGCATTACAGAAGCCGCCTTTTGAACCCTTGTTGAGGGCATCTCTGAAAGACCTGACGTTGAAAGCAGTCTTTTTGGTGGCTATCACTTCAGCCAGAAGAGTTTCCGAGCTCCAGGCACTCTCATGTCGAGAGTCTTTTCTGCAGTTCACTGAGGCAGGAGTGAGTATTCGCACAGTGCCTTCCTTCCTGCCCAAGATTGTTTCTCGCTTCCATGTGAATCAGCAGCTCTGTCTCCCTTCCTTTCGTAGGGAGGACTACCCAGAGGAGTACTCTGCTCTTAAATATCTGGATGTGAGACGAGTCATCATCAGATACCTGGAAGTGACCAATGATTTCCGGAAATCGGATCATCTGTTTGTCCTGCTGGCAGGTCCTCGTAAGGGTCTGCAGGCTGCTAAGCCTCCAGTGGCAAGATGGGTCAAGGAAGTCATTGCCGCGGCTTATGTGGCCGCGGGGAAGGTGCCGCCTATCCAGCTGAGGGCTCACTCCACTAGAGCTCAGGCGGCCTCGATGGCAGAGGCCGGGTCCGTCTCCTTGGAAGAGATATGCAAGGCGGCAACTTGGGCATCGGCCCATACATTCTCCAAGCATTACCGCTTGACTGTGGCGGCACGGGCGGAGGCCCGGTGTGGAGCTTCAGTGTTGAGTTCAGGGATTCCTATGTCCCGCCCTGGGTGAGTACTGCTTCGGTACATCCCACCAGTCTATGGATTGATCAGCTTGATGATATGGAAGGTAAAATTATGTATAATCATACCTGATAATTTTCTTTCCATTAATCATAGCTGATCAATCCATAGCCCCGCCCAGATATCTGTATGGTTTCTATTCTGGTTGCATTTCAGGTTCAAGTTTAGTCTTCAGTTACTTCAGGAAGACTTCGGGTTCAAGTTTTTTCACTTGGATTCTTCAAGAGTTGAGACGAGTTTGTGTTACAGTGAGCTGCTGCATTCCTCTCCCCTCCGTTTTACGGGGCTGGATTGAGACATAAATTCTGCCGGCACTCCCTCCCGCTTCGTGCGGTTGTAGGGCAGTTTTGTACCCCTCCCGCTTCGGCGGTGCTAGGGTCAGTCAGCTCCTCCCGCGGTTGCGGTTGCAGGATAAGCCAGATCCCCCCGCATCGGCGGGTGTGGTGTCCCTCCCCCGCTCCACGGGGATGAGCTGGGTTAATTCCCCTCCCCCACTTGTGTGGGGATGAGCTGGGTTAATTCCCCTCCCCCGTTTCGGCGGTGGTGAGCTGGGCAGAGTGTCCCTTTGTGGGTGTAATTCTCTAAGTGCTGAGTCCTGCAGATGGAGCTTTGATATCGACATACTGAGGAGTTTCCGGCAGCACATGACCACATATAGGGAGGCAAAAGTTTGCTCTCTATCTCCACCTGCTGGTAGATGGACACAACCCACCAGTCTATGGATTGATCAGCTATGATTAATGGAAAGAAAATTATCAGGTATGATTATACATAATTTTACCTTGTAACCCCCCTAATAGTACCAGCCCTACCCCCCCCCCCCCCCCCCATTAGCAAACTTTTGAATCCCCCCTTCCCCACTCTCTTTATTGCTTAATTAATTTCTCCAGATCTCCAACCAATTTTACTCTCAACAGCCAGTTGGCAATTGTAGGTCCATTCTTCCGTTTCCAGTGGGCCACTATAACTAGTTTTACATAGTAGATGACGGCAGAAAAAGACCTGCACAGTCCATCCAGTCTGCCCAAGAAGATAAATTCATATGTGCTACTTTTTTATTTGTACTGTCCTCTTCAGGGCACAGACCGTATAAGTCTGGCCAGCCCTATCCCCGCCTCCCACCACCAGCTCTGACACAGACTGTATAAGTGTGCCCAGCACTATCCCTGCCTCCCACCACCGGGTCTGGCACAGACCATATAAGTCTGCCCAGCACTAGCTCCGCCTCCCAACCACCAGCTCTGCCACCCATTCTAGGCTAAGCTCCTGAGGATCCCTTCCTTCTGCACAGGATGCCATTATGTTTATCCCACGCATGTTTGAATTCCGGTAATGACAACCCAATTGAAGAAATGCTATTACGCTTTGGAAACAATAATCAAATTACCTGAATTGGTGCAAACTCCATAGGTGAGCTTTTACCTGTAGGCTCTGCACCAATAATCTAAGCAAAACTATGCACATTGTTTGCTTTGATTACTAAACAAGGAAAAAATATTCAGATATTTGTATCAGCTTTTTCTGGGGGTAGCTTTTATATTCAAAACAATGCATGTTGATTTGAAACTCCAATATTAGATGTACTACTGCACCCCTCACCCCAACCTAATCTTGACTATCTCCTAGTAGTGCAGATAAAGGTATGCATATTGTTGAACATGTACAATTTTACCTGCATTGTGGGTGGGCAAATTTTTAAACGGCCACTACTGCAAGTAAAACACTTCTTTACATATGGCTTTGAATAGTCCCTTCATTGTATGATAAATATATACTTATGTGCAATGTTTGAAATGTCAATGTAAGTTAAAGCAAAAATACATGAAACTTTAATCTCTACCCAAAAATTCAAATAATATGGATTCCATATTAAGCTGTGTATTTTTCATCTCCTTGATTCTTCATTTTGTGGTAATGGAGATAAGTCATTGTGCAGCAGCAAGGCTAATCCTCTTAGTCTGACTTTGCCATTTCTTCCCTCTGCGATTTCCCTAACCAAGAAGATAGATGCTTTTTTTCACCTCTAAACACACAGCCTTCCATTCATTCAAACTCAATTCACATCTCAAGTCCCTCTCCCAAGCACACATGTATGGCAGCTTCCATATCATCATGCTGATCAATCCATAGACTGGTGGGTTGTGTCCATCTACCAGCAGGTGGAGATAGCAATCCTTTTGCCTCCCTATATGTCAGTGATGGCAAACCTTTCAGAGACCGAGTGCCCAAACAGCAACCCAAAATCTAATTACTCATCGCGAAGTGCCGGTACTCATTATGGGTGGGGGTCACCACATATGACTCCACCCCTATGATAGCCACACCCCCTTACACCAGCCATGGCGCATATAAACAGACATCATTGAAAATATTATACTAGTATAGGAGAAAAAAATAACATGATTTTCTTTCATTATAAATCATTTCTTTAAGTTATTACAGCTCCAGTATACCCAGTGCAAAATAAGACAGCAGATGTAAATTCTCAAATTGGACATATTCCAAACACTAAAATGAAAATAAAATGATTTTTTCTACCTTTGTTGTCTGGTGATATTGTTTTTCTATCCATATTGGTCCTAGTCGCTGATTCTGCTGCTCTCTATCTGTTCTCTTAACTCCGTTTCCAGGGCTTCCTTTCCATTTATTTCTTTACTTTCCTCCTTTCTTCTTCATTTCTTGCCCTCCATCCATGTCCAGCAACCCTCCTCTCCCCTCCAGCCACCCATGTCCAGCCACCCTCCTCTCTCCCCTGCCCTCCCCCGGGCAGGCCTCCCTACCACCCAGCACCAAGTCTCCCTCCCACCCAGCACCAGGCCACCCACCCAGCACCAGGCCATGCACCCACCCAGCACTCCCACCCAAGCACCAGGCCTCCCACCCAAGCCTCCCAGCACCAAGCCACCCACCCAGCACCAGGCCTCCCTCCCTCCCACCCAAGCACCAGGCCATGCACCCACCCAGCACTCCCACCCAAGCACCAGGCCACCCAAGCCTCCCTCCCTCCCACCCAGCACCAGGCCATCCACCCACCCAGCACTCCCACCCAAGCACCAGAACACCCACCCAAGCACCAGGCAGGCCTCCCTCCCTCCCTTCCAATCAGCACTCCCACCCACCCACCCGGCGTCAATCATTCCTTCCTCCCTCCCTCCCTCCCACCCGGCGTCAAGCATTCCTCCCTCCCTCCCACCCGGCACCAGCCCGCCATCCCTCCCTCCCTCCGAACCCGAAGAAATTTAAAAGTCTTCCCTAGTCTGAGTAGGCGGCGTCAGCAGTAGCAGCGAAAAGCGTGCTGCTGGTTTGGCGCATTTTCAGCCTTCCGTCTCTCAAGCTCTCTGGTCCCGCCCTAACAGGAAATGAGGGCGGGACCAGAGAGCTTGAGAGACGGAAGGCTGAAGATGCGCCGAACCAGCAGCACGCTTTTCGCTGCTACTGCTGATGCTGACGCCGCCTACTCAGACAAGGGAAGACTTTTAAATTTCTTCCGGTTCGGAGGGAGGGATGGAGGTCGGGCGGGCTGGTGCTGGGTGGGTGGGAGGGAGAGAGGAACGCTTGACGCCGGGTGGGAGGGAGGGAGGAAGGAATGATTGACGCCGGGTGGGTGGGAGGGCTGAAAGTCTCGGGTGAGGCGACCGGCGGCGTGCGTGCCCTCTCTGGCACGCGTGCCATAGGTTCGCCATCACTGCTATATGTGGTCATGTGCTGCCGGAAACTCCTCAGTATGTTCTCTATCTCAGCAGGTGGTGGTCACACACAGCAGCAGCTCTGGCTAGGTCTCCAAGCCTAATCTTAAGGTTTTGTTGAGTACCTGGGGTTGAGGGCTCTTCTTGAGCAAGTGCAAACCTGGTGGTGCCAGGTCCCTCCTTTTCTCACCCCTCCCGCTGGCTCCATTTAAAAAAAAAAAAATTTGACGTCCTTTAAGGGCGTTTATTTCAACGTTTATTTCAACATTTATATCAGCGTTTATTGTAGCTGCTCACTGGGACACCAGTTCGTTACAGCTCGGAGCGAGAAGCAGGTAATTTTACCTTTTTATAGCGGGCAGGGGGTTCCCCGTTCGGTCTCCACGTGGCTTATGGCGTCGGAGGGCGAGGGCGCGAAGATTCGCTCCCTGGACCGCGTGTGTGCGTCTAGCGGGGATGCGGGGGTTTTCAAAGCCTGTATCGCCTTTGTTGGGCATCAGTTTGGAGTCCGGTCAGTGTCCCGGTTCTTCCTCCGGTGCGGCGGTTTTTCCCACCATAAGCGCCCATCCCCCACTGCTCGCCCACTCCATGTTGGCCGGCCACTCTGCTCGGACGGCTTCTTCTTGGGCCGCTCTCGAGCTGGGAGATGTTAATGCTATGGTCACCCTTGATTCGGGCGATGGCAAGAAAGCGGCAAAAGTTAAGCGCCGTTCTTCCCACGCGGCTCCTCGGAGTTTCGCACCGGACGCCATTTTGGATGTGCAGCATGTTTCTCCCCCGCTCTTGCGAGCGCCGATTGAGGGTGCATCTAGGGCCGTGGCCCAGGCGACAGAAGTGCACAGTCTAGGGGGTTTCTCCCCTGAGTTCTTTTTGCTGCTGCATCAGGCTTTTCTTATGATAAATGCTGCCCCGGCTCCCCCCTCTGATCAAGGGGCTGAGGGTTCCGGAAGCATACGCCCTCGGGTGGACTTCCAGGCCCTAGAGGACTCGATCTCCTCTGATGTAGATGAGGGCAGCGTATCTGAGTTCTCCCAACGGTCCTTTGGGGATTCCTTGGAAGAGATGGATTCCCGCTCGGATGGAGCGGATGAACCCTCTGCAGCACGGATCTTTCGCTCAGAGGATTTGCCCAACCTGTTAGTGCAGGCCATGAGCATTTTGAAGAGTTCCTCTCCGGAGGACGTCTCTCCCTCAGCCTCTGTTGGCTCTGCCATTATGCGGGGGACTAAGCGCCTGCCTAGGACCTTCCACGTGCATGATTGCACACCTTGATTTCGGCTCAATGGGATTTCCCAGAAGCGAGCCTTAAAGTGGCTAGAGCTATGTCCCGCCTCTATCCTCTGCCTGAAGGTGAACGGGAGGCCTTTCTTGGGCCTACCGTAAATTCTTTAATCACTGCGGTGACTAAGAAAACGACGTTGCCGGTGGAAGGTGGCACGGCCCTAAAGGACGCCCAAGACAGGAGTTTGGAGGCGGCTTTAAAGTCGTCCGAGGCGGCTGCTTTAAGTTTACAGGCCTCAATTTGTGGCTCCTATGTGGCCAGGGCGTGCCGGACGCTTGCGCAGCGGGCTTCCCCCTCGGATCCTTCCTTGAGGGCTGATTGGCCAGCCCTGGAATCGGGCTTGGCCTACTTGGCAGGCTGGCTGTATGATGTCTTGAGAGCCTCGGCTAAAGGTATGGCTCAGACAGTCTCTGCACGGCGGTGGCTTTGGCTGAAGCATTGGTCTGCTGACCATGCCTCTAAGTCTCACCTGGCTAAGTTGCCTTTTAAAGGCAAGCTGCTCTTTGGGGTCGAGCTGGACAAGATTGTGACCAATCTCGGCACGTCTAAGGGCAAGAGGTTACCGGAGGTCAGGGCTCGGGCCAATTGTGCCCGCCCCGATTCCTCCAAAGGATGGTTTCAGGAAGCCCGTCGGTATTGCCCGGGCAAGTCGAGCTCCTCTGCCCTCTTCCATCAAAAGGAATTTCTCCCCCAAGCAGCATTCCTTTCCCAGAGACCGCCGTCCCGGAGGTGCCTCCTCCGGTCCTCCCCCAGGGTCTCATACTCAATGACGGGGCGCTGGTCCATGGCCCAGAGCAGATTGGAGGACACCTATCCTCGTTTCTGGGCGAGTGGACCAGGGTAACTTCGGACGCTTGAGTGCTGGAAGTCATCAGAGACAGCTACAAGCTAGAGTTCTGCCGACCCTTAAGAATCGGGTTTGTGCACTCTCCCTGCAAGTCTCCGGTCAAGCTGTGGCAGTGCAGCAGACTTTGGACAATCTGATCCGCCTGGGTGCGGTCGTTCCGGTGCCAGAAGATCCTCTGGCAAGGGACGTTACTCCATTTCTTTGTGGTACCTAAGAAAGGAGGTTTTGTCCGGCCTATCCTCGACCTCAAGGGGTCAATCGGGCTTTGGAAGTTCGGCACTTCCGAATGGAGACTCTCCACTCTGTTATAGCGGCAGTACAGGCAGGGGAGTTCCTGGCATCCTTGGACATCAAGGAAGCTTACTTGCATATTCCCATCTGGCCTCCTCATCAACGCTTTCCGCGTTTTGCAGTTCTGAGGACACTCCCAGTTCAGAGCCCTCCCTTTCGGGTTGGCTACTGCTCCGCGGACCTTCTCCAAGTTATGGTGGTCATCGCGGCCTTCCTACACAAGAAAGGAGTACAAGTCCATTCTTATCTGGATGACTGGTTGATTCAAGCCCCCTCTTATGCAGAGTGCGGCAGAGCTTCAGACCGAGTGATTGCTCTTTTGAGCTCCCTGAGGTGGATCATCAACTGGGAGAAAAACCAGCTGCGCCCGACTCAGTCCCTAGAGTATCTGGGAGTTCGATTCGACCCCCAAGTGGGCAGAGTGTTCCTGCCAGACAATGGGATTGTCAAGCTTCAGGCTCAGGTGGACAAGTTCCTAGCAGCCTCTTCTCTTCGGGCTCGGGACTATGGGCAGCTGTTGGGCTCTATGACGGCCACGATGGAAGTAGTGCCCTGGGTCAGGGCCCATATGAGACCTATACAGCTCTCTCTGCTGCAGCGATGGACTCCAGCTTCGGAGGATTACGCTGTGCGCCTTCCCTTGGATCCAGCAGTGCGCAAGGCGCTGAGCTGGTGGCTGAGGCCAGACAAGCCGCCGTCCGCAGGAATGCCTCTTGTGACCCCGGAGTGGGTTGTCGTCACGGCGGACGCCTCTTTGACGGGCTGGGGAGCCCACTGCTTGGGAAGGACAGCGCAGGGGCTCTGGTCCCCTGCAGAGACAGAGTGGTCTATCAACCTCCCAGAACTCAGAGCCATTCGGTTGGCGCCTTTGAAGTTTCTCCTGGGCCTGGCGCTGAAGCCAGTATGGGTCCTGTTGGACAATGCCACGGCTGTGGCCTATGTCAATCACCGGGGAGGTACCAGGAGTGCCCCTCTAGCCAAGGAGGCCATGTAGCTATGCCTGTGGGCGGAAGCAAACCTGGAACAGCTGTCGGCGGCCCACATTGTGGAAGTCATGAATATTGCTCAGGCGTTCTTGGACATCACGAAGCGCTGGGGCCAGCCGAGCCTAGATTTGATGGCGTCTTCGGCCAATTGCCAAGTGCCGCGCTTTTTCAGCAGAGGACAGGACCCTCGATCTCTGGGAGTAGATGTTCTTCTCCCACAGTGGCCGACTCAGGAGCTCCTCTTTGTGTTCCCGCCTTGGCCCATGTTGGGCAGGGTGCTAGGCCGGGTGACAAAGCATCCGGGCCGGATAATCCTGGTGAGTCCGGATTGGCCCAGACGTCCCTGGTATGCGGACTTTATCAGGCTCTCAGTGGACGGACCTCTGCAGATGCCAGCGGAGTGGGGCCTGTTGCATCAGGTCCCGTGATGATGGAGGATCCCTCCCCCTTTGGTCTTACGGCCTGGCTATTGAGCGGCAGCGTCGGAGCAAGCAGAGCTTCTCAGACAAGGTCATCGCCACTATGCTCAGAGCGAGGAAGCTCTCTACTTCTACTGATTATGCCAGGGTTTTGCGTACCTTTGCATCGTGGTGTGAGGCAGGCTCACTTTCTCCCTTCACTGCTCCAATTTCATCAGTGTTGGCGTTCCTGCAAGAAGGTCTGGAAAAAGGCCTGTCGCTCAGTTCCCTTAAGGTCCAGGTAGCGGCTCTTGCTTGCTTCAGGGGTCACCTGAAGGGTGTTTCCCTGGCATTGCAGCCAGATGTGGTGCACTTTCTCAAGAGAGTTATTCACTTGCGCCCTCCTCTGCACGCAGTAGTACCTGCGTGGAATCTCAATCTGGTGCTAAGAGCCTTGCAGAAGCCGCCTTGTGAACCCTTGTCGAGGGCATCTCTGAAAGACCTGACGTTGAAAGCAGTCTTTTGGTGGCTATCGCTTCAGCCAGAAGAGTTTCCGAGCTCCAGGCGCTATCATGTCGAGAGCCCTTTCTGCAGTTCACTGAGGCAGGAGTGTCTATTCGCACAGTGCCTTCCTTCCTGCCCAAGATTGGTCCTCGCTTCCATGTGAATCAGCAGCTCTGTCTACCCTCCTTTCGTAGGGAGGACTACTCTGCTCTCAAATATTTAGATGTGAGGCGAGTCATCATCAGATACTTGGAGGTGACCAATGATTCCGGAAGTCGGATCATCTGTTTGTGCTGTTCGCAGGTCCTCCTAAGGGTCTGCAGGCTGCCAAGCCTACAGTGGCACAATGGGTCAAGGAACCCATTGCAGCGGCTTATGTGGCCGCAGGGAAGGTGCCGCCTATCCAGCTGAAGTCTCACTCTACAAGAAGGCGGCCTCGATGGCAGAGGCTGAGTCCGTCTACTTGGAAGAGATTTGTAGGGCGGCAACTTGGGCATCGGCTCATACCTTCTGCAGACATTACCGCTTGACTGTGGCTGCTCGGGCGGAGGCCCGGTTTGGAGCTTCAGTGTTGCGGTCAGGGATTTCTGTGTCCCGCCCTGGGTGAGTACTGCTTCGGTACATCCCACCAGTCTATGGATTGATCAGCATGATGATATGGAAGGTAAAATTATGTATCATACCTGATAATTTTCTTTCCATTAATCATAGCTGATCAATCCATAGCCCCTCCCGGATATCTGTACTGTTTATATTCTGGTTGCATTTCAGGTGCAAGTTTAGTCTTCAGTTCCTGTTCAGGAGGACTTCGTGTTCAAGTTTTTTCAATTGGATTCTTCAGGAGTTGAGACGATTTTGTGTTACAGTGAGCTGCTGCATTCCTCTCCCCCCCCCCCCCCCCCCGTTTTATGGGGCTGGATTGATACCTAAATTCGGCCGGCGCTCCCTCCCGCTTCGTGCGGCTGTAGGGCGGTTTTGTACCCCTCCCGCTTCGGCGGTGTTAGGGTCAGTCAGCTCCTCCCGCGGTTGCAGGATAAGCCAGATCCCCCCGCATCGGCGGGTGTGTTGTCCCTCCCCCGCTCCGCGGGGATGAGCTGGATGGATTCCCCCCCCCCCCACTTGTGTGGGGATGAGCTGGGTTAATTCCCCTCCCCCGTTTCGGCGGTGGTGAGCTGGGCAGAGTGTCCCTTTGTGGGTGTAATTCTCTAAGTGCTGAGTCCTGCGGATGGAGCTTTGATATCGACATACTGAGGAGTTTCCGGCAGCACATGACCACATATAGGGAGGCAAAAGGATTGCTCTCTATCTCCACCTGCTGGTAGATGGACACAACCCACCAGTCTATGGATTGATCAGCTATGATTAATGGAAAGAAAATTATCAGGTATGATACATAATTTTACCTTAACAAAATCAAATCCCCTAATAAAACGATAAACATGAGTGATAGCTTTACCCATTTTCCCTAATGAAGCCCACAAATTCTCTAAATGTTCAGTGTCATCTGGATCCACCCGCAGCCAGCTCTGACTAGAAATATAATGTTTTACTTGTAAATATGCCAAAAAGAAGGAAAAAAAAGCCATAAGACTCACACAGCTCCCCAAAAGAACGCATCTCACCCACATCCAAAAAATCCCGAAACCTACGAAAACCGTGACGGGTCCAGTCTGAAAATGCTACTCGCTGTAAAACAGTAGGAAATCTTGGCTCCTGAGTGAGATGCGCAAACGTTGAAGAACCACTAGAGCCCTGAAGCTTATGCTTTAGAAACGCCCATAACGTCAATAGATGAGACACAAAAGGGTTAGACGTCAATTGCCTGTAAGCTCTATTAGGAAGTGAGACCCAGAGGACCGCATCAAGGGAGTAATCACGTACAAAATATTGGTCTAATATTGTCGTAGATGTCTGCTCCCCTCCACTCCACTCCACCGGATGGTGGACAGGAGAGAGGGGGAGGGAAGGAGTTGGAGAGTGACATCTAAGGGGCGAGTGGAGTGATTGTTTGATGTTCGCTGTGGAGAGGGCTGGGCTCCACAGGGTAGAGGCCTGAAGGTTAGGGGGAATGGGCTAGTCTGGCAAGGTTGTTTTTTCATGGTTGATGGGGACACCTAAGGGGTAACATATATGTCTTGGAATGTAGCGGGAGTAAACTCACCCATTAAGAGAGCTAAAATTATACAGTATTTGGGTTCGCATAAAGCTGATGTGGTAGGATTGCAGGAAACAAAGCTGAATGATGTAGAACACCAGAAATTGATGCGCTCTTGGGTGGGACAATGTTACTATGCATCAGCGCCTAAGAGTAAGACGGGGGTGGCCCTTTTGATACGTAAGGGGATTCCTTTTGTTCACAAACAGGTTCTGAAGGATGAACATGGGAGGTTTGTAATTGTGGAGGGTAGGATGAATCAGTCACCGCTTACTTTGGTATCGGTCTATGCTCCTAATGTAAAACAGAGAGGGGTTTTTAAAAGCTTGGTGGCAAAATTGTCTAAGATAACGGGGCCTATGATGCTGCTGGGGGATTTTAATACAGTATTGGATCAGAGTATGGACACCACAGCGGGATCACAGCGGTCTAGGCCCCGATCTCAGGAGGGGTTGGGAGTTGTGCTGCAGAGCCTGGATCTCGTGGATCCCTGGAGAACCTTGCATCCACAGGAGCGGGACTATACTCACATCTCCAGGGCGCATATGACAAAGTCCAGAATTGATTATATCTTTGTAACGTGGGACCTGTTTCACACAGTGTTAAGGGCGGAAATTGGGCCTTTAGTGATCTCTGATCATACGCCTATATTGGTACAATTGCAATCGGGAAGAGTGGGTCAGCAGGGTAAGGGGAGGTGGAAATTTCCAGTCCATTTGTATGCAGATCCAGGCTTCAGACAGTATCTTGGTAATAAATGGGAGTAATATCTCACTAACAACAGGGACCACTTAAGCAATCCAATATTGATGTGGGAGGCGGGAAAGGCTGTTATTAGGGAAGAAATAATAGCATATGTGGTGAAGAGGCGGAGGCAGCAGGCTAGAGGTGGAGTTGGAGAGGAAGATTAGAATGTTGAAATGGCAGTGGACCTCGCACCCTACTGAGGCTGGCAGACATGCTCTGGAAAGGGTTCAAGGAGCGTTGAATAATATGTTGCAAGAGCAGGCGCAGAAAAATGCATTTTACTTTAAATATCGGCTATTTAGGTTTGGGAACAAGCCTGGCAAACTGTTAGCGAGTGTTGTTAAAAATTGGTCAGGCCAGTCAACGATATCGGCGCTGTGTGAGCCAGGGGGAAGGGTGGTTACAGAGCAGCAGCAGTTGGAAAGGATTTTCACCCAGTTTTACAAAGGATTGTATACAGCAGAAGGGGGTGGACAGAGAGGACAGGTAGAGGCATTCCTTAGGGAGCGCAATCTGCCTAGATTGTCGGAGGCAGAAAACAATAAGTTGAATGAGCCCATAAGTGGGGAGGAGCTGCAGAGAGCAATAAGGGCTTAAAATTGCAAAAATGTAGACAGTACTCAAGCAGTTTTGTGTGGGACAGGAAAATGGTTTCAATGGCCTTTCCATAACATCAGATGGCAAACCTTTTTCATTTACAACTGCATGACCTCCTCGTGGGATCTCTTCAGAAAGCCAAAATGACTTCTGACATACTGCCTGGCAGGCTCAGTGAAGTCACAGTATTATTATTATTAACATTTGAGTTTCAGTACAGTTTTGTTATATGGGAGGATACGGCTACAGAATTCTGTCTCCCCAATCTAGGAGGAATGCATCTGAGGCTGGCTTGCTATGTGTCACTATCTTGGTGCAGAGCTGAGGGATTTTCCTATTGCAAAGCATAGCAAAAAAAAAGATGTATCAAAGGGGTGCCCCATTCTTTAAAATTATTAGTCACCTTCTCATCCAGGGACCACAAGTGGTTGTAAATTGGACTCAGTTTGCTAGGCATGTGGCTCTGAGGATCATCTAATGAGAGATGTCCCAGTTCCACATCCTAAAGTCTCCATACACAGGAGGTAGGATCCTGTTCCTCCCTGCTGTCAGCTACCTGATTGAATTAAAACAAATCAGTTGGCCAGTCAGTCTTTGAAAACCTTTAGAGCATTCCATATTGCTTTTAATTCCAATAAAGGTATCTGGGAGGATCACATTCCCTGAGAGTGAAGTCCATCTACCTTGATCCCCAGCCTAGTTTGGATACATCTATCATAAAAACTGCTTGAACAGGAGGAATTTGGACGGGGACATCTTTCCCCAGATTGGATTTATTCATCTACCAAGACAGTGAATTTGGGGCAGGACTGGAGTCAGAAAGTACATACTGGAGCATTCCAGTAGCCTGTGCCCGCTGAGTGCACAAGGTCCATTGAGCCTCTCTCAAATTCTGATATACCAGAGGTGTGACATATATGGTATGGCCACGTGACCTAAACTCCTCAGCATCTACCATGCTGATACATAACTCATTTGGATTTCTTCCCCTATAGACATTAAATTGGGAATCCTCTCCTAACATAGTAACAATAGTAAATGACGGCAGATAAAGACCAGAACGGTCCATCCAACCTGCCCAACAAGATAAACTAATTTTACATGGTACGTAATACTTTATATGTATACCCAAGTTTGATTTGTCCCTGCCCTTCTCAAGGCATAGACCCGTAAAAGTCTGCCCAGCACTGTTCCTGTACTAAAAGTTCTGAAGCTAACATCGAAGCCCTTTAAAATTTACACTCCAGCCCCTCCATATGTATTCAGTCACGATCAGGGCACAGACCATAGAAGTTCGTCCTACACCAGTTTTATTCACCACCCAATCTCCACTAAGATTCCATAGATTCATTCCTTCTAAACAAGAAGGAATGGATCTTCCTGAGGAAGAAAGGCTGTTTCCCAGTCATGACTAGCAGGGTTCCTATGAATTCCAATTGTGATGGGTTTAGGTGAACTTTGGAGTAATTTATGAAAATTCTAGTAAATCCTGAACCTGAAAGGTTGTGCATTCTGATTCTTCTGCCCCTTCCAGAGAAGCACTCTTGACAATTGTTCAAAATAAGGAAGCACGTGCTATTCCAGTTTGTGTAGATGCACTGCCTTAATGTTTTTAGTCTCATGCATTACACCAATGGTCTCTAATGTTTCCCATACCTCACACTAACACTTTTTGCTTTTGTCTCACCTAGAATGTAAACCACACTGAACCTAGAAAGGGGATATTAGCAGTATACAAAAATTGATTTGAATTGAATGACTACAAGGCATTTGAATGAAAACCCAAGGGCTGACAGCAGTGGCGTAGCCATGGGTGGGCCTGGGTGGGCCAGGGCCCACCCTATTTGGACTCAGGCCCACCCAAAGTTGTGGTACTCTTGCTATGGCTGGCAGAGATCCTCAAACCCGCTAGCTGAAGATTTCCTCCTCTTCAGGCGGCCAGTGCTCTTCTAAATGGCAGCTGGCAGCACTTGCCTCGAACTGAAACCAACACCAGCCCTTCTGCGCATGCTTAGCTGTCCTGCATGCACAGCCTGCTGGCTGTGGCATCAGCTCGAGGAAAGTGCTCCTGGCTGCTGTTTGGAAGCGCGTTGACTGCCTGAGCAAGAGGAAATCTTCAGCTGGTGGGGTTTGCAGATCCCCTCCTAATCAGGTATTTAATATTTTGGACTTGCAGATGAAGCAGTGAGCGAAGCAGAGCAGAAGGGGGCATGAATTCCATGCCCACCCACCTTGGACTCAGGCCCACCCAAAATTGTCTGTCTGGCTACGCCCCTGGCTGACAGGAGGCCAAGAAGCAGCAGGTACTGCAAGTGTTTTCCTATGACAAATTTGAGATACACCACAATCACAAGAAGCATCTCTATGTGAGTGTAAATATCCTTTAAGTCCAGAAAACATTGCCAATCTCCTTTTTAGAGGAACAGAACTGGAGTGCCTAGAGAATCCATACTGAGCTTCTTTCTGATCAGGGTCCTTAAATCTAGAATGGGATGGAACCCGCCTCATCTTTTTTTTTTTGTGATGAAGAAATTCTCTGCCCTCTTTTCTCTAGTGGAACAGGGTTCTATTGCATTGGCTTCCAAGAAGGAGGAAAGTTCTTTTGTAGGTATGTCCTAATGCTAAGAGCTTATTCTTGATGCTCTAGCTAGACAATTTGGAGGAAGTCTGAATAGGCAAAGATGGTTTCCAAGCTGGATGATCTTTAGAACTCCTGATCAGAAGTTATAAGGGACCAGCAGTTTGCAAAGAAGCTGAGCTTCCTTCCTACCAGTAGGTTATCCTGTATGGACACAGGAATACTTGTTATTTTCTTATGGAGATAAGCCAAACCAAAACCCTAGTTTTGTCTGCAAAGCTGGTTGAAAATATTATAAATTGCATGGACCATGTATTTTCCAAATTCCTTCCCTTTAGATATTAATGAGAGGAGTTCTTTGGCCTTCTCTCTAGGGAGAGTATTGGCAAATTCCACTGCACCGTGCACAATGTCTCATACGTACATGCCCATAAAGAGCTGGTAGGATGCTATGCTGGAGGTTAGCATGGCATTGTGAAAAAAACTTCCTCCCAAAATACTCCAGTGTCCAAGTCTCACTCCTTGGGGGCACCAAGGAGTGAGTCTTGGAACATTTAGCTCTTTTGAGGACAGATATGACTACCATTTCTTAAATCCAAGAGCCTTCTAAACCAGTGATGGGCAACCTTTTGAGCTTGGTGTGTCAAAATTCGCCAAAAAAACCGAGCATAACTCGGGTGGTGTGTCACTTCGAGAAAAAAAACATAATTTCGCGATATTTATAGTTTAAATAACAAAAATGTATAATTGTAATATATAACTGTATTTAATAAACCAAAAACTAATTATTTAACTTACCTGCTTAGTGACTTCTTTGTTCATCTGTCAGTCGGTTTCTTTTGTTGGTCTTGATATTATTTAACTTGTGTGGGGTGCCGTGAACTAAGATAAGTGAGGGGGAGGGGGAATTCTTTAACTAATCTGCCTATTAGTGATTTTTTTGTTGCTGAATTTCATTGGCTAAATCTTCAATTGAAGGTTGGTATTTTGTACACTTCAAGCCCAAGCAAGCGCTACTAACTTCATCTGTCAATCTGTTTCTTTTGTTGGTTTTGATATTATTTAACGCTGAGAATAAGGTTTCACAAAAGTACGTAGAGGGAAAAATTGTGAGTAAAGCCATTGCTATATTTTTCAGGGTGCTAAAAGTGTCTAGTAATCGGTTCCAGGCACTCCAAATTTCCTGTTCGTAGTGGCACTCCTCTTGATTTTCCAAGCGGCACCCTTTCCAGATTCTCAAGCTTTGACCTCAAGTCGACAAACACCTGAGCCCAGATGCTGTCTTGAAATTCTACAAGTTGCATCTCCAAATCATCAATTTGCATCCATTGGAAACCATTTTAATTCCAAACTACTGTAGACTACTACATCAGGATACTTAATTATTTTCATGGTCTGTTCTAGGTTTCTAAATTGATTAAATCTATCACTGAACTGGTCAAGTAACGAGTCTAAAACATGCTGGTACTTTATATGCAAGGGTTCCATTTCATTTTGTATAGCTGCACTGGCCTTCTCAAAATACTTTGTTTCTACATCTCGCTTGAAAATTTTAAGTTTACTTTCAAAAGCTTTTATGTATCCAAACATAACGGCAATACTTTTGCCAAAACCTTGTAACTTTAAGTTCAGTTAATTAATATGAACAGAGAGATCTGTAAAAAACATCAGGGTGTTGACCCACTTATCATTGAGCTGAGGAAAGTTTCCCAGATCCTTATCCTCAAGAAATACCTTAATTTCTTCAAAGCACTCCACAAAGTGCTCAAGAACTTTGCCTTGGCTCAGTAGTTTAATCAAGAGAGATCAAAAAATATTTACAATTACTTATGTCTCTCTTTAATTGATGATGTACGTTTGTGTTCAGTCTCATTATTCGGTCTTTTATGATATTTCTACTGAGTGGTAACTCGGATATTCTCTTAATAATTGCATCTTTATTCTGCATATCGTGAAATAGAACTGGTGCACATCTTAGGAGAGTTTCTTTAATAAATTCTCCCTCACTGAGTGCTTTTCCATGCTGAGCTATGGAGTGAGCAATGCTCAAACTTGCAGATGTTAAATTTGTAGAACCTTTTACAAATGTAAGGATGGAATTAGATTGGCTCTTATAAAAGTGTAGCTGCCTGGAAATGTATTCCTTCCTTTCATCCTCACTTTTTTTCAAGAGCTGGGAATGATTAGTTTCAAAATGTCTATTTATATTCCACGTTCTGCTTACTACTGTTTCAGTACATAGAACGCAAAATGATCTGCCATTTTTTTCTATAATGCCATACATCTTGGTCCATGTCTCTTGAAAGGGTCGGCTACTGCTATTACCACTTCCTTTACTTAACCTTGGTTTTTTATTTTTTGGGTTCTCCATCAGGGGGGCAGTGACAGAAGATAGAATTATAGATAGCCTGTTAGCCCTGCAGGCAATTAGGGGTTAACTAGCCTAACTGACCACCTTATGTATATTAAGATGGCTAATGGCACCCATAGCACATGCCCTTGCCTCTCCCAGCCTCCCCCTCACCTATCTCAGTAATGATGGTCAATTAGAAATCCACGACACCCCAGAACAGTAGATTGGATGATGGTTTCTGTGGTTGCTGGTAATGGCGATCACAGGGCCCCCAGAGATGCGTCCCCCACGGTATTCCGCTGCTCTCTGCTCCGCCGGCTGGAAGTGAGGTCAAAGATCCCCTAACGGCCGTGCAGGAGCCGGGGCAGAGGGAGCAGCAGGGAGGGAACAAGCGGAGGACTCGGAGGGAGCCAATAGGAGCGCACATGGCACCCCCCAGCGGGTAAACATGCACTGGGGGGGTGATTTCGCCGGGGGGGGAGGTGGCGCTGCACCTGGGGGGGGTGCATCGGCGATCCGCCCGGGTGTCAGCAAGGACGCCGCTGCTTCTCTGTATGCGGCCACATGCGGCCGCTTGTCACCAAAAATGGCTACGCGTGTCATAGGTTCGCCATCAGGGTTCTAGACTCTACAGTGTGTCAACTTTCTTGTTAAGCTGAGGTACAGAGATAGGGGTCTCCCACATTCTCATCTGTATGTCCTTCAGGATTATGTGAACAGACTTAGATGGCAAGCAGATCAAGCTCAAGTGGGGTGACTACCACAAAGGGTTGAGGGTCACTGGAGAATAGGGGGTGGCACAGGAGGAGGGAGAGAGACAGATTGTGTGCGCTGTGGGGGTGGGAGAGGACAGGCAGATCAAACTCAAATGGAGTATCACAAAGGGGTGAAGGTTACCGGAGGCACTGACACAGCTTCCTTTAAGGGGCAGAGGGACAAGGAACTGGATAATATCTTATATTTCTGCCGTCTCCTCCTCCTTCTCTAACTTAAATGAGATAGCATGAGTCATCTCCCTTATAAAATCAATGAATGAGAGTTCCTTTGGTGGGGACTTTCTTCTCTCATGAGGTGGTGAGGGATCTGATGCTAAGCCAGATGAGCCCTCCTCAGGATCATAGGATCCCAGGCATGCTCAAATTCAGGCTCAGAAAAATACTCTAGAGGAGAAGTCCGAGTCGCCGCCTGTTTAGTTGAGCCTTACGTCAGTGATGGGCAAAATGGTACAGACCATTATAAAGAACAAAATTATAAGGCATATAAATAAGCATGAATTAATGAGACAAAACCAACATGGATTTAGTGAAGGGAAATCTTGCCTCACCAATCTACTACATTTATTTGAAGGGGTGAATGTCATTGATGATGTTGAAGCTGCAGCATTAAACCACAAAAGACCAGTAAGTGTATCCATGTCCTGAGTAACCTGTGGTGTATCAGAAGTAGGGTCTTGGGTCCTTGGAGGCTGGCACTTTTCTTCTGATGTCCTGGAGGATGAACAGTCCTAATGTCAGGGATGCTTCCAGGACACTTGTGACCCTACTGTCTTGATGCTCTTGGCATTTTGCTTCAAAGAGGCACTATGTCAATGTGCATCAGCCTTCAACATCATGATCCCTCAATGCCGATGAGGACAAGGATGAATCCTTCCTTTTCTTTGGGTGCGAGTGTGATGATGATCAATCTCCATGATCTCTGCTGACGCTCAATATCAAGGGTGATTGAGACACTCTCAATGCCAATGCATCTCCAGCATTTGTTGCAGCTATAGGACCCATTGAGGCCAATGTTTCTGGTGATGACGTCAATGGGCTGATCTATGCCAAAATTCTATTTGTACAGTTTTTCATGACCATGAATCCCTCTCTTGGACATCTATGAAAGCGAAGTTGTTTCATGGAGAACCTCTGTTACAGGTGTCAGGATGATGCGGGTACACTTGGTTAGTTTCTCTTCAAGCTGTTAGTGTGGAGCTGCCCTCACTAGTGTGATAGCATAAAAGTTGAACCAACAGCAGAGTACCTTACTTTCCCATCTATCCTAGGGTTCCTTTCTTGTCAGTCATTTTGTAGTTAGCGTATAAAAAGTTGGACAATATAAAGAAAGTAGGAAAGGCGGGATTAAATGAGAATAAAGCTGTTTCTCAATATAAACTCCAAAGATTTTTTTTTTGCATATAATCATAAACAAAGAACTGGTTGAATTGTCAAAACAGAATAGAGCAGAGCTGCATTGAACAAAAATTCATAGATGTTCTAATTAAACTGGAAAACTGAATAAGGCATGAAGAAATAAAGTCTTTACAATGAGTCAATTGAAAAAAAATTATTTTGAGGGGACGGTGAGTGGGAAGGTGTGTCTGCATTATCCAACTGTACACAGAGAACCCCTGTTACAGGTAAGCAACATTGCATTATCCTAACTAGATGTGGCAAAAGCAAACAAACTTGGTGCTTCCCTAGCAAAGGGTTGCAGTTACATAGATCAAATTAGACAGGCAACCCAATAGAAATGGGTGGCAAAGTATATATTATGCAGTACTGCTTGACCATATTTACAATCAGATCTTGACATAGACTCAATATAGCAATGTTTGGAAAAAAAGATGTAAAGACCACCAAGTTACTGCTTTGCAAATGTCTAGTAGAGAAATACCTCTAAGATGTGGTGAGGAGATAGACATTGATCTCAAGCAGTGGGCTCCTATTTGGTGAGGAAAAACCAGATTAGCCCAATGGTAACAAAAGCAAATGCAGTCAGCAATTCAGTTTGATAAAGTACGATTGGTCACAGAATTACCCAATGACTACTGTGCAGAAGACACAATTGCAATGTATTTTGTAAGGTCTTGGTACGATCCAGAAAGTAGAGTAATGTTCTATGGAGTCCAGGGTATGCAAAGTTTGTTCCACTGACTAGATGTGGGGGTTTTAGAAAAAAAGATGTGAAGATATATTTCTGATTCAACTGAAAAGGAGATACAACTTTGGGCAAAAACTTAGGGGTGTGTATGAAGTTCTACTTTATTAGGAAAAACTCTGGTATAAGGAGTGTAGTGTTTACATAGCACATTGCTTGTCCCAGGATTGGTAGCATGGAATGTTACCACTAATTGGGGTACTGCCAGGTACTTGTGACCTGGCTTGGCCATTGTTGGAAGCAGTATACTGGGCTAGATGGACCATTGATCTGACCCAGTATGGCTACTCTTATGTTCTTATGTGCTTGGATTTCACTACTTCTTCTTGCCAACTTTATACCCACAAGAAACAGTGTTTTCTAACTAAGGAGCTTAAGGTCTATTGTCCTCAGGGGGTCAAATGGAGTAGACATGAGTGAATAAAGCACCAGGTTGAGGTCCTAATCAGGAGGCTGCAGTCGAATGGGAGGTCTGATGTTCCCTACTCCCTTGATATTTTTGACTATTAGAGAATGAGAAGAAATCATTTTATTATTGAAAAGATCATGAAAGGCAGACATTGCTGCCAAATGTACTCTCACTGATGAAGTAGTAAGACCAATATTGGAAAGGTACATCAGGTACTGTAGTATAACAGAAATGGAAAAGGAATGAGGATTGAATCATGAGTAGTGCACAGAGTGGTGAAAATGGTAGGATTTCTGAGTAGACTGTTTCCTAGATTCTCTGATGACTTCTTGAATCTTTGCAGAAAGAAGAGTTAAAGCTGGCCCTTGAGTCTTCATGCTGTGACAGACAATTTTTTTGAGGTTGGGATGTATTATGTCCTCTTGTTGCTGAGTGAGTAGTGATGGGTGAGTTCCTAATTGAATTGGGAGGTCTATTGCCATGAAGTGAAGTGAGCCCATTCCCCCTTGTTTGTTTATATATGTTGCTATTTGGTTGCCATTTTGAGTAGGATTACTATTCCAGATAAATAAGTCTGGAACACTACAACAGCATTGTGGATTGCTTTTAGCTTGAATAGATTGACATGAAGCTTGATTTCTTCTGTGGTTCAAAGACTATGGGGTTTGTTTTTAAAGCACTTAGACTTACAAAGATCCACAGGTTACTATTGTAACTTTGTAAGTTTAAGTGCTTTGAAAATACCCCTCCTTGTGTATGTCTGTCTAGAAGGTGAGCTCCCCATCCTGTTAGAGAAGCATCTGTGGTGAGAGTGCAATCCAGGCTGAAGCTTTGGAAGGAAGTTTCCATTACCAGGTTTTATGTCCACCACTGAAGTGTATCCTTTATTTGAGTTGCGTCAAGATTTTTTTGTGACAGTTGATGAGTGGATTGGGTCCACTGAAGTTTGAGACCCCATTAAAATAGGTGTCATGTGTAGTCTGGCCAATGGAAGGACTGCTGTCATTGCTCTGTATCTGTGAGAAGACTGAACATGGAGAGCTAAGTCTCTAAAAGTTTGTGCTCGATTCTGAAGAACAAACTCTCGTGCTTGTAAACTGAAGAGATTCAGAGGAGATCAAATTTGAATTTTTTTTTTGTTACATTTGTACCCCGCGCTTTCCCACTCATGGCAGGCTCAATGCGGCTTACATGGGGCAATGGAGGGTTAAGTGACTTGCCCAGAGTCACAAGGAGCTGCCTGTGCCTGAAGTGGGAATTGAACTCAGTTCCTCAGTTCCCCAGGACCAAAGTCCACCACCCTAACCACTAGGCCACTCCAGATTGACTAAAAATCCTAAGATCCAGAAGGCTGAAAGTGTAATTTGTATTGAGTTTAATAATTCCTGCTTCAATTGCCCAGCAATAAGCAAATTGTCTAAGTAGGGAAAGCGAATGCTACATACCTGTAGAAGGTATTCTCCGAGGACAGCAGGCTGATTGTTCTCACTGATGGGTGACGTCCACGGCAGCCCCTCCAATCGGAAACTTCACTAGCAAAGTCCTTTGCTAGTCCTCGCGCGCCCGCGCGCACCGCGCATGCGCGGCCGTCTTCCCGCCCGAAAACGGCTCGAGCCGGCCAGTCCAGTATGTAGCAAGACAATACACTTCAAGGGAAGACACAACTCCAAAGGGGAGGCGGGCGGGTTTGTGAGAACAATCAGCCTGCTGTCCTCGGAGAATACCTTCTACAGGTATGTAGCATTCGCTTTCTCCGAGGACAAGCAGGCTGCTTGTTCTCACTGATGGGGTATCCCTAGCCCCCAGGCTCACTCAAAACAACAACCATGGTCAATTGGACCTCGCAACGGCGAGGACATAACTGAGATTGACCTAAAAAATTTACCAACTAACTGAGAGTGCAGCCTGGAACAGAACAAACAGGGCCCTCGGGGGGTGGAGTTGGATCCTAAAGCCCAAACAGGTTCTGAAGAACTGACTGCCCGAACCGACTGTCGCGTCGGGTATCCTGCTGCAGGCAGTAATGAGATGTGAATGTGTGGACAGATGACCACGTCGCAGCTTTGCAAATTTCTTCAATGGAGGCTGACTTCAAGTGGGCTACCGACGCAGCCATGGCTCTGACATTATGAGCCGTGACATGACCCTCAAGAGCCAGCCCCGCCTGGGCGTAAGTGAAGGAAATGCAATCTGCTAGCCAATTGGATATGGTGCGTTTCCCTACAGCCACTCCCCTCCTATTGGGGTCAAAAGAAACAAACAATTGGGCGGACTGTCTGGTGGGCTGTGTCCGCTCCAGGTAGAAGGCCAATGCTCTCTTGCAGTCCAATGTGTGCAGCTGACGTTCAGCAGGGCAGGAATGAGGACGGGGAAAGAATGTTGGCAAGACAATTGACTGGTTCAGATGGAACTCCGACACGACCTTTGGCAGAAACTTAGGGTGAGTGCGGAGGACTACTCTGTTGTGATGAAATTTGGTGTAAGGGGCCTGGGCTACCAGGGCCTGAAGCTCGCTGACTCTACGAGCCGAAGTAACTGCCACCAAGAAAATGACCTTCCAGGTCAAGTACTTCGGATGGCAGGAATTCAGTGGCTCAAAAGGAGGTTTCATCAGCTGGGTGAGAACGACATTGAGATCCCATGACACTGTAGGAGGCTTGACAGGGGGCTTTGACAAAAGCAAACCTCTCATGAAGCGAACAACTAAAGGCTGTCCTGAGATCGGCTTACCTTCCACTTGGTAATGGTATGCACTGATTGCACTAAGGTGAACCCTTACGGAGTTGGTCTTGAGACCAGACTCAGACAAGTGCAGAAGGTATTCAAGCAGGGTCTGTGTAGGACAAGAGCGAGGATCTAGGGCCTTGCTGTCACACCAGACGGCAAACCTCCTCCAATGAAAGAAGTAACTTCTCTTAGTGGAGTCTTTCCTGGAAGCAAGCAAGATGCGGGAGACACCCTCTGGCAGACCCAAAGAGGCAAAGTCTACGCCCTCAACATCCAGGCCGTGAGAGCCAGGGACTGGAGGTTGGGATGCAGAAGAGCCCCGTCGTCCTGCGTGATGAGGGTCGGAAAACACTCCAATCTCCACGGTTCTTCGGAGGATAACTCCAGAAGAAGAGGGAACCAGATCTGACGCGGCCAAAAGGGAGCAATCAGAATCATGGTGCCTCGGTCTTGCTTGAGTTTCAACAAAGTCTTCCCCACCAGAGGTATGGGAGGATAAGCATACAGCAGACCTTCCCCCCAATCCAGGAGGAAGGCATCTGACGCCAGTCTGCCGTGGGCCTGAAGCCTGGAACAGAACTGAGGGACCTTGTGGTTCACTTGAGATGCGAAGAGATCCACCAGGGGGGTGCCCCACGCCTGGAAGATCTGTCGCACCACACGGGAATTGAGCGACCACTCGTGAGGTTGCATAATCCTGCTCAACCTGTCGGCCAGACTGTTGTTTACGCCTGCCAGATATGTGGCTTGGAGCACCATGCCCTGACGGCGAGCCCAGAGCCACATGCTGACGGCTTCCTGACACAGGGGGCGAGATCCGGTGCCCCCCTGCTTGTTGACATAGTACATGGCAACCTGATTGTCTGTCTGAATTTGGATAATTTGGTGGGACAGCCGATCTCTGAAAGCCTTCAGAGCGTTCCAGATCGCTCGCAACTCCAGAAGATTGATCTGTAGATCGCGTTCTTGGAGGGACCAACTTCCTTGGGTGTGAAGCCCATCGACATGAGCTCCCCATCCCAGGAGAGACGCATCCGTGGTCAGCACTTTTTGTGGCTGAGGAATTTGGAAGGGACGTCCCAGAGTCAAATTGGAGCAAATCGTCCACCAAAACAGGGATTCGAGAAAACTCGTGGACAGGTGGATCACGTCCTCTAGACCCCCAGCGGCCTGATACCACTGGGAGGCTAGGGTCCATTGAGCAGATCTCATGTGAAGGCGGGCCATGGGAGTCACATGAACTGTGGAGGCCATGTGGCCCAGCAATCTCAACATCTGCCGAGCTGTGATCTGCTGGGACGCTCGCACCCGCGAGACGAGGGACAACAAGTTGTTGGCTCTCGTCTCTGGGAGATAGGCGCGAGCCGTCCGAGAATCCAGCAGGGCTCCGATGAATTCGAGTTTCTGCACTGGGAGAAGATGGGACTTTGGGTAATTTATCACAAACCCCAGTAGCTCCAGGAGGCGAATAGTCATCTGCATGGACTGCAGGGCTCCTGCCTCGGATGTGTTCTTCACCAGCCAATCGTCGAGATATGGGAACACGTGCACCCCCAGCCTGCGAAGCGCCGCTGCTACCACAGCTAGGCACTTTGTGAACACCCTGGGTGCAGAGGCGAGCCCAAAGGGTAGCACACAGTACTGGAAGTGGCGTGTGCCCAGCTGAAATCGCAGATACTGTCTGTGAGCTGGCAGTATCGGGATGTGTGTATAGGCATCCTTCAAGTCCAGAGAGCATAGCCAATCGTTTTGCTGAATCATGGGGAGAAGGGTGCCCAGGGAAAGCATCCTGAACTTTTCTTTTACGAGATACTTGTTCAGGGCCCTTAGGTTTAGGATGGGACGCATCCCCCCTGTTTTCTTTTCCACAAGGAAGTACCTGGAATAGAATCCCAGCCCTTCTTGCCCGGATGGCACGGGCTCGACCGCATTGGCGCTGAGAAGGGCGGAGAGTTCCTCTGCAAGTACCTGCTTGTGCTGGAAGCTGTAAGACTGAGCTCCCGGTGGACAATTTGGAGGTTTTGAGGCCAAATTGAGGGTGTATCCTTGCCGGACTATTTGGAGAACCCACAGATCGGAGGTTATGAGAGGCCACCTTTGGTGAAAAGCTTTCAACCTCCCCCCGACTGGCAGGTCGCCCGGCACTGACACTTGGATGTCGGCTATGCTCTGCTGGAGCCAGTCAAAAGCTCGCCCCTTGCTTTTGCTGGGGAGCCGCGGGGCCTTGCTGAGGCGCACGCTGCTGCCGAGAGCGAGCGCGCTGGGGCTTAGCCTGGGCCGCAGGCTGTCGGGAAGGAGGATTGTACCTACGCTTGCCAGAAGTATAGGGAACAGTCTTCCTTCCCCCGAAAAATCGTCTACCTGTAGAGGTAGAAGCTGAAGGCTGCCGGCGGGCGAATTTGTCGAATGCGGTGTCCCGCTGGTGGAGAGACTCTACCACCTGTTCGACTTTTTCGCCAAAAATGTTATCCGCACGGCAAGGCGAGTCCGCAATCCGCTGCTGGATTCTATTCTCCAGGTCGGCGGCACGCAGCCATGAGAGCCTGCGCATCACCACACCTTGAGCAGCGGCCCTGGACGCAACATCAAAAGTGTCATAAACTCCTCTGGCCAGGAATTTTCTGCACGCCTTCAGCTGCCTGACCACCTCCTGAAAAGGCTTGGCTTGCTCAGGGGGAAGAGCATCAACCAAGCCCGCCAACTGCCGCACATTGTTCCGCATGTGGATGCTCGTGTAGAGCTGGTAAGACTGGATCTTGGACACGAGCATAGAGGAATGGTAGGCCTTCCTCCCAAAGGAGTCTAAGGTTCTAGAGTCTTTGCCCAGGGGCGCCGAAGCATGCTCCCTAGAACTCTTAGCCTTCTTTAGGGCCAGATCCACAACTCCAGAGTCGTGAGGCAACTGGGTGCGCATCAGCTCTGGGTCCCCATGGATCCGGTACTGGGACTCGATCTTCTTGGGGATGTGGGGATTAGTTAGAGGTTTCGTCCAGTTCGCAAGCAATGTCTTTTTTAGGACATGATGCAAGGGAACAGTGGACGCTTCCTTAGGTGGAGAAGGATAGTCCAGGAGCTCAAACATTTCAGCCCTGGGCTCGTCCTCCACAACCACCGGGAAGGGATGGCCGTAGACATCTCCCGGACAAAGGAAGCAAAAGACAGACTCTCAGGAGGAGAAAGCTGTCTTTCAGGAGAGGGAGTGGGATCAGAAGGGAGACCCTCAGACTCCTCGTCAGAGAAATATCTGGGATCTTCTTCTTCTTCCCACGAGGCCTCACCCTCGGTGTCAGACACAAGTTCACGGACCTGCGTCTGCAACCGGGCCCGGCTCGACTCCGTGGAGCCACGTCCACGATGGGGGCGTCGAGAGGTAGACTCCCTCGCCCGCATCGGCGAAGCTCCCTCCGCCGACGTAGTCGGGGAGCCCTCCTGGGAGGTGGCCGCAGTCGGCACCGCACGCGGTACCGACGTCGGGGACCTCACCCCGGGTGATGGGCCAGCCGGCGCCACGCTCGACGGTACCGGAGGCGCAAGCACCGCCGGTACCGGAGGGGTAGGGCGCAACAGCTCCCCCAGAATCTCTGGGAGAACGGCCCGGAGGCTCTCGTTCAGAGCAGCTGCAGAGAAAGGCATGGAGGTCGATGCAGGCGTCGACGTCAGTACCTGTTCCGGGCGTGGAGGCTGTTCCGGGCTGTCCAGAGCGGAGCGCATCGACACCTCCTGAACAGAGGGTGAGCGGTCCTCTCGGTGCCGATGCCTGCTGGGTGCCGACTCCCTCGGCGACCCAGAGCTCTCGGTGCCGACGCGGGGAGGGGACCGGTGTCGATGCTTCTTCGACTTCTTCCGAAGCATGTCACCGGAGCTCCCCGGCACCGACGAGGAGGACGTCGAATCCACCCGTCGCTTCCTCGGGGCCGAGACCGAAGAGGGTCGATCTCGGGGGGGCTGTACCGCAGGAGCCCTCAGGGTAGGAGGAGACCCACCCGAGGGCTCACCGCCACCAGCAGGGGAATGGACAGCCCTCACCTGCACTCCACCTGATGCACCACCGTCCGACGACATCAGCAGACGAGGTCCTGGTACCACCGACGTCGATGCAGCTATCCGATGTCTCGGCGCCGATGCAGAGGCCCGATGCCTCGATGCGCTCGATGCAAGGGCGGCCGAGGAAGATGGTCTGGACGCTGACGACGTCGATGCACTCGAAGATCCCGGTGCCGATGCCGACGAAGAGCCCGAGAACAACACGTTCCACTGGGCTAGTCTCGCTACCTGAGTCCGCCTTTGAAGCAGGGAACACAGACTGCAGTTCTGAGGGCGGTGCTCGGCCCCCAGACACTGAAGACACGATGAGTGTCGATCAGTGAGCGAGATAACCCGGGCGCACTGGGTGCACTTCTTGAAGCCGCTGGAAGGCTTCGATGTCATGGGCGGAAAAATCACGCCGGCGAAATCAAAAGCCGAAATGGCGAAAATTGAAGCACCAAAATTTAGAGGGAGAAAAATCTCGACCGAGGCCAAAAAGAGGCCTACCCCGACGACGAAAGAAAACTTACCGGGGCAAAAAGCTGGAAGTACGGGGAGGATTGACACGAAACCCGGTGGAGGGTTTCCGGAGCACTTCCCGACTTTAGAAAAAGCTTTTCCGAAGAAAAAACACGCTCAAAAAACAATTTGGACGCGCGAGGTCAACTTTCCGGGCCCGACACGGTGAAACACGACCGTACCGAGTGCGGACAAAAGAAGACTGGCCGGCTCGAGCCGGTTTCGGGCGGGAAGACGGCCGCGCGGGCGCGCGAGGACTAGCAAAGGACTTTGCTAGTGAAGTTTCCGATTGGAGGGGCTGCCGTGGACGTCACCCATCAGTGAGAACAAGCAGCCTGCTTGTCCTCGGAGAAATATAAATATTTGAGATATTTTGAGGAATGCAGTTACTACAGCCAGGAATTTTATAAAAACTCTGGGAACTGAATGGAAATACTTTATACTGATAATGAGTTTGATTAAATTGAAAGCAAAGGAATTTCCAATGAGATGGGTGTATTGGAATGTGAGTATGTGCATCCTTTAAGACCAGCAAAACAAGCTAGCTAGCTGTTTGGAAGTGAGCAATGGTAGGATGGTTTCTAGGGAGTATATTTGGAATATTTCTTTTTTTCACAAACCTGTTCAATTTTCTGAGCTCAAAGATAGGCCTGAGGCCTCTGGACTTCTTTGGAATTAGAAAATAGTTTAAGAAGCTCTGCCTTGCCTGATCTTTGATGTTGGTACAATCTCGATTGCATTGGCCTGGAAGAGATAATTAATTTCTTTTTGCAGGATTGGATACTGTGAAGTTGAAGTTCTGAGAGGAGGGGGTGAGTTGGGAGAAAGACATTCAAAGTTTATTTTGTAACCTGTTTTGATAATTTGTAGTACCCATGAATCTGTCATGACAGAGATCCAAGCATCCTGAAAACAACAAAATCTTCCCCATACTGGATAACTGTCAAAACCTAGATGTAGGTTTTGAGGGTGCTACAGTAGTGGAAGATTGTATTTTCTTGTCTCTTGTTCATTGGCATTGAAAAGAGGATTGAGTTGAGGAGAAAGATTGAGACAGACTAGAATATGGTTGAAATCTCTTTTGACAATTTGCTTGATGGTAATATTGTGATCGGTATGGTTTGCGAGAATATGACACATGGGGCTTTCTGTAGGCAGGATCTTTAACTGGAAAACTTAGTTCTCTGATGGTACAACAGTTGTCTTTTACTGGAGTGACAGTATCATTAACTTTATTTCCAAATAGGTCGGTCTCCCAATTAGGGAGCATCTGCCAACCTGTCATACAGGTCTTCTCTTAAACCTGAGGCTCTAAGCCATGCAACTCTTCTAGCAGCTATGCCAACAGCTCCCAATCTGAATAACAGGTGTTTTTATTAGGTGTATGGTGCACTTCTCTATGTTGGCTATAATGTCTGAGAGGGAGGCAGTTAAATTAGAAAAGCCAAATAGCTGAGAATGCTAAAAAAAGTAATATTTGTAGTTGGTGAGCTGCTATTTGTTCAGTAAGTATGGCTCTCAGGAATACTTTCCTTCCAACAGTGTCCATAGCTTTCGGGTCCTTACCCAGAGGGTACTGAAAGGTAGTTTTAGTGAATTTTAACTTGAGGCCATCATCCAGAACTACAGAATAGTGAGGAAGTTGTTGCCAGGCATTAGGAATATAAATGCTCGGAGATGGGTTGAATTGAATAGGAATTCTGCCAGATCTTAGATTGAAGATTCTGTAAGGCTATGTGAATTGGAACTGCAATTGGACCTTTAGGGGAGTCAAAGGATTTCATGGTGGCTTCAAAATACCTCTTATCTGGAAAGCTAACAGAAGATTATAAAGCAAGGTCTTTAAGAATTTTCTGAAGAAATTTAATGTAGCTAGAGTCCACTGAGGGTTCTTGATTAGAATCCTTGCATTCAGTGCTATCCTGTTTGTGAGTTTCAGGTTGTATTTCTTCTGTTATGAGCGCTCCTTCTGAGATAAGATACTTTTCAGCATGGTTAAATTCCTTTTGAGAGGGAAACAGGTTCCACCTTGGAGACTGAGATGATGGGGTCTGAGGGAATAAACATAATGCTGGTGAAGGGCTATGAGGGTAAGGAAGCCTGGGACCTGAAAATCTGTGGCTGAACTGGCGAGGAACTAGTTGGAACTTGTAAAGAAGGCTGGTGCAATATTATTTGAAATAATTGCACCAATAGTAAAATGGCTTCTTGGGTTGTCTGGAACAGAAGTTGGTACAGAGACAGCTATGGAAGTGTGCTGCTGGAGAAGCAGCACTGTAAGAGACATTGGGTGTGCTTTGGCAGTTTTCTTGTTTGTTAGGGGCACAGCTGACTAATTTGTGTGCAGGGAGGGTGTGGATTTCCTGGCAGCTCCACCAACTTTACCCCTCTGTATAGTGCTGTTGGGACGCTGTGGAAAAGGCAGATTTATTACTTGCAGCTGTGCTTATTTTTTTCTGTCTGTATGAGCAGATTTATTGATTTGCAGCGTCACCCAGAGGGAGAGCTGGCAGAAGTTACTGAAGAGCTTGTGCCTTGCCCCCTCGATACTCAGGAAGAGTCCTTTGGGTGAAATTTGCTCTGTTCTTTGAGCTTTTGTGAGCCCTCCAGTACCTGTTTTAGGCCCTTTGTCCCAGCACCATCCTTTGTCTCAATATTGTTTCCCTTAGACAATGAAGGAGAAGTCTGAAACTTCTGCATTCCAGTGTGGAAGAGAAAAGATGGAAAGAAAGGCACACTAGGCTGGGCAGGAAGGTAAGGTACTCTGCTATTGGTTGGAATTTGATGCTATCATGCTAGGGAAACATAGAAAAATTTAGGCAGATAAAGACCATATGGCCTATCCAGTCTACCCATCCATGCCATCTACTCTCCCTATCACTCCCTTAGAAATCCTATGTACTTGTCCCAAGCACTCTTTAATTCAGATACCGTTTTTATCTCTATCACTTCTACAGGGAGGCCGTTCTACAAATTTACCACCCCTTCCATTAAGAAGTATTCCCTCAGGTTACTTCTGAGTCTATCCCTTTCACTTTCATCCTACGCCCCCTTGTTCCAAAGCTTCCTTTCAATTGAAACTAGTCTCCTGTGCATTTATGCTATATAGGAATTTAAATGTCTCTATCATATCTCCTTTCTCTTGCCTTTCTTCCAAAGTATACATATTGAGATATTGAAGTCCATCTTCATATGCTTTATGATAAAGGCCACTGACCATTTTAGTAGCCACCCTCTGGATCGACTCCATCCCATTTATATCTTTTTGAAGGTGCAGTCTCCAGAATTGTATACAATCTTCTAAATTATATTTATTTATGTATTTACAGCATTTATATCCCACAATTTCCCACTCATGGGTAGGCCCAATGTGGCTTACAACAGTCTACATAAACACACAGCAAATCAGGGGTCAAACAATTAATGTCCTAGAAGTATAATGGGAAAAAGGCAAAAGCAAGGGAAAGAAAAAGAGAAAGAGCAGCGGTGATTAATATGACACTGGGGTAAAGACAGATCAGAAGGTAGAGATGCCTGGCGGGAGTTGGTGCATACGCTTTGCCAAATAGAAAGGTCTTGAGGCGCTTTTTGAAGGTAGGATGATCAGTAGTAAGTTTCACCAGTTTAGGCAGATCATTCCAGAGATGAGCGCTAGTGTAGGAGAAAGTTGATGCGTAGGTGCTTTTGTATTTAAGTCCATTATATACTGGGTAATGGAGGTTTAAGTACGATCGTGCAGATCTGTGGGAGTTCCTTGGTGGCAAGTTGATTAGGGTGTCCATGTATGCTGGGGCTTCACCATAGATGATTTTATGCACCAGAGCGCAAATTTTAAAAGTGATACGGTCCTTGACAGGAAGCCAGTGCAGTTTCTCTCGCAGGGGTCTTGTACTTTCAAATCTACATGCACCATAAATTAGCCTGGCAGCCGTATTCTGAGCTGTCTGTAGTTTTTTTCAGGAGCACATCTCTGCACCCTGAGTAGATGCCATTGCAATAATCAAGATGGCTAATGACCAGTGATTGTACCAAAGTGCGAAAGACGTCTGTAGGAAAATATGGTTTTATGCGTTTAAGTTTCAAAAGAGTGAAGAACATGCTTCTGATGGTAGAAGTCGTATGTTGCTCTAGCGTCAAGTTTCGATCGACAATCACTCCTAGGATTTTCAGGGATTCAGAGATTGGAAGGGCAAGCTCAGGAGTAATTAATGCTTGCGGTGCGTATTTGTTATAAGGGAAGGAAAGAATGAGACAATGGGTTTTCTCAGTATTGAGCTTAAACTGAAAGGAGTTGGCCCAATTGAGCATGGTGTAATCCAAGTCTTATTTCCTCATGGATCTTGCTGTTTTAAAAGGAATAGAGATAGTGATGTCATCAGCATAAATAAACGGGTTAAGACCAAGTTTGGATAGGGCAGTGGCCAGAGGGACCAGCAGATGTTGAAGAGAGTCGGCGAAAGTGGGGAGCCCTGTGGCACACCGCTGGCTGCCTTCCAGATAGGAGATAAGCTTGAGCTGGAGTGCACTTGATAGGTTCTTGATGTTAAAAAAACTTTCAACCATGCTAATACGTTTCCACTGGCGCCAAAGTAATCGAGTAACTGTAGTAAGATGCGATGGTTCACCATGTCAAAAGCGCTGGACATGTCAAATTGCAATAGTAGAATGCTCTTCCCGACTGCTATTTCCCGCTTAAAGTTGGTCAGGAGCATGACGAGCACGGACTCAGTGCTATGAAGTGGATGGAATCCCGACTGTGAATCATGGAAAATATTGAACTTGTCCAAGTATTTATTGAGCTGCTTATTCACCATGCTCGCCATTAATTTCACAAAGAGCGGGATAGAAGCAATCGGCCGTTAGTTGGTAAGATCATGGCGTTTTTTCTTTGCATCTTTTGGAATTGGGGTAAGATATTTCCATAATTCTCCGGGTACTTTCCACTGCCAAGCATGAAGTAAATATGTAGTGCTAAATCTGCAAGGAAGCAATTAGGAGCAAATTGGAGCAAGTAAGTCGGACAAATATCTAGTTTGCAAAACTTCCTGGAAAATCTGCGGAGCTCTTGCTTGACTGAATCCTCAGAAAGGGGTTTGAAGTCTGAGAAAGTGCGGTCAGCTGGGTGTTCTACTGTACCCGGATCCAGGCCATTGATGAAATCACTTACGCTATAATTTTTCTGAGGTAAGGAACTCTGTAATGTTTCAATTTTTTCCTTTAAATATTTGGTCAGGCTAGCAGCAGATGGGACTCTGTATTGGATGATGTGAGTGCAGTGGTATCTAATAATTTGTGAACAAAATGGAAGAGTTTTTTTGTGTCTTTGTAGTCCGGCCCAATTTTGGTTTTGTAGTAGAGTTTTCTAGCTCGCCTAAGTGCATATTTGTACGTTCTCTGCGACTGCTTTCATGCAGTGAGATGATGAGTGTCCTGACACTTTCTCCATGCCCGTTCAAGTCTTCTGCTAATGGTTTCTAGTTTTTTAAGGTCATCGTTAAACCAAGGGGCAGTGGCGGCCCGCTTTCTGGTCCTTGCTCTGATGGGTACTATGGCATCCAGTACTCTTCCACATCGGTCACCCCAGTGTAAGAGGAAATTCTCGGAATCCACCGGTTCTGGCCATGCTGTCTCATAGATGGTCTGCCAGAATACCTTGGGACCAATGAAACCTCTTGTGCTAAAAGATGGCTGGGGTTTGGTATGATATGAACCTTTAACCTGCCATAATAAGGTACATGTGAGCTTAAAATGGTCCGACCAAGGGATAGCTGACCAATGAACCTTGGTTAATTGCAAGGGATGTGTATCAGCAGTCTTGAGGGAGAGGAGGTCAAGTGTGTGTCCTTTTGAGTGGGTTGCCTGATGATTACAGCAGACAAAGTCCCAGGAGTGGAGAAAGTCCAAGCAATCTCGCGTATGATTAGATAGGTAGTTCTCAAGAAGCAGATTTATGCATGAGTCTTATGCAGGGTATCACCTTTTTCCTACTGGCCATTCCTCACCCTATGGACCCAAGCAACCTTCTAGCTTTCACCGTCACCTTTTCTACCTGTTTGGCCACCTTAAGATCATCACAATAACAGTTTACTGAGAAACTAACCATGTGTGTCTGCAACATCCTAACTGGACATGGACAACATCATTTACAAGAAAAGGAATAATGTTCTGCCCCAGGCACTGTAGCATCTATTATAAGAACCCATTATAGATATGGTTCTGTTGCATCAGATGTATTTTTGAAGTTGCTGAAGGCTTTCTTCGGAATATATCATCCAGAAAAATAGCTGCAATAAAATCAAATGAGACAATAATGCAAAGTTACTTAACTAGAGCTCTAGGTCTCAGAGAATGAAACAAAAAGAAAAATGATGGAAACATTGTTTGAAAAATCTAAGGCTCCATCAGGAACAGCACTGTATGACACCAACAGGACTCAAGTATAAAAAATTACAAAAAGTCCAAAAAGTTGATTGGTATGTAAAAAGTCTGTCACGATGTGGGAAATGCACATCTGACTGGCTCTGCAGAAAACTTAACATTGAAGTGGTCCCACATGGCAGGTAGAAAGTGGCACACATGTACAGTGAACTAGTTGAAAGAAACCTACACTGAAGTAGTATTCCTGCATTGGGCTCCATAAGTGAAACCACTAATGTAGTCAATATCCTGCATATCCTCAGAGATGAATATATATATAAAAATCTTGAAAATGACCAAGGACTGATCCTTGTGGTACACCACTGATGCCCTTTCACTTAGAATTAACTCATTTACCACTACCCTTTGCTGCCTCTACTGCCATTTCCCCTTAAAATCTCTCTCTCACAGTGTCAGAGCCACCTTAAACCCATAGTCCCACCCAAGTGGGGGGGGGGGGGGGAATTGTAGGGTATGTTCTTTACAAGAGGTACTTAGCTGACAGAACACTACTAAATAGCAATATTCTGAACTTATGTCTAGGGAAGCGTACCTCTTTATCCCAATGACAAGCTAGCTGTGCTGGAAAAGGAACAATGCCACAGAAGGTATATATATATATATATACCTTCTGTGTATATATGTAAAGAAAAATATATGTATAAAAATAGTTCTGCAGCAAAATGCCAAGCAAAATACAAGAACAAAATACAAGATTATAACCAAAATATAGGTAATGACATATGATTATCCTAATGAACTAAATGAATGATTACACCACCAATTACAGTACTGAAATCCTAATGATTAGCATCAGAAGCTATACCACACGTCTTATGCAAAATACTGTAGCAGCTAAATTCGCAGACCATAAGTCATGACATAACCCATCTGTCACAGAATAAAGTTAAGGACTAATTATCCCCCTGGCCATAGGAATAAATCCCGATCTCTCCCTGCAGTCTGTGGCAGACTTCCAATGGTTCAGAAGCGGATTTCTCCTCTCGACTCAAACTGAATTCTCAGTGAGTCTCTCAGTCCAGGAATAAGGTCTGAGATTTGAATTCTGGATACAAATGATACAGTCTTAGATAAGGTCTGATATTGTAGCTGAGCAGGCCTTGTCAGTTGCTTGGCAGTGGAAAGTACCCGGAGAATTATGGAAATATCTTACCCCGATTCCAAAAGATGCAAAGAAAAAACGCCATGATCTTACCAACTATCGGCCGATTGCTTCTATCCCGCTCTTTGTGAAATTAATGGAGAGCATGGTGAATAAGCAGCTCAATAAATACTTGGACAAGTTCAATATTTTCCATGATTCACAGTCGGGATTCCATCCACTTCATAGCACTGAGTACGTGCTCGTCACGCTCCTGACCAACTTTAAGCGGGAAATAGCACTCGGGAAGAGCATTCTACTATTGCAATTTGACATGTCCAGCGCTTTTGACATGGTGAACCATCGCATCTTACTACAGTTACTCAATTACTTTGGCGCCAGTGGAAACGTATTAGCATGGTTACAAGGCAAGCAGATCACTGGTGTTAGGAAAATCAGTCTCTGGCTCTTTCAAGCATTCTGTTCACCTGCCAATCCTCCGGTCGTCTCCTCTTCCTCTTCAGTCCAAAACTTTTTTGGTATCCAAGGGTCAGATGATACCTGTGGACCAATCACATACAATGACATAATGTCCAGCCAACTTCATGGTCAAGAAGTGAGCCTTTGTTCAATGGCATGCAACCTCCCTGTCTCCTCAGATACTCCTGTAGCCCTGTGTTTCTCTCCTATAATCTTCCCAGGAGATAGCAGCCAGTTTGCAACACAGAATATTTCCTTGAAGTCATCTTGCAATGCTCAGCACTAATGTTCCTTTGTAACCAAGCTGGTTTCTGATGGTTACAGGCTCAGGCTAAAATCCATATTGTTTAGGCCAAGACCAGCAAAGGTGAGATCTCAGGTAAATACCCCTACAGAATGACACAGGAAGAGGGTGGTGCCAGAAGGGCATGGTCCAGGAATTATAAAACCCTGGGGCACAGCTAGGTTGAGGAGGCCCAGAGGGGAAGCAGCGACGCCCAACTACACTTGCATCCACTACCTACGTGTGAAATGCATCTGCTACAGTCAGGTAAGGCCAAGTTCAGCTTGAAACCTTTGCACCTTTAGATGCAAAAAATGCAGAAAAAACACAATGCCTTGTACTCACCTCACAACATAAAACTTCAACACCATAACTACGCCATACTGTTCCCTTCCGTTCTCACAAAACTTGACAATTCTTGAGGTCACCATTGATCGAAACCTCACTCTCGACACCCACGTGAAAAACACGACCAAAAAGATGTTCTTCACCATGTGGAAACTTAAAAGAGTAAAACCTTTCTTCCCGAGATACATCTTCCGTACCCTGGTACAGTCAATGGTAATAAGTCATCTGGACTACTGCAATGCACTGTACGCCGGGTGCAAAGAACAATCAAAAAACTCCAAACTGCCCAGAATACAGCCGCCAGACTCATATTTGGAAAAACTAAATATGAAAGTGCAAAACCACTAAGAGAGAAACTTCACTGGCTTCCACTGAAGGAACGCATTGCGTTCAAGATCTGCACAATTGTACACAAAATCATTCATGCAGATGCCCCAATCTACATGCTAAACCTCGTGGACCTACTGCCCAGAAACGCCACAAGATCATCTCGCAAATTTCTTAACCTACACTACCCCAGCTGCAAAGGACTTCAAACTGATGCATGCCACTACCTTCTCGTACATGAGCACGCAGTTATGGAATGCATTACCCACAGACTTGAAAGCAATCAATGAAACAACTGTCTTTCAAAAATTGCTGAAAACATTCCTCTTCAACAAGGCCTACAATGAGCACCCATAACCTCATTAACTCACCTCACCAACCCTCTCAACTATGAAAGCTTACCTTATACAGCTATCCGAAATCACTCCCTCCCTTCTTCCCTCTTCCATTTCTTGATCGCTACACACTACTAACTGTATCTGATTTCCTGATATGACAATGTCAACAAATCTATGTAAGCCACATTGAGCCTGCAAATAGGTGGGGGAATGTGGGATACAAATGCAATAAATAAAATAAATAAATGTTTGACCCAAATAACTGCTAGCCACTACAGTGATAACTCTAGGGAACCGAGCCAGAGGACAAGAGTGCCACCAGATTGGCAGACAGTAATGTATGCTGTGGCCGTGCAGGAACAGGTCATAAGTACATAAGTATTGCCATACTGGGACAGCCCGAAGGTCCATCAAGCCCAGCATCCTATTTCCAACAGTGGCCACTCCAGGTCACAAGTACCTGGTAAGATCCCCAAAAAGTACAATAAATTTTATGCTGCTTATCCTAGAAATAAACAGTGGATTTTCCCCAAGTCCATTTTAATAATGGTCTATGGACTTTTCCTTTAGGAAGCCGTCCAAACCTTTTTTAAACCCTGCTAACTGCCTTTACTACATTCTCTGGCAACAAATTCCAGAGTTTAATTACACATTGAGTGAAGAAAGATTTTCTCCGATTTGTTTTAAATTTACTACTTTGTAACTTCATTGCGTGCCTCCTAGTCCTAATATTTTTGGAAAGAGTAAACAAGTGATTCACGTGTATCTGTTCCACTCCACTCATTATTTTATAGACCTCTTTCATAACTCCCCTCAGCCATCTTTTCTCCAAGCTGAAGAACCCTAGCTGCTTTAGCCTCTCCTCATAGGGAAGTCGTCCCATCCCCTATATCATTTTCATCGCTCTTCTCTGTACCTTTTCTAATTCCACTATATATTTTTTTAGATGCGGTGACCAGAATTGAACACAATATTTGAGGTGCAGTCGCACCATGGAGCAATACAAAGGCATTATAACTTCCTCATTTTTGTTTTCCATTCCTTTCCTAATAAGACCCAACTTTCTATTTGCTTTGTTAGCTGCCACCGCACACTGAACAGAGGGTTTCAATGTATCAACGATGATGCCTAGATCCCTTTCCTGATCGGTGGCTCCTATTGTGGAACCTTGCATTACTTAGTTATAATTTGGGTTCTTCTTTCCCACAATAAACACTTTGCACTTGCTCACATTAAACGTCATCTGCCATTTAGATGCCCAGTCTCCCAGTCTCGTAAGGTCCTCTTGTCATTTTTCACAATCCTCTTGCGATTTAACAACTTTGAATAATTTTGTGTCAGCAAATTTAATTACCTCACTAGTTACTCCCATCTCTAGATCATTTATAAATACAGTGATACCTCGGTTTTCATTGATAATCCGTCCGAAAACAATCAATGAAAACTGAAACGGATGAAAACCGAGGCAATTATTTCCATATTAATCAATGTAAATCCAATTAATTCGTTCTAGACACTCCAAAATACATACCAAAAACACATTTTATAGAGAATAAATATAGTCCCATGATGGAGCTAAAGGGAAAGGGTTAACTTATTAGCAAGGGAAACACTTAACAGGGAAAATGAGATTTTAGCACATGTGATTTTATCTTGCGTGCGTTGCGTTAGACGCGCGGGGTGATGCTCACAAAACGAGAAACAATGCCACAATGAGCAGGAGAATGCGTGGGTCACCCTTTGTTTTCGCAAAATTATTAACGAAAACCGAGGCAACCAACGAAATCTGAGACAAAATTTTCAATGAAAAAATCAACGAAAACCAAAACCGACGATAACCGAAGTCAACGAAAACCGAGGTTTCACTGTATGTTAAAAAGCAGCAGTCCCAGCAAAGACCCCTGGGGAACTCCACTATCTACCCTTCTCCAAGAGAATACTGACCATTTAACCCTACTCTCTGTTTTAACCAGTTTTTAATCCACAATAGGACACTAACTTCACTCCCATGACTCTTCAATTTCCTCTGGAGTCTTTCATGAGGTACTTTGTCAAATGTGTTTTGAAAATCCAGATACACAATATTGACTCGCTCACCTTCCTTACAAATCTAAAACCCTCCTCCCTGCATTGAGACTGGAGATCTGCCTGTCTCTTGGGCTCTGCATGTGGAACAGGTAGCACTTTGGAAAATGCTACCCTAGAGGTTCTGGATTTGAGCTTTCTACCTAAGAGCCTAAATTTGGCTTCCAGAACCTCTGTCCCACATTTTCCTATTTCACTGGTACCCACATGTACCAAGACAACTGGCTCTTCCCCAGCACTATCTAAAATCCTATCTAGGTGATGCATGAGGTCTGGCATCTTCACATCAGGCAGGCAAGTGATCAGGTGATGCTCATATCCACCCAGCTATCTACATGCCTAATAATCAAATGCTAACCCTTCCCTCCTGGGCAGTAGCTCCTGGAGACACATCCTCGGTGCAAGAGGATATTGCATCACTGGCGTGCTGGTCTTGTCTATAAGATTACTTCCAGCTGCACCACGGTGATGCTCTCTTTTTAGAAGGCCTCCCTCCTCCAAGGCAGCACAGGGGCTTAGAGGTGGGACTTCTCTACAATGTCTCAATAGGCCTCTGCTATGTACCTCTCTGTTTCCCTCTGCTCCTCTAGCCTCAAGAGAATGGACTAATTCTCTGAGAGATAGGAGCTCTTTGCATCGACCACACACATAATCATACATGTGACACTCAATGTAAAAGACTGGATAGCACCCCTCTCGCTGCTGGATTGCTTTCTGCATCTTAGTATTATAGAGTTGTTTAATTAAAACTTCTTAAGGTTCTAGGGATATCAGATGAATATAAAGAGCCTTAAGACTGGTGTAATGTATAATTTATTTGTGTTTGCTTCTCAAAAACTAATTAAATATAATTAAAACTAATGAAAACTCCCCTCTTCTCCTAATTAGAATAATTGACTATTAATGAAGAGTTGAATTAGGAGTGGATGAGAGTTGGGGAATGTACACGGGAATGAGGACCGAACTAGGCTCTACTGTGCCTTCTAGAGACTGTTAACGATGTGGCAGAAAATTAAAGTTTTAAATCTATGGGGAAAAGGGTAAGGAGACTAGCTAATAAAGTTTATTTTTTCTTTTTTTTTTTTCCATATCATTTTATTGATAACATGAACATAGCACATCAAATAATGCAAACAGTACATACAATAATGTCATCAACTTTTTTGTATATTCCCTCCCCCCTCCCCCCCCCCCTCTCCCACCCTCAACTATTCCGCTACAAGTTCTGTTAACAATTCAATATCCTACTTCTCACAACGGGTGTCAAGGTATCCCAAAACGGGAGCCAGGTTTTACAGAACTGGTCTCCCTTCCTTGAGGCTAAGTCTCCCACTTTTTTTTTTTCCAACATACAACATTGCATCATAGCACCACGCCATTGTGGTGCTTCGGGTGGGTCTGGTTGTAACCATAGTTGTAATATGGTACGTTTGCCCATCAGAATTACTCTTTTCAAAACTCTTTGAGTCTCTCTGGTGACTTGCCACCAATTTTAAAGACATCAAATAATTGTCCTGGTGTTGGCTGCCAGTGTATGTTCCACATTTGTGATACTTGATGTCCAAGTTCTATCCAGAAGGGCTTTACCCTTGGGCAGTGCCAGAACATATGTCCCAGAGATGCCCCCCTCGTTCCACATTTTGGGCAGTCGTCTGTTGCTCTCAAAGTCGCCTTGTAGGCCCGGTGTGGTGATATATACATTCTCATGATAAATTTATAATGCATCTCCTGCCAGGTTACATTCTCCGTCACACTGTACACACTCTTTAAGCTCAGTTTTATCTGCTCTGGATCCAGTTTCCATCGGAGCTCCTGATGCCATTGCTGTGACACCTGCGTGTAGTCAGGTGTTTCCTGTAAGTCTCTTAAGTGATGATGAAAGTATTTTAGTGGTACTTTTAATTGTGCTTCTAGGCCCATCATCTCGCTCATTGATTCCCATATTTGTTGGGTGAGAGCCATGGCCGGCAACGTGCATATGTAATGTTTAAGTTGCAAATATTGAAAATAGTCTTTTTGTCCAAGTCCAAATTCTGTACACAGGGCCTGAAATGTTTTAATAATCCCTGTCTCCGACACCACTTGGAATAGATATTTAATGCCACATATTTCCCATTTCCTAAATAGCATAGATTGTCCTCCCTCCGGGAATGCTGAGTTACCTTTAATAGGTAATAATGGGGACACCCCACTATTCCATTTGTGTTTTTTACTCAACCATTTCCATGTCTTCCGCAAAGGGTTCAATAGAAATCTATATGAGCCCAGGTTTGGGAGTTCCCCTGGAGGGGCTTGCAGCCAATAAGCAAATCCCATTGGGGCCATCAACAGGGTTTCCACTTTCGTACAGGAGAAAAACTCTCTAGAACGAAACCAATCTGATAAATGTCTCAGGTTACAAGCAATTGAAATAAGCTTTAGATCAAGCAGCCCCAGCCCTCCTTTTAGGCACGGTCTCATAAGTTTATGTAAGCCAATACGTGCGCGCTTTCCTTGCCACAAAAAGGTTGTAAGGGTTTTTTTTAGCCACCTCTCCTCCTTATATCCCAGTACAGCAGGAATCATCTGGAAGGTATATGTCCATTTGGGAAATATAAACATGTTATACATAGTGATTCTTCCCCTTAAAGACAAAGGTAAGCCCTGCCACCCCTGCAGAGCCTCCCCTGTATGTCTCATTAAGGGGTCCATATTTTCCTTATATAGCTTTGTTAGATCTCTCGGTACCTTGACCCCTAGGTACTTAAGTGAGCCCTGCGCCCATTGAAAGGGAAAAGGACCCTCCCACTCCTCCTGCACCGCGTCCTGTACTGAAAGGGCCAGTGATTTTTGCAGGTTTAATTGCAATCCTGAGTAGAACCCAAATTCGTCTATGACTTCTAATAGACGTTGAACTGAGGTTTTTGGTTGAGTGAGTGTGAGAAGCATATCATCGGCAAAAGCCAGGGTCTTAATTTGTGTCCCATGAAGCGTAACTCCCTGTATGTCTGGGTCCAAAAGCATGGTACGCAACAGCGGTTCTAAATATATGAGAAATAGTAAAGGGGAAAGCGGGCACCCCTGTCTAGTACCACGTTCTACTCCGAATGGCTTAGACCTGGTACCATTTATTAGTAGTTGTGCTGTAGTGTTTTTGTACAGTGTTTTTGTAGCTTTCAAAAACCAGCCATCCAAGCCTGTATATTCAAGTACTTGGAACATATAGTCCCAATTAACTTTGTCAAATGCTTTGGCTGCATCTAGGCTAACCAATATGAGAGGGTCCCCTGTAGCTTGCCCATATGCCACTGCCAATAGTGCTTTCCGTACCTGCTGAACTGCTTGACGGCCTTTTACAAACCCCACCTGGTGTTCTCCAATTAATACTGGTAAGTAACGCATCAATCTATTTGCCAGGATTCGGGATAGAATCTTTACATCGACGTTAATGAGGGAAATAGGCCTATAAGATTCTACTTGATCTTTAGGTTTGCCTGGTTTAGGTATTAGGGTGATTAACGCCTCATTTTCTCTGGGTGAAAAGGCTCCCCTGGCAACCACTGCTTCTAGGTAGTCAGTTAGTGCTCCACATAGTTGTGGCGTTAGCATTTTATAGTACTCATGAGAGAAGCCGTCCAATCCTGGCGCCGACCCTATTTGTAAATTTTTTATTACTTTGAATACTTCTTGTGTTTGCAAAGGTTTAGATAGTATTTGCCTGGCTTCCTCTGGCAATCGTGGCATTTTTGCATCCTCTAAGTAATCTTTAGTTAGGGGGCCTTGGACCCTATTTTGTGAAGTATACATCTGTGAAAAGTGCTCATGGAATGCATTTACTATGTCCTGTAGCTGATTGAACTTGTCTCCCCTGGCATTTTCAATCGAGGGGATAAATCGCTGGGTGGTAGTTGCCCTGGCCACTCTTGTCAATAATTTCCCAGACTTGTTCCCAAATCTTTGAAAATTCAAACGTCGCGCTATTAATTGTTTCTTTGTTTGCTCATGTATCAGGGAATTCAATGCTACTAAGGCTGCCGACATTAGGTCTCTATTAAGTATTGTGGGATTACTTAAGTATTTTCTCTTGGCCTTTATATAAGCTGATTCTAGTTGTAGTATGCCGGCTGCCAGGCGTTTTTTCCTAGCACACTGAAATGCTATTATTTCTCCCCGCATGACCGCCTTAGAGGCTTCCCAGTATATTGTAGGAGAATCACATGATAATAAGTTTGTATCTTCATACAATTGCCATTTTTCTTGCATGTGTTCTAATAATTGCTTATCTCGGTATAAGTATGCAGGAAATCTCCATTTGTTGCTTCCTCCACCACCTCCACCCATATTGATCTCCACCCATATCATGTTATGGTCCGATATTTCCATCGGGCCAATAATGGCTTGCTGGACTTTAAAGAACCAGTGTTGTGATATTAGTATGTAGTCAATTCTGGACCAGGAGGAATGTACTTTAGACTGATGTGTGTAGTCTTTTGTTGTGGGATGAAGGGTGCGCCATGGATCAATTAGTTGGAGGTGTTTGCAGAGCATTGGTATCCCCTTTCCTTTACCTAACCCGGGAATGGCGGTTGACGAGGATCTATCTAGATTCGGGTCTAGCACTTGATTAAAATCTCCCGCCCATATCCAGGGAGCATCGCTGTGTTGTAGTCCTAGTGTTATAAGGGACTGGAAAAAAGCTGAGCTATATGTGTTTGGGGCATATATTGCACAAACGTAAAACTTTTGCCCTTGGTAGTTTATTTGTAGAAGTACAAGTCGTCCCTCATTGTCTTTATGGATTAGCTTTACTGTGCAGGGTAATCCCTTACGAATAAGTATTGCTACCCCGCTCCTCCTATTACCCGAAGAGGAGAAGTGGCTTTCCCCCACCCAGCGCTGACATAATTTTTTGTGTTCTGAGTCAGATAACTTTGTTTCCTGTAAACATGCAATGTCTATACCTTGTCTCTTTATCTGTGTCAGAATTTTGTATCGTTTTACAGGTGATGTGACTCCTGAGACATTCCATGACAAAATCTTAAGACTAGTTCGACTGATCTTTTCTGCATTTCATTGAAACTATTTTAAACATCATCAAATTATTCCTCCAGGGGCCCAGCCTCCCCCAGAGGGTATATTCAGAATGTGGGAGATTTTCCATTGTCCCAAATACTCCATTTGTGAGAACAAACATTATTAAGAACTTCTTCGCTATTTTATAACATGGCTCCACTGCTATCTCTGCCCTCCCGTCCTTGCCCACCCCCCTCCCTCCCTCCCTCCCTGTGTCTAACCCCCTTATTCCCCCCCCCTTTGCTCCAAGATTGGCCCCAAGATGGATAACCCCATCTAGGCAGAATCACAACGTGCCGGTTCCCCACTCACCCCCAGGCCCATCAATGCAATAATAAAACACATAAACTATGACCTCTATGTATCACGTCTTTACAGTGCTGTTTGTCCCATCAAGACAGTTCAATCAACTGCAGAATGTGCTCACCACCATGTGCTCAGAACTGGTTCAAGCTGGCGCTTCCTGGCTTTTCAGCTCTTGATTAATATGTTGTCGTGCTAAGTGTTCTGAAGTAAATGATATCCACTTCCCATTTTCCATAATTTTTAGAGTGGCAGGGTAAAGCAACATAAACCTGGTATTTTGTTCGATCAAAGTTGTACACACCGGGTGAAATTTCCTTCTCCTTTCTTGTATACTGGCTGAGTAATCTTGAAATATGCGAATCTTGGCACCTGCGTAGTTAAGCGAATCTCTTTTCTGGCGGAATCCCTGTAGGATTTCTTCTTTGTGGATATAGTTGTGAATTTTTATAATTACCACTCTAGGTTTAGCTCCATTTAGGCGTGGTTTCCCCAGCCTATGTGCTCTTTCAATGCATAGTGGGCCTCTGCTGTCTGAGATAGCAAATTCTTTAGACATCCAACTTTCAAGCAGCGTGCCCAGATTTTTATCCGGAATTGTTTCAGGCAGTCCCACCAGCCTAAGGTTGCATCGTCTGGCTCTGTTTTCTAGCTCATCCAGCTTCTCCTCTTGGGCGGCCAGGCGTTTTTTTAGGTTGGAAAGTTCTGGTTCTTGTTGCTGCCAAGTTTCTTCGATTTCAGATACTCTCCTTTCCACCTCCGCGGTTCTACTATTGATTTCTCCCAATCGGCTGTCCAGTTTTTCCAGCTTCCCTCTAATGTGAGGAATCGAGGCTCTAACGCTGTGCCCACCGCCGCTACTAGCTGCGAGAGCTGTCTGGTGGTAAATTCCGCCTCGCGGCGACGCGGCCGCCATCTTGGATTCGCCGCTCATTATCAGGATCTTTTCTTTTTCGTTTTGGAGCTCTTCCTCGTGCTTCCAAGCGGCATGGGTACGAGAAATGGGTCCATGCACCTTCCACCACACTTTGATGGGACGAGGTTAGTGTAGTTGAGGTCAATCAATTTGTAGGGCGCCGGGAGCGAGCGGGGTCCGCGGAGCAGCAGCAAAACGTTGCTATCGCTCCAACTGCATCACGTGACCCTCTATATTTTTTCTTTTTAAATCTGTGGTTATCAATATCCTACAATTTCTCTTTTAAACCCAATCTTTAAGTTACCAAGCACAGAATAAAATAATGTCACTTACCCACAAAAATGTCCTCTTCTCTCTGAACTTCTCAGAAAGAAATTTAAGTGGGACCTTTCCTCTCTATATAGTTTGGATTCTAAGCAGGCTGTTTTAAACACACCCTTTGAAGCTAGCCCAGTTATCAGATTGCCCGTAGTAATCTTTGTAAATATTCTACTTCCTCACACTTTAATTAACACCTGATTCAGGTAAATAGCAGTGCTACCTCTCCAGTAGTCAAGAACAGAAAATAACTTTATTTTAGGACAGTTTAAGCCTTGCTACTATCCTGTTTATACTCTTCGCTGTTAAATTTCTACCTCTATAGAAAATTTCAGTTTAAAATTATGGGGAAAGGGTTTACACTATGGAAACTAGTTAATAATGCTTACTTCTCTCTCTTTCTCAGGCTTCTTCCCTGGAAGCACTGGGTTTGTGAGCCCTTGGACCACTACCGTGGAGCGGCAGTGGCAGGCAAGGTCACCTTCAAAGCAGAGACGAGGCAAGGCTGGACTGGAACCATGGACTGGAGTTCTGCACTGGAATACACAGGACTGGAATGCACCGGACGGGTGTGCAGTGGACTGGAACCCACTGGACTGGTACACACTGGAGTGGTGTCCACTGGACTGGAACACATGGGACCGTAACCCGCTGGACAGGAACACACTGGACCTAGGCTTCACCTATGCTTAGCCACCGTTCCCCGAAGGTTGAGCTCTTAGGTTCGGGCAGCCGGCAGGCCTTACAGGAAAACCGGAACTAGAACTAGCAAGCAGGAACAACAGGAATCAGGATACAGAAGTGCCCCCAGGCACCTAGGCGAAAGCAAGGCAGACAGGCAGGGTATGTTCCGGGTTCCGGCAATAGTCAGGTCTGGGACCACAGGCTAGGAGAATATCTGGTTCAGGCAGTAGCAGGGTCAGCATGCAGGCGGCAAGTATTGGGGTTCAGGCAGCAGTCAGGTCAGGCAGCAAGACTGGAGCTCCAGTAGGAAGGAGTACTGGCAGCGGACAGGACTAGGGCTGAAGCTCAGAAGCAAAGGAAAACACAACGGGAAAACCAGAAAGCTAAACACAAGAAAACTAGTAAAGCTGTACACAAGCTAACAAGAAAGCTAGGCCCAAGCTAACTAGTCACAAGCTAGAAACTCACACTAAGCAAAACACAGGAGAACTAGTAAAGCTGTACACAAGCTAACAAGCAAGCTATGCCCAAGCTAACTAGTCACACGCTAGGAACTCACACAACACAACACACAGGAGAACTAGTAAAGCTGTACCAAACCAACAGAAAAGCTATGCCCAAGCTACTAGTAACAAGCTAGAAACTCACACTGAACTGGACAAGGTAGCAGTGCACAGAGCACTCTAACATACCAGGGACCTTAGACAACTGCAAGGCCAAGGCTGCAGTCTCTAAGTGATTACTAAAGCCCTTCAACACCTGAGGAGCAGCTGCAGCCATCAGTAAGCAATACGGAGGCTGTCCAGGCACAAACAAGAGAGACAAGTCCGGCAGCCTGAAAGAACTGGACTGGGCTAAAGTCTGGAAATGGGTAGGAACAGCAAGACAAACTATGGCAGCCACTGGCTCTGGCCACCAGCTGGGTGAGAGGAGCACAAACCAAGGAGCAGGCAGAGCGCCACACAGAACATAGAGAGACTTAGAATACCTAGGTGCAGCACAGAGGAGCAAACAGAGCCAGGCTGGAGACAGAGGTAGAGCTAACTCAGGCAGCACCCCCAGGTGCAGTAGAGTGGAGCAATTAGAGCCATGCTGGAAGCAGCCAGCACACAGAAGGAAAACTACCTCCAGAAAGGATAGCAGAAGCCAGCTTAGAAGCTGACCCCCAGAAATAGGTAAGTCTGAGGGTGGTCACGGCCACAGATGTGACACTTTTTTATTATTTTATGTGTAATATCATTTTTATTAACAACAATTGCAGATAAGACATCACAGAATGTGAACAAAACGCCCAAGCCAATACAGCACTGTTGGATTTAAGTTATACACAGAAACGTTACCCTCCCCAAACTCCAACTAGAACAAGTCCCCCCACCCACCCCCCCCCACCCCCGCTTGTGAGCTATTTAAATGTTCAAAATATAGCTGCGTGCCCTGGAGGGCAAAGTTAACCACAAAGGTTCCCATAGCTGGCGAAACTCCTCTCCCTCCACGCTGTCCAACGATTTCACTCTGCATCTATCAAGCCTCATTTGCTGAATCATCTGCGCACGCCAACACGTCGTCGGTGGCATCAGGTCCGATCGCCAGGACTTCAAAATCGTGGTGATCCCAAATAAAATTGACCACTGAACATATCTCTTAAAACTTCTAGGATGGCGTCCTTGTAAATGTATATCTAGAAATAGTATCAGAGGGTCACGCACCACCGAGCATCCCCATTGTGTTTGTATTGAGGAAAGAACAGCACCCAAAGAAGTTGCACCAACGGCAAAGCCAGAACAAGGGCCCCGGGTAGCTGACCCACTTCCACATCTGCACAAGTCCCATCACATACTTCAGTTATTCAAGCTACTATCTTGGCGCCATATAAGTTCTCATGAAAAATTATATAGCCGCTCGCCCTGAGGGACCGAGAAATGCATCCTATGTATGCTCCCCAGGACTCCTACCAATGTCTGGTGTAATTGTACAGCCTAAATCCTCTGTCCAACATTAGTCACCCGCTCAAAATCTATTCCCTGAGTAGTGTCTTTAGTTGTTTGAGGGTGGACCGTAAGGGAACTGAGGCCTGTGCCCCCAGAGAGTATTCCCGTAAGGGCTCTATCACATCTTCCGTCAGATCTGTCCATTGTAAAGAGGACACATAGTGCTTTAACTGGGGCATATGCAAAATAGTGTGATCTAGGAATGTGAAACTCTTTTGTGAGGGTATCCAATGTTTTAAGCTGCCCCCTTCAGTAACCAACCGCGACAAGTAAATGACTCCCCTTGCTCTCCAGTGGCTGAAAACACTAGTGCCCACCCCCGGAGGGAAATCTGGGTTGTTGCAAATGGAGAGCAATGGGGTAACCTGTGCATTAAAATTGTGCCTCCGACATACCCACCGCCAAGTAGCTCTGAGCGAGTGTAAAAGGGGATGTCTTTGAAAGGCCTGTGGGGGTAAGCTACGTCCCGTGTGTAGAAGATAACTAAAGTGAGTCTGAGGGAAGACCGCTATCTCTGTCTCAGTATTGGAAAACTCTGTTGTGCCCCGAAACCAATCATTGATGTGACGCATGGCACATGCCACTGAAAGATTCCGTAGGCTCAACAGTCCCATCCCCCCTTGCTCCCATGGGGTGGTAATCACTGATAAAGGAAGTCTGGGATGCTTACCCTGCCAAAGAAATCTCTGTGTAAGCTTATTTACAGCCTTCTCTTCTCTCACACGCAGAAACAACGGGAGCTGTAGGAAAAGGTATAGCCACCGTGGTGCAAAGAGCATGTTAAAGAGTGCAGCCCGCCCCCATAACGAAAGCGGGAGAGCTTCCCACAGCTGCAGTTTTTGTTTCATACTCTCTATTAAGGGGCCAACATTAATTCGATAGAGTGTCGACAATTCCCGGGGAATTAAGATGCCTAAGTACTTTAATTCTATATCCACCCATCATAACGGGAAGTTCCCCCTCCAGTTCTGTTGCAGTGTATCACCCAGCGCCAGAGCGCAGGACTTCTGGAGATTTAACAAGAATCCGGAGAGCGTCCCATAATGACTAAGGATTTCTAAAGTAAGTTGCAAAGAGGTCTGCGGGTCTCTCAAGACTAGCAGAATATCGTCCGCGTAGGCCAGGGTTTTCACTTCTTCACGTCCAACAGACACCTCTTTAATGTCCCTTGTACCGTTTAGCACCCTTATCAAAGGCTCCAAATAGATATCAAATAAAAACGGTGACAAGGGACACCCCTGTCTCGTCCCCTTACAAACTGGGAACCAATCAGATCGTCCCCCATTTGCCACTACTTGAGCACCCAACCCTGTGTATAACACCCGAATGGACTTAATAAAACCCTCCGGGAATTCCAACCACTCCAGCACCCAGAATAAATAGCTCCAATCCACACGGTCAAAGGCCTTTGCCGCATCTAGGCTGACCAACATACAGGGTTCCTTCTGACCAGTGCATTGGGCCATTACAAGGAGAATTCGCCGTATATGGAGGACCGAGTGGCGTTTAGGAACAAACCCCACTTGCGCAGTGCTTATTAAGTCTGGGATATATTCGGTCAGTCGGTTGGCCAGAATTTTTGCCAAGAGTTTAATGTCCACATTAATGAGAGAAATAGGATGATATGATTCTGGGTCCTCTACCTGTTTACCCTGTTTAAGTAATAATGTGATCAAGGCAGTGTTTTCATGTTGGGGAAATGCTCCATCATCTATCACTGCCTGGAAATAGTCCAGTAAAGGTGCAACTAGGGACAACTGCAGTGTTTTGTAGAATTCCCCTGAGAAACCATCGACACCTGGTGCCGAACCCATCTTTAGGCCACAAATAGCTTTCTGAAGCTCTTTTGGTTGTAAAGGCAACCCCAAACAGTCACGAGCTTCAGTGCCCAACTTTGGCATCCCTGAGTTATCCAAAAACTTGTGTACTGCGTCACTAGGTGAAGGCTCAGAGGGGGCATACACATCACTAAAATGATGCCGCAATAGCCGTAATAGCTCAGTGGTTTTATTGTGTAAGGTTCCTTGAGCGTCCCTCATGGCTACGATAGTGCGGCTTCCTGTCCTAGGACCAGCCATTCGAGCTAACAGGCTGCCCTGTCTGTTCCTGTACTTGTGCAACCTAAGTTTGTGATACAGGAAATGCTTCTGAGTTTGCTCTTGAATCAAAGAATTAATTGTAACCTGTAAGGCCTCGTAGTTGTCCCTGTGCCTTTGTGTGGGGGTGGCTATAAATGTACGTTTAGGCCTATTCAGCTGACTCGTCAGATTGAGGATACTAGCTGCTACTTTTTTTTTTCCTAGTGGCCATGTAGGAGATAACCTCCCCCCTCATAACTGTTTTTGCGGTACACCAGATCAGGGCAGGATCAGATCTATGCTCCTGATTATGTGTCGAGAATTTCTCCCACTTCCGCTGTAGAAAGGTACGAAACTCTGCGTCTTTCACTAAATAACCAGGGAACCTCCAGTGTTGTCTGAAAGGGGCCCCGGTCCCTGTATCTAGTGTGAGCCGCACCGGAGAGTGATCAGAGACCACCGCCTGCTCAATGTCAATCGCTGTGACACATGGGAACAGGGATTCAGATATTAAAATGTAATCAAGGCGAGCCCATGTCCCATGCGCCCGTGATCTATGTGTGAAGTCCCTGCCCTCCGGGTAAAGGACCCTCCAGGTATCTATCAGCCCCAGAGAGGTCGCAAAGGAAGACAACAAACCCTGTCCATGTCGAGTCCAACCTTATGTGCCTTCTCCCTGTGCAGTCTACCTGCGTGTTTCATTATGGCATTTCATGTCCCCAGCCAGAATTATCTCCTTGTCCCGATACGGGAGAAGAGCCCGCAGAAGGTCCGGAAAAACCCTGGCTTTTGGGGAGTGGGAGTGTACACTGAAGCAAATATAATTCTTTCCCCTGTATATTAAGCTTGACCATCAGATATCTGCCCTCATCATCCTGCAAAAGAATTTCAGAAGAGTAAACTAGGTGCCTGCGGTACAAGATGGCTACTCCCTCCTTTCTCCCTCCCGAGGAAACATAGTCCACCTGCCCCACCCACATTCTCTTCAGCTTTTCATGTTCTCCATCCGATAATCTGGTCTCCTGGAGACAAGCTATGTCAGTATGGAGACGCTTTAAATGTGTGAGGACCTTCGTCCGTTTTATGGGAGAGGAAATCCCCCCCACATTCCAAGTTACCAAGTTATATGATAGAGACCCTGTTGAGTGGGAAATCGAACAGAAAGTCCGGGTAAACTATATCCATGAGTGTGGGGACCCAGCCCCTCCCCCCATCACCAATCTCCTCAGTGCCACTACTTTGCAGGATAAGAAGCTCATACAGTATATCAACGTGCCCTCTAACAACACATAACATAGCTCCAAGATTCCCCTTTATCCCAGGTGCTTGACCCTCCCAATCCCTCCCTCCCCACCCCCAATAACCTTGAAACCCCAACACGTCTCACAACTTAGTGATGATGTGGCTTTCATCACAGGACGTCACCTTAATGCAAGGGGTCCCCCTCTCCGTCTGAAATTGTCATGCATTTAAAACCGAATATCATAAGAAAAAGTCAAATTAACACCAGTTCAAGTCCCTCCTCTTCACAATCTCGTTATACTGGCGGTAAGATTCCTGGTTTATTACCAGCACAGCCATCCTAGCAACTGATTTCCCTCAGGGTGAAGTATCATTCTGCGGGTTGCTTGTTATGAATTCCAGTGCCGCTTTCTCCGAGTCAAACTTATGCCATTTGCCTCCGATTTGAATCTTTAAGGTTTGCGGGGTAGGACAGCATGAAGTGGATTTGCCTTTTGGGTGGAAGCGTCATCGCTTTTCTTGAATACTCGCTGGATAATCCGGAAAAATCAAAATTGGAGCGCCGTCGTACCGTAATGTGGCTCATTTGGACCTGTAGCCATGCATAATTCTTCTTGTGTATGTAATGTGACTTTTCACAATTACTACACGTGGTCTTGACTGCTCCGTTTGTAATCGTCCCCAGGCAGATGCGCTCTCTCAATACAGAAGGCCCCCGCGGCTGTCCCAAGCGCGAACTCCTGCTGCAGCCATGTTTCAAGTAAAGGCCCCAGGTTCTTTTCTGGCGTGGACTCAGGGATTCCAACAATTCGTATGTTTGAACGACGGCGCCCTACTTTCAAAGTCCTCAAGCTACACACTCTGGGCTTTTAATTTCTCTCAAGCTCCTTGATTACTGGCAGATGCTTGTTCCAGGAGTCCTCCGCCTCAGACATGCCGCTTTTCAAGTTCTGTAGTGCGCTTCGTCGTATAGCCATGTTCGCCTCTAATTTCTCACAATGTCCAGCGAGTGACTCAAATCTGGGTTCCAAAGCAAACCCCGACGCCGCTGTCAGCTGTGCAAGCTGCTTTTCCGAAACTCTGGCTGCGTCTCGATCTTTGAATCAGCCATCTTGGATTCAGCAACGGGTGGATGTGTACTTTGTTTTTATCGCCTTTAGCGGTTCTTTTCGCTGTTCCGACGGGCATGAAACTAGGTAGGCGTCCATACACACTTGCGAAGCTCTCTCACCTCTTTTTGGGTAATTCAGGAGGGAAGTTCTGTCGATTTATAATGCAATAACGGAGAGAAGGGAACCCGGAGCACAGCCCAAACACTGCTGCTGCTCTCAGCGCATCACGTGACCCCCTTTTATTTATTTATTTTTCTAAGACTGAACTAGGCCCTACTGTGCCTTCTGTAGACTATCGCTTAATGCTGTGGCAGAAAATTAATGTTTTAAAACTATGGGGAAAAGTGCATAGAGACTAGCTAAGAAAGTTTGATGCTTTTTTTCTTAATTCTGTGTTTATCAATATCCTACAATTCCTCTTTTAAGCCCAATCTTTAAGTTACCAAGCACAGAATAAAATAATGTCACTTACCCACAGAAATGTCCTTTTCTCTCAGAACTTCTCAGAAAATTGGTTGGTTGCAAACTAATTTGTGTTTGACTTTTCTCCCATTGTCATTTTCGCAAAGACTGGAGGACCCACCTGATCCAGGTGAAAGCAGTATTGGATAGTTGGATTGACTGCAAATCCAATGGAATGCTTCCTGGGAGGACAGGAAGTCCAGTACCTAGGATACTCTGTCAAAAAGGGGCAAGTGAAACCCCAGGTCTGGAAGATGGAGTCGAACACGCAAGTGCTGGTACCCCAGACCAAGAAGCAGGTGTGTGCCTTCCTGGGGCTTGTTGGGTATTACTGACAATTCATTCAAAGGTGTGCTCAGAAGATGGAACCAAAGACCTGCCTCCTGCAGAAGAAAGCTCCTGGGAAGGTGCATGGGAGATTGGAACTGGACACTGCTTTCCAGACCCTAAAGGCGGCCATCTGCTTGGAGTCAGTGCTGGTGAGCCCAGACTTCAGGCAGCCCTTGGTGGTACAGATTTATTTATTTAAATATTTCTAATCTGCACCATCTACAATTCTGGGCAGAGTACAAAAACACATCCATAAGCAAATAACAAAAAATAAACTACGAAACTTACAAAAACCAACATAAGAACATAATCCATATTAATACAAAATAATATATGATCTAAGAGCAACAATTAATATCAGAGATACTTTCGCTGAGGAAATATCAGACACAGATGCATTGGAGGTTGAGCTTGGGGCAGTCTTAGCCCAAGATGTGGATGGTGAAGTACACCCTGTGGTCTACATCTGCTAGAAGCTGTTTCCTAGGGAGTGAAACTATGCAGTGATTGAAAAAAGAGGCCCTAGTTGTCAAGTGAGCCTTGGAAATATTTATTATTTGTTGGGACGTTATAGGCCAAAAACCCCTCACATGGATGGCTCACCACAAGGAAACAAAATGCCCACATCATGTGGTGGTTTCTCAGCCTCCGGCCCCTTTAGTTTTGAGGTTCAACATTGGGTGGGCTGAGATCATGCCAATGCCTTTTTTTTTTGTTGCAAGAGGTGAACTCTGACGTGGCAGGCATGGCTAAGCCTAGGGGGAGGGCTATGTCAAAGTCTATAGGATGCTGCCCACTCCTCTTTAGGATACTCCCTCACAGTGTCAGAGCCACCTTAAAACCCATAGTCCTACCTGAGGTGAAGTGACACAGGAGAGATGGAGCCAGGAGGGTATGGTCCAGGAAGTATAAAACCCTGGGGCACCAGCTAGGTCGAGACAGCCTAGAGGGAAGCAGTTGACACCCAAACTGCATTTGCCTCCACCACCTACATGTGAACTACAACTGCTACCCGGGGGTGGGGGGGGGGGGTAGGCCACGTTCAGCTTGGAAACTTGCATCTTTGGGGATGTTTCACCCAAGTAACTGCTAGCCACTACAGTGGGGAAGCAGGCCAGACAAGTAAAGCATGCCACCAGAGAAGGAGACAGTAAGGTATGCTGTGGCTCTACAGGAGTAGACCACCCAAGAACATTGCTATGGTTGCAGATTAGTTTTGTGTTTGACTTTTACCTCCACCAGTGAACGGAACCCAACCTCTACCCAATACTTACAATAAACTGTTCTCTTTCACCTGCACTTGTATGGTTTCAGTTTGTCCTGGCTCCAGGTCCACCTTCACTCAAATTACCACACTCCCACTCAACCACTTTCTAATCTAGTCACTCACTTTAGGGCCTATATGAGTGCTCAGTATATAAAGTAAAATTATGGTACTGTTTTCCTTTTTATTCTTTCCAACCCAATAGATGCTGAAAAGAATGATCTGGAGGCAAAATAAAGTTTAATAGAATGGGCTCAAATATGGTATTGAGGAAAAGCCAGTAAAATACAATAAAAATGGGCCACATTGAACCAGGGGTTTGAGAAATAAGCTCTTAGAAATAAATAGCCCACATTTTTATTGGAGAAGCAGTTTCTTTTCAAATGCTTCCCCCTTTTTTTCTACTCTCTTGGTCACAGACATACAAACATGCACAGAGAAGGTGGAAATTATTCCATGTGACATATTCCATATGCTTAATCCTACACTTGCTGAACTGGGTCTTAGTGATTTAGGTGTACATTTAATTTTCTTTATTGTAAATTCAACTGTGAAACCTAGTGACTGAAACATGTAGTTTGCTACTAATTGCTATGTGTATTGCCAACTACTGGCAAGAGAAATATGGCAACAACTCTTACTGTGGGACAGTGGCACCCTATGACTAAACTGAAATCTGTTGACAGTACTATCTAGTAGTTTAATGAAGATACATACCTGTAGCAGGTATTCTCCTAGGACAGCAGGCTGAATATTCTCACTGATGGGTTGTCGTCCGCGACGGCCCACGAGACCGGAACTTTCAAAGCAAAAAAGAAGTATCTGGAAACGTTCGTCGCGTGGGAGCACAGTGCACATGCGCGAACGGCTTCCCACCCTTGACGTGAGCGTGTCCTTACTTAGTTTAATAAAAAGCAAAATATAGAACTGGAACAACTCCAAAGGGGAGGAGGGAGGGTTTGAAAGAATATTCAGCCTGCTGTCCTCGGAGAATACCTGCTACAGGTATGTATCTTCATCTTCTCCGAGGACAAGCAGGCTGAATATTCTGATGGGGTATCCCTCACTCAAAACAAAGAACATTGGTCAATTGGGCCTCGCAACGGCGAGGACATAACATAGATTGACCTAAAAAGAAACACAGCTGAGTGAGAGTGCAGCCTGGAACAGAACAGAAATGGGCCTAGGAGGGTGGAGTTGGATTCTAAATCCCGAACAGATTCTGCAGCACCGACCTGCCCAAACCGACTGTCGCGTCAGCTATCCTGCTGAGGCAGTAATGCGATGTGAATGTGTGGACTGATGACCACGTTGCAGCTTTGCAAATCTCTTCAACAGAGGCTGACTTCAAGTGAGCCACTGATGCAGCCATGGCTCTAACATTATGAGCCGTGACATGGCCCTCCAAAGACAGCCCAGCTTGGGCATAAGTGAAGGAGATGCAATCTGCTAGCCAATTGGAGATTGTGCGTTTTCCGATGGCGACTCGCCTCCTGTTGGGGTCAAAAGAAACAAACAACTGGGCGGACTGTCCTGTAAGGCTTCTTCGCTCCACGTAAAAGGCCAATGCTCTCTTGCAGTCCAAGGTGTGCAACTTGTCTTCACCAGGGCGGGTATGAGGACGGGGAAAAATGTTGGCAAGACAATTGACTGGTTCAGATGGAACTCAGACACCACCTTCGGCAAGAACTTAGGGTGAGTGCGGAGGACTACTCTATTATGATGAAACTTGATATAAGATGCATGCACTACTAGGGCTTGGAGCTCACTGACTCTACGAGCTGAAGTAACAGCCACCAAGAAAATGACCTTCCAGGTCAAGTACTTCAGATGGCAGGAATTCAGTGGCTCAAAGGGAGCTTTCAATCAGCTGGGTTAGAACGACATTGAGATCCCATGACACTGGTGGAGGTTGGACAGGGGTTTTGACAAAAGCAATCCTCTCATGAAGCGAACAACTAAAGGCTGTCCAGAGATAGGCTGACCTTCTACACGCTGTTGGTAAGCACTGATTGCACTAAGATGAACCCTTACTGAGTTGGTCTTGAGACCAGACTCTGACAAGCGTAGAAGGTATTCAAGCAGGGTCCATGTAGGACAAGAAGGATCTATGGCCTTGCTGTCACACCAGATGGCAAGCCTCCTCCATTTGAGTAACACTTTTTTGTGGAATCTTTCCTGGAAGCAAGCAAGACTCGGGAGACATCCTCCGAAAGACCCAAGGAGGCAACTTCTAAGCTCTCAACATCCAGGCTGTGAGAGCCAGAGACTGGAGGTTGGAATGTAGAAGTGACCCTCGTTCTGGGTGATGAGGGTCGGAAACACTCCAATCTCCACGGTTCTTCGGAAGCAACTCCAGAAGAAGAGGGAACCAGATATGACAAGGCCAAAAAGGAGCAATCAGGATCATAGTTCCTCTGTCTGCTTGAGTTTCAGCAAAGTCTTCTCTACTAGCGGTATGGGAGGATATGCGTACAGAAGGCCTGTCCCCCAATATAGGAGAAAAGCATCTGATGCTAGTCTGTTTTGGGCCTGAAGTCTGGAACAGAATTGAGGGACTTTGTGATTGATCTGAGTGGCAAAAAGATCCACCGAGGGGGTGTCCCACTCTTGGAAGATCTTGTGGACAACATCCATGTTCAGAGACCACTCGTGAAGTTGCATGATCTTGCTCATCCTGTCAGCCAGACTGTTTTTTTACACCTGCTAGATAAGTGACCTGGAGACGCATGCCGTGATGATGCGCCCAAAGCCACATCCTGACGGCTTCCTGACACTGAAGGCGAGATCTGGTGCCCCCGCTTGTTGGTATAATACATAGATTGGAGCGAATGGTCCACCATTGAAGGGAATTGCAAAAATCGGTGGGAAAGATGGATTACATCTTCTAGATCCCCTGTGGCCTGGCACCACTGGGAAGCTAGGGTCCATTCAGCGGATCTCATATGTACGCGTGCCATGAGAGTCCATGAACTGTGGAAGCCATGTGCCCTAAAAGTCTCAACATCTGCCGAGCAGTAATCTGTTGAGACGCTTCGAGCGAAGGACACTAGGGCCAGGAGATTGTCTGCCCTTGCCTGGGAAAGATAAGCTCGAGACATCTGTGTGTCCAACAGAGCTCCAATGAACTTCAATTTCTGTACTGGGACAAGGTGAGACTTGGGATAATGATTACAAACCCCAGTAGCTCCAACAGTCGAATAGTCATACGCATGAACTTTAGAGCCCCTGCCTCCGAGGTGCTCTTCACCAGCCAATCGTCGAGATAAGGGAACACATGCACGTCCCAGTCTGCGTAGTGATGCTGCGAGGCCAAAGGGTAGTAAACAGTACTGAAAGTGCTGAGTTCCCAAGCGAAATCGAAGATACTTCCTGTGAGCTGGACGTATGGAGATGTGAGTATAGGCATCCTTTAAGTCCAGTGGGCACAGCCAATCGTTTTCCTGAATCATGGGAAGAAGGGTGCCCAGGGAAACCCATCCTGAACTTTTCTTGGACTAGGAATTTGTTCAGGGCCCTTAGGTCTAGGATGGGATGCATCCCCCCCTGTTTTCTTTGCACAAGGAAGTACCGGAATAGAATCCCAGCCCCTCTTCCCCTGGTGGAACGGGTTCGACTGCATTGGCCTTCAGAAGGGCGGAGAGTTCCTCTGCAAGTACCTGCCTTGTGCTGGGAGCTGAAGGACTGAGCTCCCGGTGGGCAATTTGGAGGCTTGGATACTAGATTGAGAGTGTATCCTAACTGGACTATCTGAAGAACCCACCTGTCGGAGGTTATAAGAAGCCACCTTCGGTGAAAAAATAACCTCCCCCCGACGGGCAAGCCGTCCGGCCCGGACACTTTTTCTGAGGCTATGCTGCACTGGAGCTAGTCAAAAACCCGTCCCTTGCTTTTGCTGGGGAGCCCTAGGGGCCCTTAGGCGCACTGCGTTGATGGGAACACGCATGCTGGGACTGAGCCTGAACGGCCTGCCGAGAAGCAGGAGTGTACCTATGCCTATTATAGGAATAGGGAGCACTCCTCCTCCCTCCAAAAAACCTCCTGGATGAGGAGGTGGTAGCAGAAGACGCCCGGCGGGAGAGAGAATCCATAGCATCATGGTGCTTTTTGATCTGATCAACCATGTCCTCTACTTTCTCTCCAAAAAGATTATGCCCCGGGCAAGGAACATCTGCCATTCGCCTGCTGGGTCTTATGATCCAGGTCAGAGACACAGAGCCATGAAAGTCTGCACATCAGTATAATCTGAGCACGCTACTCGGGATGCTACATCAAAAGTGTCTTAAGTTCCCCTGGCCAGGAATTTGCGACACGCCTTCTGTTGACTGACCTCCTGGTGAAAAGGTTTGGTGAGCTCCGGAGAAAGTGCTTCAACCAAACTAGACAGTTGCCTCACCGAGTCTGCAAGTGGATGCTCATGTAGAGCTGGTAGTTTGGATCTTGGCGGCGAGCATAGCGGCCTGATACGTTCTCCTCCCAAAAGAATCTAAGGTCCTAGACTCGCTGCCTGGGGGCACCGAGGCCATAGTCTCTAGCACTCTTGGCTCTTCTGAGAGCAGAGTCCACCACCATGGAATCGTGAGGGAGTTGGGCCTTCACCATTAGAGGCTCTCCATGGACTCTGTACTGGGACTCGGATTTTTTTGGGAACCACTCTCCAGACTTGCTCTTTCTGTTTGAACCTACACAGCAGCCGTAGTTCCCAGGTGATTGCTGCAGTGAGCCTCAGCTGCTGCTGGGTTTATTAGCTAGTTTTGAAACCTTTCTGCTTTGCCTTTGCATTGCCTAAGGCCCTGAGGTTTTGTCGGTGTGCTGTGTGCACGTCTGTCTAGTCTGGCTTTATTGTATTGATTCTTAACTGAGAATGAGATTCTTGTCTGTTCTAGTTAGTCTGTGTGTAGTTTTAGATTAGGTTGTTGCTTGTTCTCTAGTCTTGTGAGTTGTAGTCTTGTGTCTAGTCCCTTGTTTGTTTGTGTCTTTCATATTTGTTCCCTGTTTTAGTGTGCTGCTTGCAGCTTTCAGTCTTGTCCTTTAGCTTAGCCCTTCCTTGCCCTGCTGTCCTGGTATTTTCCTTTCCCCTCTGACCCTCAGTCCTGGTTCAGCCTAGTGGGTATCCAGTCCTGCGGCCACCTGCAGCCAGGAGCTCAACTCCTGGTGAAAAGCGGCCATGCGCAGGTGAAGTTTGTGTGCCTGCCCTGCTTGTTTGCCTCTGCTGCAACTCCAGTCCGGGGTTCCAGTTTCTGTTCTGCCGTCTCCGGTTTGGGGGTGGTTTTGCCTGCTGCTGCCGCTCCTCGGCAGTGGTCCAAGGGCTCACAAACCTACTTCCTGCTTTGGAAACGTGACACAGGTACATTACAGTGAGTGGCAGTGGAATGTTCCTGACAGAACTCCGATAAGTCTACAGCTGAGTGAAAAACTCAAGTGTCCATGTCTGTACAATCTTTGTCCTCTCAGTGGCTGCCAATTGGTGACAAACTCAGAATAATGTCCATATCAATAAAAAAAAAAAACACTGACAGCAACGAGATCACAAAATTGTTTTCACATACAGGTTATTTCTTTAAAGTCCACATCAAGCTGAGGCAAATCTGAAGTGGTGACCTAGAACATTATGGCCTTCATTTTCAAAGCATATGGATGTCTCTGTGCTTGAAACATCCAAATCCCAATTTTGCAAAGACAGAATAGGGACAATCCAACACTGTAGTATGTCCTAGTAGCATGTTTTGGACAGGACTAGAGAGGGACCAAAATCAGGATGTCCAACAGTGATTTCTAAAGGGGAAGAAATGTTCATGTCTAAAAAGGATGTTTCTTATGTAGACCTATTTCAGGAATATCCAGGTTACAAGAAAGGTGCTCTGACTGAGCACCTATCCACTGGAGGATATAAGGCATGCCACCTCCTTAATCCCCCTCCCTGCCCATCTTCAAGTCTTTGCTTAAAGCCCACCTCTTCAATGCTGCGTTCGGCACCTAACCCTTACCGTTCAGTGAATCCAGACTGCCCCAATTGACTGCCCCTATCGGACCGACCGTTCACTTGTCTATTAGATTGTAAGCTCTTTGAGCAGGGACTGTCTCTCTTTGTTAAATTGTACAGCGCTGCGTAACCCTAGTAGCGCTCTAGAAATGTTAAGTAGTAGTAGTAGTAGTAGTTGGTTGCTGTCCCCCTCCCTCTGCCCTGAAAGTGAAACCAGAAGGGGATATCAGGCTCTATGATATTTTCAAGTATTATAGGCATTCTTAAAGCAAGAAGTAGGTCTGAGCAGCCTAGTGGTTAGTTCAGTGGACTGTAAAACCAAAGGACCCAAGTTCAAATCCTGCTTCAAGCTTTTTAAAATTTGGAACATTCCAGAAACAGAAAATACCTATTATACTTAAATATGTAAGCCACCTGCAAGTCTGAAGGCTATTGAAGTGGTGTACCTTCAGTACAGTAAGCATTTTTGTGTTCCTGGAGGGCTCACAATTACAAAAACAGAGTTAAGAGTGGGATTTGAACCTGGGTCCCTTGGTTTACATTCCACTGCACTAACCACTAGGCTGACCCTCTGTTCTGGATGGACATCTGTGTGAAAAACAACACTTTCCAGTCCAGGGCTTTGTTTCAGTGGGGGTATCTCATGATGCAGAAATATGGCCCATGTTGGCAGAAGTCCTGTGTAACAAGGGTGTGTTGAATTAGTGCTTGGGAGCAAGAAAAGTTATGTTTAAAGGTTAGATTAGAAACTGAAAATTAAGGAAGAGATGAAATAGTATGCAGTGAGTTTATTATGGAGCCAATGATGATGAGTTTATGTGAAAAATCGCTGCAGAGACTCCTTCACAGTGTATTAGGATTTATTGATCATCATACTTAAGAATGTATGAATATAAAATGTGTTGTGATGTTTTGGTTATTGGACATATGTGTGACCATTTTCTAAGAATGTTGATACACAGACATCCATGTCCCTTGTTTTTCCCGGTTCAAAATTTGGAAGTTTCAGTTTGTAAAATGGATGTTCATGCTGGACGTTTTCAGTGCATGATGTCCATCTCATGTATTTTTGAACACACTTTATCCTGTTTATTTATATTTTGCTCACCACCTTTTTCAGTAGTAGCTCAAGGTGAGTTACATTCAGGTACACTGGATATTTCTCTGTCCCAGGCGGGCTCAAAATCTAAGTTTGTACCTGAGGCAATGGAGGGTTAAGTGACTTGCCCAAGATCACAAGGTGCAGCAGGAGGATTTGAACTGGCCACCTCTGGATTGCAAGAGTGGTGCTCTAATCACTAGGCCACTCCTCCACTCCACTGTTTGAAAATACATGCGAGATGGAGGTCTCTTTGGGACATTCTGACTTGGACGTCCCTTTGAAAATGCCCTGCCACGTCACTCTGCCAATTCTCTTTTGTCATTCAGATGCTATCGCTTACCTTGTGAACTCTGGAAGTGCTATCAATTGTACAATTAGCATTTTATTTATGTATTTTTGTTTTTAATAAAACAATTTCAGCTAAATCCAAGCACCAGACAACAATGAAAAAAATAAGACGGGAAACTGTTGTATTAAATACATAGCAGCCAAACACATTTATTATTTTTTTCCAGAAACCCAAATATCGTAGTTATAACGCAAGCAACTGAGTTGCACATAATACAATCAAGTTTTTCTAAAACAGAAAGAAAACAAAATTTTTTTTAAAAAAGCTGTTAAAAGCAAAAAACAAAAACAAAACAAACAAAAAAACACAAAACAAAAACTTCAGAAAACTCTTCTATATGTATAATAATCCTCATCATACAGGGTTTTCCCCCCATGAAATGCTAATGACTTTGTATTCCTTATGAATTCTTTATTACACTCGCACTCCAGTAAAAACAACTTCTCCCCAGCCCCTTTAATCCAGCATGAGAAAAATACAGTACCTGCTATGGCAACAGAAGTACACATAAAATGCAACGGAGCTTATTTGTACATTAGTAGAGTTTTAACATCTTTTAAGTGAACCAGTGATTTATTCAGTTTTGATAGTACCCACTACACTAAAATAATACAAATATATTTAAAAGGAAAAAACAAAGGTGTGGTCTCAGCCGGTCGTAAACACCTGCACTACTCATGTGCAATATTTCTGTGTCCAAGTAATGCCCCAGTGCCTAGAAAAGGAATTCAGGAATATAAGCTGCTGCTTATGTTTGTGGCTCAGGAGAAGATTATGACTTTTCCTTTCCTGGAGATGGCTGTTCCCTGGAACGGCACATGCTGTAATCTTTTGATCTTATACCTTTTGGATGCTATTGTTGTGAAAGTGAAGAAAACAAGAACCACCAAACTCCGCAGGAACACACCAGAAAGACAAGGGGCAGAGAAGGCCAGGGAGTGAATAAAGTACCACAGGAGCCAGCTTATTAATATAGGTTTTCTACAAAACACAGCTCTTGTGGCAGCTTCTTTGTTATGAAAGTGCCATATTCACTGGCTAGCAGTTAATTTTCTTCCCTGGATCCATCACTACCACAAATTTTAATGGCATTATGCTCTCGATTTCTCCATGCTAACACCTCTCTCACTGAGCCAACAAGATGAAGTATGCATCAGGAGCTCCCAGATGTTTCCAAAGAAGTATAACCTTTCCCTGTTTTTTTGTGGTTATTTGTAATGGCCCTTCAAAAGTTTCACCTTGTCTGATAATGTCACTGGGAGGCTGACAGCATGTCTTGCTTAACAAAACATTCACTAGTTTTCAAATCAAGTCCAGCCCTAACCTCCAAAGTTGTCTTACATACTCCCTCGCACCCCTCATGCAAAAGGTGACTTCAAATATGGGAAACAAAATACTGTATTATCTGAACAAAACTTTCAAACCAAACAATCCCTGCAGTTTCCACATTATTTTTGCTGGTCTAAGATACTGATTTAGGGTGGGCAGCAGGAACTGTGTCCCCTATCTACCTGTAATGTGCAAGATGAAAGCTAGATGTTTACATCAAGCTTTTCTGTCAACAGGCTCCAAGCAATCTTTCCCTATATTTACTAATGGAATGGTGCAATGGGGCTATGTTACGCATACATGTATTTTTCCTGTAATTTATTGATTGTAATACCTGCTATACTGCAGTACCCTGTGCAATTGGATCCCTTTAATAAGGCTGTTTCATAAACTCTCTCCTCAAATGGAAGCCATTCTGAAACTTGTGCAATTTTATGTCAAACATGGTCAAATAAAGTATATGTTGCACTTTTGGCAGCTTCCGATAATGGTGAAGGAAAGAAAGGAAATAAAGATGACAGGGAAAAATGTGTTGGGAAACCCCAGTTCTCTGATGGATGCATTTCTGCTTCTAAAGGTTAACAATTCCTTCACAAACAAATCAGCATCTTTTTAACACCCTTCCTCAGTCCTCCCTCATTCTTTCTCAACCAAAACAGCTCAGAATGATTTTGCCTTAAACATGCTGCCTTGTTATTAGTTACTTAATTTAAAAAGTACAGATTCACTAAATGAAAAAAAAATATTCAGAATATTAGAATTGACAAATATATACAAAACATTTTGAAAAAGAAAAGTCTCATATATAAGGGGATGAAGGCCTGGAACTGTACATCTTTCAGTACCATCTCTAAATGGCACAGAAAGGGACCTTGTTACGCTTATCGGAAATTTTATGCTACTGGTACAGGGTCATGTTTTTCTTACCGGGTGAAATGGAAGCAATAATTTCACAAATTTACACTTCAGAATGCGTTAGGACAGTGGATTTAAAAGGGAGCATGTAGGATCATCATATATCAGCCTCACTAAGGATCTGTTGTGTGTGGCAATGGTAGGCACACAAAAGCTTAGAATCTTTAAATAGCCAGTGGCAATTTCAAGAGCAGAACAAGGTTAGCTGAAATGCTCTGAGAAAATTAGTTTTTTGTTGTTGTTACATTTGTACCCCGCGCTTTCCCACTCAAGGCAGGCTGAATGCGGCTCACATGGGGCAATGGAGGGTTAAGTGACTTGCCCAGAGTCACAAGGAGCTGCCTGTGCCTGAAGTGGGAAACGAATTCAGTTCCTGATAATCAGCATGTAAAAAAAGGATCAGAGAATGGAATGCTGTCAATTACATTGTTTAGAACAAACAGTGAAGGCTGAATTTAAAGTACATTCCAAATGTTGGATCATGCAGTTGCGGCAGTGTTTGGAATAGTAATTATATAAACACACAGTAAAGGAAGTACCACAGCCTTGGTCACTCTACAGTTATCTTGCTCAGCCTCAGGTTATTAAAAGATTTACGGTTACATACTGGGAGTGAGGCATGAGGGGCCTGGGGTGGGCTGGGAAATCTAGCAGAAAGTACAGCACAGTGATTATCCTTTTTTTAACGTACTGATCAGAATCACATTATATTACTCGTATGTAGAGTCTCAGGCTAGGTTGGAAAACCCTTTATACCTGGAAGAAAATAGATCCAACATAGTTTAGAAGTCAAGATATGTTCTTATACTTTTAATCAAGGGTCACATGTCCAGTTGCTTCACAGTAACTATGCACAACTATCATAAGGCATATTGGCATTATTATTCAAAGACGGCAGGCTTTTGGGGGGTGGGGATTATCCTATACCTTCACCTGATGCAAAAAGAACTGTGATGTGACTTTTGGTCCCTCTGGACCGCTGTTCTATCGGGATACTCAATCTTCCTTTTTTCCCCCCTTGAGTTCTACTTTCCTTTTCACTAATTAAGTTTGTAAACTGCCTTGATATTTGGATATAAGGGGTGGTATAGCGAATTGAAAAAAAAACAAACAAAAACCAACCCAACCATTTTCAGCGCTGCAGTAATATGTCAAAATATTAAGATTTTATTTATTAAGAAAATACTACCTAAGCTGTGATGCAAACTGAAAGTGAGAAATAATCTTTGAGTTTATTTATCACAGTATTTCAACTGTGTAAATAAAGTTTTTTTTAGTTGAGGATACATGGAAAATAATTTGCACTTTCCCAAGCTGTTTTGTTTTGAGCCTCTTAAATGGCTGACTCTATCCCCCTATGGAACACCACAGGTGCTATGAAATGTCTATCTGCCTCTCTTTGAACCACTGCTAAGGTAATAATTTGGAAAGTGCTACGTTTAGAAATGGAGAGGTAAGAACATGAAAGCTCCTTATTTCATCAGAAAAGATGGAGCCAAAAGTGAGTGCCCTGATCCGAAGACCACAAACAGTGGAAGTTAAACACTGCCTATTTACCTAGCTCATAAAATTGGTGTTAACCCCCCCCCCCCCCCAAAAAAAGGGGGGAGAGGTTAACTGAAAAATGTACAGCATGAGGGGAACAGAGGACATACTCTACATGTGCTGCTATCCTGACACTTATATACATGGCATAGGGAGCTGCATACTAGAGCATACTTGGTGCTCCATATTTCCAAGCAAAATAATCAGCACTTAGAAGTCAGAAACATCAAAACATGACAAAAAAAAAGAATATAATGTAATCAATACTTCAGTTCTCTATTTAGACTTTCTTCAGGATTATAGTATCAGCAAATCACAGGATAAACACACATCCATTACTTAACCCTGAGCTTACCCAGGACATTTTTTTTCCAGGCAGTATATTACAAATATTGAGTAGGTAGGTAGGTAAGTAGCTGTAACAATGTTGATTTGAAAGTTTGGGATTAAAAGAATGGAAAGCATTTTTTCTACTTCACATGTCAGCATGAAGAAATATCAGTTGCAGCTCTTCTGGACTTTGGCAAGTTTGAGGATGAGTATATATATCCTATGGCCTGCTTATATAAGAATGGCCAATAGAGACCAAAATGTAAATAAAAGTGATATTATGCTTTTCTATATATTTTGGTGTACCTAGCTTTTGCCTCACAAATTTAAAGCCATCCAACTTACTCAAAAAGGTCTTGAAAGAAATTGTTTCCGAGACATTACCCCTTAAACATATCTTGAAAATAAAAAACTAGAAAGCACTGTCACTACTGTAATACCCTGGGAAAAAAAGCAACATCCAAAGCGGAAAAATGATGGCATGAACTGTTGCTTTTCTCTAAACTAATATTTAAAAAAATAGGCAATTCTATTCAATTTTATCAGTAATTTAGACATAATTAAAATCGCATCACTTTCTTTAACCAAGTTAAAGGTAATGTGGGCAGATGGAAAAAAAACATCTCACTGAAATAACAAAAAGCAAGCCAGACAAGTAAAGTTGAGTCAAAGCATAGTGGGTGTGAACTGAGTATGAAGAATTGAGCAGCTAATTCTTAAGTATGTATTTAAAAAGAGTGGCAGTGGCATGTTTAAAAGGTGTAGGTGGTCCCCCTTTCCTCCTTCCTTGGATGCCCCTGGCCAACCAAATTGGATGGGAGAGAGAAGGCAGTTTTCCCACTGGCACTTTCACACTTCTGTCTAGGATAACATTTAGAAAATTAGAAGTTACAGTAATCATGTTACCAAATAAAATCCTCAACTGCAATTGTCAGACCTGCTAAACCCAAAATTACTTTATCTAGATGTCTGGGGTAGGCAATAAACTGGTCACTTTTGCTAACCTTCTGGGTTGCCTGATTACAGAAATCTCTATTAACTGAATATATTTCAGTCAACCCATATTCACCCAATAGGTGTGCACAGTGTTAAATAGCAGTGCAAGGCACTTCAACTTTGAATAAAGAATTTTACTGAAAAATGGCAAGAGTAGCACATTAAAAAAACCTCATGAAAACAATGGCAGCAACATGACTACCTGGAAAACTACCCACATAACTGCAGCTTTCTAGTTTGGTAAAGAGTGTATAAAGAATCAGTAAAACTCCATGAAAAGAATAATTGAGTAAACTGAATTTAACATTGTATTTTTAAAATAAATTGGCAGGACCACACACATATTTTGGCAGAATCTTTGCCAGCAGAAAAATACTGGCCAGTTGACATAGCCTTGCTGCTCTTTTCTAACCCAAGTGAGAATGTGCAAATGTATGTAAGTACTAGGAATGTGTGATGCATCCTAAACTTTTAAGTTCTCTGGTTTAGATAATGCATCAAGACTAAATTCAAGGTATGATGTGTATTCAGAGCAAACGCCCTAAAAACGAAAAAACAAACCAAAATCTCTTAGAAGAATTTTCTGTGCTTGAGCTCTGAAGAATGTGCTTAATTGACTGGAAAAAACACCATACCAGATCTGGACATATCAGTGCTCAAACAGGAACAGGCATCATAAGTAGCATGGCTGAACCTCTGGGTTTTGGAATGGCACTGCTCACCGTAATTGAGTACGTGAAAACAAGGCAGCTAATACACACCTTTAATTTAGAAATGAGGCAGATGAGTAGTTGTGTAAACAGGTATCAAATAATTTTCTTCTGCTTTTTCTTTAGCATTTTACTGAGGAGAATGATTTAAACAACAATAATTCTGCAGCACGTGCAGCTCTTTTCCCCTCAAGCTATCTATAGACAGTATAAAAACTCTTCATTAGAACCCAAGCAGCATGTGTTAACTTGTTAAATGATAATGCATATTTGTAGCTACTAAAGAAACTGAACTCAAATGAGCTCAAGTCACCTGGAATTAGTTACAATTTCCATAAATTTATCCTGAGAACATTTGCCATATTAATGCTTTAAGGAAATTAGGAAATTTTAATTTGTTCAATCATGCGTTTCAGCTCCATCTGCTATGTCTTTTGCTCTACTTCTGGCATCATGAAGAGGCTCCAGGTCTTAAATCTATAGCAATCCTTTCCAAACATTGTATTTTCCAAGTCTTCTCACCTGGAAATTACCTGGACACAGAAATAGCTGCACATTCATATGTAGACCCCCCCCCCCTCTTTAACAATGCATAGTCTATGTCCTTTTTCTTTTTTCAATTAATGTTTAAAATGTAAAATGAGGCCACAACCACACATTGGAAGTTTTTTTTCCTTTAAAAAACCCCCAAACACAATAAACTCCCCAAAACATGTGCACACACACACTCACCCCAACAACCTCTTTTTTTTTTTTTTTAATATAGTTCAGTATCAAAACTTCACATTTGCATAATACATTTCAAGGCCATCGGAGTAGGAATGAGCACAGAGCAGGGGTGAACTGCAGCGTCTCACTTCCCTGTGTCTTCATGAATTGTGCAACAAAGGCGATGGGATGGGGTATATATTTACACATTTCTGAGAATTCTTACAAAAGGGAATGCCCTGTGATAAATTACATAGTTTCATACATCACTGATTTATTTGCAGCAGAAAATTTCATACCTTCTGATTTCACCTACAATACTCAATATGAAAATCAGGAAGCTATATTCCTTATCTTAAACGTAGATCATTTACTACTGGATACAAAACTGTAAACTTTTTTTTTTTTTAATGGGAGGTTTAATCCTCTTGGTTTGGCCACAAGTCCAGACAGTTACATGTCTTTATTGGGGTCAGGTAGCAGGGAATTTACCCCCTAATATGGTACAGCCTCTCAGTTTGAGCCAACAGACCTGACAGCATCGTCCTCAGCTCCTGGCCTAGACCCTGCAACTGGGTCTGAGCCAAACACAGACCAAGAAACCCAGAGTAAGAACTGGTGTGCAAAGCAGAAGACTGGGGTGTTGGGTATGCCACTAATTGTAAGGCCTGGCTTTTGGTGCACTGTATACCTTTGTGGGTAGAAAGCCAGAGGAAGGGGTGACAAATGAAAGGAGACGCTACAGCTTCCCATGTTTGCTATAAACAGCTTAGTAGGAACAAAACAATTACTTTAGTTTTTTTTTTTTTAACATCTCAACATTACCGTTTCTCAAAAGCTCTTCTCTTTATTTGCAATACCCTGTTAATTTAAATGGCAACATTTATTTCCCTGTGCTGGATGCTAAAGCATTAACAAAAATATTGCCCTGTATTTTTTCTGTATGTCTGTAAAGCGCTATATAAATGTTTACTTGTAGTAGTATCTATTTTATAGCTACTTCTAACACATAGACGGTTGTTACTAATGTCACAGTGGTATTATCAGAGGAACACTTGCGCTGTATCACCTCCACATGCACAAAATGGCAGGAGCCGGCTTAATGTGAACCAAGCTTCAGTTCTCTAGTGATTTCAAATGGAATAGGGTGGGGGTGGGAGCAGAGATTAGAACAAGGAGTACAGACAGAACCCCTATCTAGTATGTAAGAAGAAAATTTAAATATTTGAATTCCTGCATTATGGGGTGCATATAGACAAAGCCACCAGTTTCTCTGCATCATGCAAACCTCACTCCAGACCTACTACCCTTCAGTCTCTCACCCTGCATGGCGCTTACATCAGAAACCAATGATACTAGTCATCAGATTGGAAAGTCTAAACTACTAGGTCTCAAATATGGTTGGCTCTTCCTTCCAATAAGCATCTTAACATCACACACTACTACTGTATATAAAAAGGCACATTCTGAAATACTGCTCCCACCCTGTCCATTAAGGACATGACACACTATATGAGTTTCTTCCTACCTCTTTTTTTCAAAGCAGCACTAGGGAAGCTAACTTTTTTTTTCAATCAGCAAAACTATTCTCGAAATTGTACAGCACTAGCAGATTTGTTCTTTCTTTCTTCTACAACAAGACAACTCTTTCCTCATCCCATCATTCCCAATATTTCTAGTTGTCTAAAAAGAAAGCAAAAAAAATAAAAAATAAAATTTAGGGACCTCAGTCTTTGGGTGCTGACAGCATTCTGCACTTCCCACTCCAAACTGCTTTCCATTCAGCAGGCAGCAGCGTGAACTATGCTTGAAGGGAAACAAGGTCGATAAAGATCCGGACAGACAGATCTGTCCCTAGTGCTAGAGATTCACTATAACAAATCTGGTCTTAGTGCATGACTTGCACTAACATTTAAAAAGCATGCTGCTGGTTACTACAGTACAAATACTTAACAGCAATGATTTTTGTTAGCCTTCAAACTTTAGCAAATGCTTACTGTTGTTCCAAAATTGTATTTCCTGGAAGACCCTGCATCTGTACATTTTCTTTGTATCATGTGACCCTTTCTGCTCTCCTGGATTTGTCTAAGCTGATTTTTATCTATTTATTTTTGCATAAGTTTATTCCCTACATTTTTTGGCTTGTGCATGTTGTATGGTTTTAGAGTACTGCATAACCTTTGTTGCAAAGCTCTGTCGTGCTGTAATAAGGTTCTCCAATCTACAACTTTTAAAGCTGAATGTCATCTTACATGCAATTAGCTTCTGAAGCTACTGAGAACATTGCAGCATTCCAACTGAAGTGATTTTAGGCAGGCAGGTAGTATTAAGGTACAAAGGTTTATGTAAAGTGAAATTTCCACCTGGCAGCTATTTTTCTGCTAGAAACAGCAATTTACCACCTGTGCCACAGTTCTGCTAATCATGCTAATGGCAAACAGACTGTGGAGCATCACTAGGTTTTCACAGTAGGGATATGACACAATGGTAACATGTCTAGACAATTTTTTGAAAACCATTACATCACACAAAGAGAGCTAACGTTACCAAACTGGCTGCAGTTGCAGCTGGATGGCTTAAAGCAGTGACATCTTGTTCCCTGCTCTAGAACACGAAGCCCATTTCTGTACCAGCCATAGTGCTGGCATTCAGTACTTTAGTGACAATCATGGAACAGGTGAGAGGACATGAAAACGTGTAGAACACAGCAAATATACACCACAGAAAACCACATTTCCAGAATACAGTGTTATTTTAGTTAAAAGAAACTATTACAATTCATATACAACTTTAAATGCTACTGCCCAGGCAAAACAAAAGTATGCAGGGCAAGAAAAAATCCAGGTGACTAGACTTTGATGCTTGGTGCCTACTATGAAGCCAAGATGTGGGAGAAGAGTACACTACCAAAGCTGAGTGTCCAGCCTGAACTGAGCAGTTACTGCTACCAATATTAGGGGTTTGGCTCAAGGAGCTGCTACTGCTGCTTTTCCCCATCTCTAGGCCCTGTACTAGTATTTTTGAAGTATGCCAATGGGGAGGAGAGGTGAATGTAGCAGTACGCCTGAAGGGAGTGGAAGAAGCAGACAGAGATGGGGAGACTGCATAGAAGGGAGAAAATGGAGGAGAGAACAAAGAAATGTAGGCATAAAGGAAAGGAAGCAAAATGAAAAAAAAAAAAAAGCCTTAAAAAAAGACAATAGTAAAATAAAAATCAAAGCAAGCAAAACAAAATGAAAATGGAAATAAAAGTCTTAGATTCCTACAAAGACTGTAGGTGACATCTAAATTTTCCAGATATATTTCCACCCTTGTCAGTGTTGCAATGCAAGACAAGCTATTAAGAATTAGATGTTAAAACATTCATTGTGTCCAGTATTCTACTTTCAATATGCAGTATGAACAAATTTTACAGTTATGGTGAGGGGAAACCCCCCTGAAAACGTTCAGTGTCTTGGTCAGAACGGGCAAGAAATAAAAGGTTCCACTTCCACTGTCATCTCTAGCAGATAGCCCACAGTAGGATAAATCTCTCTCCCCCCCCCACCCCCCGCAAAACCAAATTACCAAAGAGCCAAAACCAGAAATTTAATCTCTGGCAGACATACTGTTTGGTCTTTTGATTAGTAACTGTACTAGAATGAAACCCTTTCCGGAAATAAGCCACCTTTTTGTCTGCAATATTCAACACTCAGTTCAAATAAAATCTTCCCTTAGATCGCATTGAAAATGTTTCCTTTTGTATGTACTCATGCCCTTCAATCCTCTCCGCTCCATACTGCAAAGGAACAGTCCATTTTAATACCATAATACTTTCAGAAAAAGAACAGGGGAAAAGGCTTTCTGCAACATTCAACCAACCTCAAGTTACAAATGATTGTGTATTTCAGCATGCTTTATAAAATTTACGAGTGCTAAGTGCTCCAGACAAGTTTGCTTTTCTGAAGTTATCAGGAGGGAAAATAATGTCTCCCCTGGGTACCAAGATTCAGCCTCCTTGCCTGCAGTTCATGCTCCCTCTACAACTGCTTACAAGAGGTTTAGAGTCCAAAGCTTTACACTTCAAAAATACTAAGAACGGTAATACATCAGTAACAAAAAACAAAACAAAACAAAGAATGACAAGCCTTAATACTTGTGGTGTTTACCAGTTCTGGCTGTAAGGTACATATGTATGAAAGACTGATCACACAGACTTCCAAATTTCCCAATTCCATCTTTCTGCAAGAATAATCTGAAAAATGCTTTGGCATACTTGACCCACCCATAACAGAAGGCTGCCTTGACATTTATTTTAGAAGAGACTACAATCATGTTTCTGAGGTGCTCTAATTATGTATAATACAGTATGTTTGTTATAGAGTTGGCATGTACCAATTTAGCATTTTTGATAGCTGTTGATAATTTAATGCTTAGTGCTGCTATATTCCTGTAGATGGGTTTCTAAGTGATGACATTTTTTTTCAAAGCTGACTCAAACTCAACTTAAAAATTAAAAAAAAAAAAAGGTAGGAGAATGTTAATTTGGCAACATTGGAATTTATAAGGGCAGAGGAACTACAAAACAAGCCTTGAAAACAGACCAATGAAAAAAATCCCATGTTTCGATTTAACAGAATCTGCTCTTCCTACATCAGACATAAGCTGGTCATTACAGAACCAGCTAATTTCCTCCTGGTGTTGGAGACAGCCCAAGAACATCTTTTAGGGAAGGGTGTTTTTAAATGTCAAGATAATTATTTCTGGGCTTACTAATGATGCTTGTGATAGAGTGGGGAAAGGCAGGAGTATTAAGGTAGAAGGATCAATAGAAGTATAAGCACACTGATGACCAGCACAACAAAAGCTGGTAAAAAAGCATCTACTGAAGACTTAACAGATAAGTAACATAGCTAAACACAGCAGGTATACCTGCACAAGTAATCCTCACGTTTCCCAAATGAAAATAAGAACCAAAGCATTTTCTGAAATGTCAAGTCTAATCCTATAGAAACCAGTGCACTAGCTTTATATTCAAAGGGCTTTTCTGAAAAGCATCAAAACATACCATTTTGCCAAGAATGAAATCAAGTTTCTGTCTTACTCTTCACAGGTTACATAAGCAGATAAAGCTAAGGAGTCACATGCATGTTAAGATCAGAAAACTTATCTCCACATTATGACACTTCAGCTTATTCTGCTTCAGAAATAAATGCATGTAATAATGCACAAGAGGAACTCTACGAAGAAAGCCATGCATTAGCCAGTAAGGGAAGGAAGGGGTGGCAGAAACACTACTAGGAGCAGGACAGAAGGTAGCTCAGTTATGCGCATCCCTCTAATCACAATGCATCTGTTCTTTTGGATAAATTCTTGGCTCTCCACTATACTACAGAACATATTCTGGTATGAAATGATTCATGTAAGAAATCAACTTTCTATATATTTCACTATTGAACATGTGTTTCTAGAACCTGGATTTTTTTCCCAGTCTATTTTAACTGGAGATGCAATTTTGAAAATGTAATGCAGAGATCAGTTTAAGTGGGGGGGGGGGGGGTCCAGAGATCTGATTGACTTGATGCACTAAAAATGTAAAGTTGCTACATGTTTATACAGGTTCTTCTAATGCATCTTGACACCTTTCACTTCATATCAGACCCACTGCTAAAGCAGTTTGGTGTGCATTCTGCACATGCCCATATACTCTTTCACTGGATACACGGTGTATGTCAGAAGGCACTATAGGAAAGGTACCAGATTCTGTAAGATACTTTGGACTGGTAAAAATGATTTATGCAGTGAATGGAGGTGGCTCTCTCTTACATACTGTTCTTTTGCCCTACCCTATCCTGTAATGCTAACCTCCCACAAATAATGAACACTTGTGGACAGTTGGCACAGCAGGTGGTATCAAATGGGTTTATAGTGACATGGGAAATTTAACTGGCTGAGGTAATGGGAGGAACTGGGCAAAAACACTTCAAAGCTAACTTAGGGCATATAACCAAAGTCTTCAGTAAACTCAATTTCAGAGGCATTAGTTCACAGGACACAACACTCTCACACAAGTCTCCATGTTTTTGATTTTTTTTTGGGGGGGTAATGGATTAACACATTCATCTGTTATGAGTTTGGAATGATTGAAGTAATTATGGCAATGCAAGAAAACACTTTTCTACTTATAATATACCAACTCTCGGCTGGTACAACCATCATTAGTAGATGTGTTTGTTTTGCAGTGATTCCTGTCCATTTTACAAGTCATCAAAAGCTTCTTGTACCTTGGTTTACACAAATTCCAGTCAGATATTTTTCCTCCTCTCTTCTTTAACAAACGATTTAAAAGCCAGCATGCATAGCTATCCACCTTAGAAATGGCTGCATATATATATATATATATATATATATATATATATATATATATATATATATATATATATATATTTAAATGCACAGAGGGATTCCAGCAGAATAAACTAACATAAGTTGTAAGTGATTTTATACACACATCTGCAATCAATTCCACTCATATGCATGATTCATATGTAGAATGACAATTCACTCCCTGGGTATGGAATCATATAATAATTAATATAACTGTACAATGCAAAGTATCCATCTCTAGTGATGTAGTAGTTATTTTAAAGCTTAAGTGCACTAAATGTACTGTTACAACCCATGAGCCCACACATCAAGCATATTCTTCTTGAGTGAACTATCTGTAGGTGAGAAAGAAGTAACTCACCCACATCGTATATGGAAGATGCTCTTGTATAGGTAAGTCACTTCTAAAAACACCACTATGGTTGATCCTGCATGGCTGCTCTATGACCTCAGATATCCACAGTTTGCTAGGTAAACATTATTTTGCTTCCACCCCCTTACTCCCTCAAGATTTCAGCTTATTTAAAATGACTTGTAAGACAACTTGTGTTTTCCATTTAAATTAACAGGAAATGTGTTAGTGATGGTCTGATGTTACCAGAGTAGGGAATACAGCATTTGTTCTGTGCAAGAACTGCAGAACATGCTTATGCTTACGGAAACAGATATGCAGACCATCTGAAATGTTAAACTGGCATTTTGGTGTATGCACGCTAATATCAATACCCTGAGTTCCTCGTTATCTTGGATCTGGTCATCTAATGTACTATATATAGGGAAAGAATGCACTACAAACATACCATATTAAAAACAGCTCTTAGAAAAGATTTAATTTCCTACCACTAAACTTTCTAACTTGTTTTTAAAGACTGATGTTTTTTTTGTTTGCAAGTCCTTAAAATGTTTGATCCCAAGCCCAGAGTTATTTCTGACATTAACAAGATTTTTTTAAATGTGTTTGATTTTTTAAATATTACATTTTCTGCTTTTTTTCAAATCTCAACAATTATTATATTGTCAAGAGGGAAGAAAGGAAATCTAATTAATCTATCTAGTATAAGGCCTGTTAACAATATTGAAATACCTTCCAACACTGAATTCCTACCCTAGAGTTCCTGAGAGGTCTCGCAGATGAAAAGCATGAAAATCAAATGCTACAGAAACATACACAAAAAATTTTACAACACTGTTAAATGCTCCCCGAGTTAATCCTCATCTAAAATATACACAAGTACTTTTTTGGTCATTTTTTTCTTAACTTTTAAATCTGTTTTAACATTTAAACTTTAAATGGAAGAACTAGTTTAGTTTAGCTTTTTTGATTTTCTGCTTGTTTCTAAATATTTCAATTCCCTCATTTATATCTTGTAAACAAGAGGGTTTTGTTTATTTTTTTGTTTTGTTTTTTAGCACCCAGTGTTCACTAGTTTTTCCCCAGTGAACTCAGAAACAGCCCAAAGTGCAGGCAAAAAATAAGAATACTAAGGAGAAGCAAAGGTAAATGAGGATGAGACCTAAAGGTGGGCAAGTCATAAAGCTGAGAGGTAGAGATGAGTCAAGAGGCAACTCACAAATACGTGGAGATTGAAAACACACAGGTAAGTGTGTAGTGCTTTAAAGAAAAGAGACAGAATAGCAATGTCACAGCACGTTCTGCAGCTTTCCCAGGAGCCAAGTCTTAGTAACAGTCAGGAGTAAATTTGAGGGTTCATTTCCTGGTGGGCCAAATCAGTTAAATTAGATTGTCCAATTAAGCTTTTCCTACAGTACAGACCCCTCTCATCTTTGGCAACACACACAACAAAAACATTTGATCTCTCTCTCTCGGCCTGCAGAAGAAAACTACAGTGCTATAGCATGCAATACAACTTTTCCAACTGACGCAAAGTAATCTTTATATCCCGAGACGTAATGAATGAATCTTTGTCTCCACTGATAAATATAGAAGGCCTATTTAGCCAATTTCTATAAGCAGAAAACCAGTTTTGTTTTAGGTAAAGTGAGATGCTATATAAAGACAGATCACATGGCACAGTGGAGCCCTTGTAGATTAGACAAGTGAAAATTATATGCCAGCAGAAGCCGACACCTTCAACTGTCTTGTGTCTTGCCCATTCCAAACATACATAAAAACAGAGTACACTGATACTAATTTTATAGTTCTTTGCTGGTGTCTCAGATGCACAGAATGTCTAGAAAAATGTCTGATAAAAAGTGCAGGTTTAGAATGCTCTGCAGTAAAAGGGATAAGGGAAGAAGTTGATACAGTTATGTTATAATAATGAGCACGTGTTGCAAATTCCGTCAAAGATTTACATCTAAACACACACGCACTCAGATCACTACATCCTTCCATGGTAGTATCAACACACATGTCCCTTTTCACGTTATCTATCAGTCTTCTCCGTTATTAATCCCCTTATATAGCAGTGGTTCTCAACTAGTGTGTCACCAAGAGCTGCTTTTCTTAACAACCATGTGTGCCTGCGGTCTGGGAAAAGAAGCAGGGAATCAGGTACTTGAAATCCACATAATTGGTCCTTTCTATTTCACCATTGCCCACAATGCTCACTGCTGCCACCAGTCTCAACTGGAAATGTTGCAAGTCTGCTCTTCCCTACCCAGGAGTCATCAGCTTTCTTTGCATCATTAAAAAAAATAAATGAATATAAAGGCATATTTTGTTCAGCCATGAACTGTAGTGTTCAGTGTGTCACGGATGTGAACATCGTCTGTCAGGAGTGTCATAATGGAAGAAAGGTTCAGAACCATTGACCTACCACTGATTTTACCTTCATTAAAAGACTAATCATGCATCTTCCAGTATTACCTCCTTTAGCTCCCTTAAGTCCTTTCACAGACAGCTACCTGAAGTTTTGTGGAACCTAGCCTTACATGTACTGCTGTTTTTATCAACAAAGCCAACAAAGTGACATAAATTCAGTATCCACCCCCTCACCCACCAGAGGAAGAGGACTCCTAAGGATATTCAGAAGCATTTCTAGACCTAGGAATTCTCAAGAAAGAGATAAACACCCATCTGAACTGACTACAGGAATAGACCCCTATGGTAGCTGCCAGGCCACTGGGCTTTTCTTTTTATTTTTCAAACTTCTGTTCCAATGCACTCACATAGTTATAGTTTTTCATTCAAAAATGCAGTACTTCTAAGTACCCAAAACTATTTAGGAATTGAAAACAATTAACAAAAAATGCAACAGGGCCTTAATAGATTAAGCATCATATAAACCAGCCTTCCTTGTCTTCAAATGGTCACCTGGTACATTTAATCTTCTCCTCTGCATATACATATATACAAATACATACTTCAGCACAAAGATAAACGGATTTAGCATCCCTGCACATGCTGTAGTAAACTCACACCTTCTCTTAAACTTCTTTAGGAACACACAAACAGCAGAGTCCTGCTCTGTCCCATACAGTTATAACCAGATGCTAAGTCACAGGGAGAAGGGTAAGTTTGTTCAATTTGTTTTTATCATTGAATCCCAGTATACATAGGGACTTGTCTTCCAACTTAGCAGAGAACAACTGGGCTTACAAATGAAATAATGCTATGGGACTAGGAAAAACAATGGTATGCCTGGGTAAAATGCCACTAGCTAGTAACCCATCCTGAACAAGGACTCATTTTCTGCGATTCACAATAAAGCTTTACAGAACATGAAACCAAGCTTGAGTCACAATTGCCTTCATTTTGTGGTCCTTTTACTAAAGGCTTGCTGCATGCCAATCTGAACTACTGCTGGGCTACTGCAGCAGACTGGCGGTAATTCTGCCCCCAGAATGTACCATTTCTGGTGCTACAGAAATTTCTGTATTTTTACTGCTGGGTTAGCGTAAGAGACCTTACCGCCACCTCAATGGGTGACATAAGTGCTCCCCCTTGAAATGGCTGAGTGGCAAGTGCGAACTTACTGAACGGCCATTTCTTTTTTTCAGCCTTTTTACCCTTTATAGTAAAAGGGCCCCTTTAAGATTTTCTAAGGCTCTTCATGTAAATCTTATTTTTACTTATAAAATCATTTGTAGATTCTATTACTTTTCTAACTGCATTTTCTGAATAAGTTTAATCATTTCTACCAAAATCATTCCTGTATTTTGTCTGTTCTGTTAATATGATGTATATCCACAGATGTACGACGTATTAAAAGAATCTCACACATTTTTATTTTTAAAAAATGAAAACCAAATTCCTGGAAAATTAATTAAAAAAAATAAGGGCCTTAGAAGTTCTACCACTGATTTTAGCTTCTATTCCTCTCAAACTATTTCCTGTTAAGTCAACTCTGGCTCCCCTTTATCAGTTCAGCTTTCACACAATGGAGAAGAAAAAAAATGATTAAGAATGGTTTTACAAAGATGGGCAAAAACTACTGGGGGGGGGGGGAGGAGGCAAAAGATGTCAACACTGCTGCAATGAGCAATATGAGCCTATATGCAGGATGAATCCATGTATTCAGTTATCTCTAGTGTCAAGTGATTTGTAACAGCTATCAGTATCACTATCATTCAAAAAGGGCATTCTATTCTGTCCAGAATGCCTGCTATAATACCAAATCTAAAAACAAAGGAACGAAAATACAATGAAAAAGCAAACTGTACAGAAAACAAAACAAAACAAAACAAAAAAAAACAAAAGGTGCACATTAAAAAGTATTTGCTAGTTATAACAATCCAAGAAAAAGAATAAGTCATGCACAAATTAAAAACAACAGAGAATTGGAAGGAAACAATAAGCCGTACACACTCCCCCCCCCCCCTTAAAGAACATTCATAAGTTTTGTAAACGTTTTTGGTTGTCAGTGACAGTCTGGTGGCTGTAATGGGCCAGGCCTGGCACAGATAATGCTGCACTGAAGACTCAAAGAGCAGTAGCTGAGCTACTCTTACTTCCAGGATATATATACCATGATGGCAGCAAATGGCTTGCAGCACTAAACATAAGATTTCATTAGCATTTTTACAGTTTCTTTTACTGCTAGGAATGATAGGAAATCCCATCAGTTGAGGAATAGCAAAAAACGAGAATCTGTCACTCTTCAGCGTTTTGCTCAATAGGGAATGGGCCATTAAAGATTCATAACTGGACTGAACACAGCACAGAATGAAAAACTGGTGGCATGGCTTGAAATGATGGGCATAAGAGGTACAGAATATGATGCATTTTGAGCCCTGAGTTGAAGATTTAAATTAAGAACTTTGTTAGGGCACAGCTTATATATAAAGGTGCATACAGAGAAACCCATTTGCACAATCTGCACAAAAGCTTCAACTATGGGACTCACTAGGATTGGGTACAGTCCATTATTTGCCCTATGCCCCTGGAATTACCACACAGCCCAAATTTTTATTGACTAAAGGGAATTCTGCCCACAGATTTTTCAAATAACATTTTAAAACTCAGCTTGCTAAGCCTTGTTCTCTACAACTAATTGAGGGCTACCAGATAGCTCAAGGAAGTCAAGATTTCTGTTTAGTTGTTGGTTTTTTTTTTTTTGGTCAAAATCCAATTGGAATAAAATATACCTGGGGGGAACCTACAATGCCCTGGAGTGAACTGGCAACTCCAGGAGTGTGATGTATACAATAATTAACTTCTGAACCCTGCAGAACAAAATAATGCTATCGGTACACACTACCAGCTTGCCAAGTGACCTAACTGGCTTACAGTTTTGGTACCACCACACACATGGCAACCTCTGTCCCCATCCTGCTCAAAGAACAGATTTACAATAAAAATGTACATTGGATAGATAAGGATTCTAGAAGTCAGTTGGATGAACTCATTTTAGACGCTACCAGGAAAATCCTTTAACAAAATCACTTCAAACAGGGTTAATCCGCTGGTGCTTGAAGTCTATTTTCACACTGATAAATAGCAATATAGTAAGTAATAGGCCGGATCTCAATTTGCATACTCAAAGGGTTCACACTGATTCCTACCACATTCTATTACCAGGGTTCAGGAAACAACTATCCTGAGCACTGCAAACCAAGACAATCAACGTTAATGCAGCTGCACAGTTGAACTCTTCCCCTAAGTTACTGAGTAAACTGGGTGGGCGAAATCTATCTGGACCCCGACCTGCTCCTAACCAGGGTTGAGGTGGCCTGTAAACGGTCAGCCATGCAGCTTTTGAGAAATACATGAGCACACACATACACATACATTCACACATAGCAACTTGTACCAGTCCATGCTGGTATGCATCTGTCAGCCACTCACACACATGAACACACCAAGTGTTTTATCCCCATATTTTGTTGTTATTTTAAAGTGAAGTTCCGTCAAGTCTATTCATAAAGCATCCCCTCAATTCACCCTTTTTTCCCATCCCATATACAATTTGTTTCAATTTCAATCCCTCCCTCCCGAACAAAACAGACTAAAGGACGGAAAAACACCCAGTGCAAACCATGTTAAAAAGCTATTTTTCTTTTCAGTATATATGTTTCTTAGCAACAACTTCTGTATAACATGAAAAAAAGTGAAAAACTATAAACTAATTTATGTATCACCCTCCCCCCCCTCGCCCAATGTTTTAAATTGTTTTCAAATGGTATGTGTGTATCTTTCTTCACATTATCTCTCTGGATTGGCTTTCATGATTCAAGTATTTTCAAGAGTGATATGTTTTTTTTTCTTTTTGATTATATTTCAACAAAACAAGGAAAACTGAAAGTTATAGAAGGGAGGCAACTATGTGCTCAGATAGACGAAGTCAGTTAGTGACCCACCTTTTTCTCTCTTTCTCTGCGTTTTCTTTTTTTTTCTTTTTTTAAAAAATGTATTTATTGCAAGTTGAAAAAAAAGGAAAAAAGTCAAGTTAGTGCTGCTGCTGTTCCAAAAGGTCACGAGGTCAGAGTTGAAAGTTCAAAGTTCAGATGGAATCCGACCCTCCTCCCAGGAGATCACCAGGTAGTAAAGGGGCGGGGCTGCCCATCCGATGGGGGTCTTCCACACTTGGCACACCCCATAGGCTAGAAGAGTAGTTCGAGGTTCCCCATAATGAAGCTCCAGCTAGATCATTGCCACCACTGCCTCCACCACTGCTCCACTGGCCAAGCCCTGTTGAACCACCAAAAAGGTTCAATGCTGGCCCAACAGGATCTGTCTGGCTCTGTCCTGTTTCCAGGGGTTGCCAGCCTCCTGTAGGGGTGCCTGGAGTGGCTGCAGGTGTCGGCGGCTGAGCTTGTGCAAGATAGCGGCTGACTTCCTCATCTGTGGCAAATTCAGCCAGGATGGTAGTATTTCCCAACACACACCTAGGGGTGAGAGGGAGCAAGTGAATGAACAGAGGAAAATCATTTACATTAGGTAAAGAGGAAAACAGTTTTACAAATAGCTTTACAATGAGACAAACCATTTAATCTGCAACCCTATGTACTGCAACAATATTTGGAAAGTATACAATAAGTTATAAAATCAGCTGCAATTTTTGTAAAGTTACCTCTAAATAATATAAGATTACCTTGGTTTGCAAGGCTCAAAAATTACTTCATATATGCAGGTATCTAGCTTATACATCATGTGACCTGCTTGCTGACATCTTAACCAAATGCAGCCTGTTAATTCAAAAGCATTTATGCAGGTGGTGTCAGAATGGAATACATGTTTTTTTTTTTTTTAATTTGGTCACTTGAATAGAAAATTTTGGCTATGTAATTCTTTGCATCCAAAAAGAGGCAGTGTTTGGGGTGTTTTGGAAGCAGGACCACTCAAGACATATCATTTATATAATATGTAAGATAAGCGTTTGATATATAAAAAAGAAATAAATTAAAGGATACAAAATTGGGAGTATTAATAATATATAGAGCTTTCAAGTGAGTCATTTTCAGCTAAACTCACCGAAATTAAGCTTGGCTGTGGTTACAGCCTATACTGAGGGGTCCTTTTTACTAAGCCGCGTAAGCGTCTACGTGTGCACAATGCTCGCCAAAATGGAGTTACCGCACGGCTACCGCTACGTGCGCCCAAAAAATATGTATTTTTTCTGGCACGCGGCAGCTACGCATGCCAAGTGGCATTTGGTGTGCTTAGGTATTACCAGTGGCGTACCCAGGGTGGGCCCAGGTCCACCCAGTAGCAGCACACCTATGATGTGGCTGGCAGAGATCCCCAAGCTCCACCAGTCAAAAACTCCCCAAAAACCGTACCCCCTGCATACCAGCCTTCCTTCTGATGTATTCCCGCTTATGTGGAAACAGGAAGTTGCATCAGAGGAAAGACTGTGGGACAACATGAGCAGTGTGTATTAGTTGCTGCTCGCTGCCAGTGAAAATCTGCTATTTAAAAGGTATGCGGGGTAGGGGGGATGTTTGAGAGACTATATGGCATGCAGGCAAGAGAGTGAGAGACCAAATCACTTGTGGGACAGGGCGGAGTTCTTCTGCCCACCCATCTTGGGCCCAGGCCCACCCAAATATGGGTTTCTGGCTACGCCTTGTCATTACCCGCCCGGTTACTGTATGAGACTTTACCACTAGTCAATGGCTGGCAGTAAGTTCTGGACCCAAAATGGATGCGGCTGGCAATTTTCATTTTGCCGCACGTCCATTTTTGGCAAAAATAAAAAAAGGCCTTTTTTACAGGTGAGCTGAAAAATGTATTGGTGTGCACCTACACTACCGCAAGCCATTTTCAGCGCACCTTAGTAAAGGACCCCTGAATTGTCCTTTGTTCCCTTTTAAATAAATTTTACAGGATTGTGTAATTCTCTAGGTATCGATATATCTTTCATATTTGTGGATTGGACCATTTTAGATTTTTGTTTATATTTATTGTCTCTCCCTTGGGGATTTTTTTTGTTGTTGATGGTTATATACTTAAGCAGCAGTTTTTAGCCGTTAACTAGCTAAATTAAATGTCTAGGTGGGCTATACCAATAGCTGGTATAATTTGAAACATCTCATCTAATTTAGATGTTCCATGTTATAGGCATATATTATTCACCACTACTGAATATAATTTTAAACATCTACATTGCATTAATCACCCCCACCTTAAACCTTCCCATACTAGATAAGTCTCAAAATGTTAGGAGTCACCCATGACTGCTCACTTTCACTCGAACAACACGTTAACGCCACCACAAAGAAGATGTTCTTCTCGCTGTGGAAACTAAAAAGAATAAAACCATTTTTCCCTCGAGAGGTCTTTCGCAACCTCATACAGTCCGTCGTACTATGCCATCTGGATTATTGTAACGGAGTGTATGCTGGATGTAAACAGTAACTAATTAAGAAACTGCAGAAGGCCAAAAATACAGCGGCCAGATTGGTTTGTGGAAAGTCCAAGTTTGAGAGTGCCAGGCCCCTCCGAAAGAAACTACATTGGTTTCCTGTCAAAGAACGTATCACCTTTAAACTCTGCTCTCTAGTTCACAAAATCCTATATGGTGAAGTACCAGGCTATATGATAGATCTCATCATCCTACTGCTTTGGAATACATTCAGACTCTCCCGTTCATATCTTACCCTTCATTATCCCAACTGCAACGGCATCAGTACAAGTCCACATATGCTACCTCCTTCTCTTTCATTAGCACTCAGTCAGAGGACCATAAAAACCATCACAGATCATCTAACTTTCAGGAAATCTCTGAAGACCATGTTATTTGGAAGTGCTTATCCCACAGCCCCTTCATGTGTCTCCACTGCTGGAAGCACATCGATCTAGAGACATTTGGACACATCCCCTTCCCTCAAAGTTTCCCTTCTCCTTCCGTCCATTCCTACTCTTCCCTAGTATCTCTTGTAGGTTTTCTGCTGTATTAGCTTCATTTTACTGCATTGGTGTCTGCCTCTGTGGTGCATTGTAAGCCACATTGAGCCTGACACTGTTGGGAAACTGTGGGGTACAAATGAGATAATAAATAAATAAATATGTTTTAAATTATATACTGACCATGTAGATGAATACTGGAGTCAGTGGAATATCCAATCAAGGTGCATACCCCCCCCCCCCCATCCCTCCCGCCACAACTCTCCCTTCTCTTTTCTGCACAGATCTGCGGGCCATAGTAGAGAGAAGGGGCTGGGACTGGCAGCAGGGCAGCCTATGGGAATCGCTGCTGCCGCTGTTGCCACAGCCTTTCAAAAAAACAAAACAAAAAAAAGGTAAGTTCGAGGAAGGGGGTTGGGGAAGGAACGAAAGGGGGAAGATACAGCCTCAGAAGAGTGCTGACTGAGGTCCCTGCCTCAGGGTGCCCAATGGCAGGACCACCACTGATCAGGCTGGGAGCAGCTCTGCACAGTTACAACCTCACAAAGGAGTGGGTGGGGGCAGGGGTAGCAGCTGATTTTCCCTGCCAGAAGCTTTACGCAGGGGATTGGGGAAGACAGAGAGATCAAGACTTTGTGCTGGCAGTGACAGCTGTGAACATCCGTGTCTCTCTTCTGCAAACATTTCATGACATACTCATTTGGAATCCGAGTTGTATCAGAGTAAAGTTTATTTTAGAAGATTTAGTTGCCATCTACACAAGTGAAAAACTGATTTACTCATGTAAATTAGCATACACACATTTAAAGGGGGCACATTCTAGGTAAGCTTTGGGCAGATCTGGAAAGCATATGTGTATTCCATATGTTTTTTTTTTTGTATCAATCAATTTTTAATTCAACAAATGAAGAAATATACAAAATATTATATCATGTCAACAAAAAACCCAACCACGCTGTAAAACACATCTTCCCCTTTCCCTAAACTCTCCCCCCATCAAAAACCCCAATCCACTATCCTTCCAGGAACCTGCCAGTGCTTCTTCAGCAAACCTTCTTTAACCAGACCTTCTCCCACCCCTAGTGAGCAACTCTGCCAAATGAGTCTATTCATCCTGTGATGGATCGAAACTACCACGGCGTTTTATCAGTCAATTGCTTTTATTTGTAAAATCTAGTCCAATACTATCAGGCCTTCAAAATGTTTCTATTTAAGAGAACCAAAAAGGCGGAAACCCAAGCTCTTCCAATCAATCAGGTCTTTATTGCCTCAGAAATAATGTAAGCCAAATGTCGAAAGGCTCGACCTGGGCATGTTTCAGCAGACGTGCCTTCTTGACCACATGAACAATTGTGTAAACTGTGAACAGGTACAAATATAGTACACATTAGGGTGAGATGTGTAGAGCAGTATACTCTAATGTCAGCCTTACAGCGTCTCTCTTGAAGACAGATGCTGTGAGGTTCATTTTTGAAGACAAATGCTGCGGAACCCATCGCAGAATCCGTATCACCACAACTGGAAAATTGTCTCAGTCAGAATAAAAAACAAAGTGTTACACAACCACCTAAGCTGTGTACTTTTCTACAGGCCTCCAGGAAGCTGGACATCGGCCCAAACAACCTTCATGGACTTCATCTCCAATACCTGAACAACCAATTCCAACATACCGATACTAGGAGACATTAATTTACATCTAGAAAATCAACACATAGACAGCACTAAGGAATGGGCTGAATTCCTGCACCTTTGGGATTTCCTATGGTTCCCAGTGTCATCAACGCATAAAAAAGGTCAAGCCCTAGACATAACAGCACACAGATTCTCACCCACCCAAGAACTCATAATACAAAATCAAAGCTGGACAGATGTTCCCTGGTCTGACCACTTCAAATCAAACCTAACCTTCTAATGAAAAGAACTGGGGACCCTCCAAACACAAACCACTCATAATTCCTGAGGTAAGACTGATGCAATTAAATTCTCGGCTGCTATCTACGACGACCATTGGTCACCTCAAACAGATTCGATGGACTTCACTACAAAATGGGACAAAATATGCACTATAAATAACTAAAGGATTGGAAAATTCAAAAGCTAAACAGGTGTGTCACCACTCTTAACTTTGGGATCCAAATACAGGATCTAAATTAAATTATAACCAACGAACCTCAAACCACCTCATGGACACCCATTGCTACTAAAGCTTGGTTTGCCATTCAAATGAGGAGAAAATTACTATCACTGGTTCAAGTGGAGAGGATTGGAGAAAAAAAGGCACCCAAAAAAACTCAAATATAATTGAGAAAACTGGATGGTCTAAAAACTCCTCGCCTCTCCACAATCAACCAAAGTTAAAAGGTGCACCACCCCTAGCAAATCTACCCCCCACTACTTCACCTATAAACCCACCTGAACAAAAACCTATCTGCCTGCTACAAAATGTTGCTGGCTTTAAGCACTCTTTTATAACTGTACAAATATTCCTTATTGGTTCAAACCGTTCAGCAGTCACTTATCTGTTTGCTGTTAGCGCAGGACTTCTTAGGAATACTACATTCAGGCTGGAGAAAGTCGAAGGTGGAGCTGGTACCGGTGCTCAACTGTCAAGTTACATGAAACACCTTCCGTGTCTCTTTAACAATTGCTATTCAAGCATACGGGACAGAAAAATGGCTCCATGGTTCGACGATACAATGAAAAAATTAAAAACCCAATGCAGAAGACAACGAACGAACCTGGAAGAAAAAAACCCCAAACCACCATATCTGAATGGAAGAAGGCACAAAAAAATGTACAACAGAATTAAAATGGCTAAGAAGAAATTCTACAAAGAACAAGTAGGATCAGACTTTCAAGACTCAAAGAAACTCCATAAACTTGTAAATAACCTATTAAACACCAAACCTCTCAACACTGGGAATGTCGACCCACCACCAGCACGAGAAATGGCCAGATATTTCAAAGAGAAAATCATCAATTTAAAGAAGAGTCTACCACAAACCAACATCGACCTTGAAAACCTAATGGACGAACTTGATCACCCCCCTAGAGGAATCGAGAATAGATAGAACCTGGACTACCTTCGTCCATCTTACCAATGAGAGGTAACACAGGCGATAAGAAAATTCTCAAACGCACACTGCGCATTAGACAACTGTCCCAATTATATCATGAATGACCCCCAGACCGTTACACTGGCCAACTATCATCATACCTAAACTTCATGTTCTGAGAAGGCCATTTCCCCAAAGAAAAAGGCAATATACTCCTCATGCCAATCCCAAGACACCAAAAAAACCCAGTAAGGACACCTCAAATTACAGACCAATAGCATCCATACCTCTAACAACGAAAATAATGGAAGACATTGTAGCCAAGCAGCTAACTGAATACCTTAACAAGTTTTCTATACTACACGATTCCAATCAGGATTTAGGTGTCAACACAGCACAGAAACGGTATTAATCACACTATTAACAAAATTCAAACAAGAGATCTCCACAGGGAATAACATCTTTCTATTAATAGTGCATTCAACTTGGTTGACCACACCATTTTACAAAGAATCCTTGACAAAATAGGAATAGGAGGAAAAGTATTAAAAAGTTCCAGGAATTTCTAACCACTTGATCATACTAAGTGAAATCGAACTCCACTATCTCCAACTCCTGGAAGGCGGAATGTAGAGTACCCCCAGGGTTCTCTGCTATCGCCAATACTATTCAACCTAATGATGGTCCCCCTAGCATGATCTTTGTCCAGACAAGGACTCAATCCCTTCATATATGCAGATGACGTGTCCATCTACATCCCCTTCAAAAAAGACGTATCTGAAATCACTACCAAAATCACTAACAGCATAATATCATGGAATATTGGGCATCAAATTTCAAACTGAAACTAATTAGGGAGAAAACTCACTGTTTGATACTTACACCACCATACAACGACAACTGTTTTACATCCATCAATGCTATGGGTACAACTCTTCCAATAGCAGATGACCTAAAGATACTAGGAATCACCACTGATCGCAAACTATACTTTGATAAACAGGCAGCCAACACCACAAAGTAAATGTTTCAAACAATGTGGAAACTCAAACGAATAAAAAATTATTTCCCACAGGAATTCTTTCACTCCCTAGTCCAATCCATGGTCCTTGCCCACGCAGATTATTGCAATGGAATCTATGCATAGTAACATATAACATAGAAACATAGTAGATGACGGCAGAAAAAGACCTGCACAGTCCCATCCAGTCTGCCCAACAAGACAACTCACATGTGCTACGTTTTGTGTATACCCTACCATGATTTGTACCTGTGCTCTTCAGGGCACAGACCGTATAAGTCTGCCCAGCACTATCCCCGCCTCCCAACCACCAGCCCCGCCTTCCAACCACCGGCTCTGGCACAGACCGTATAAGTCTGCAGGATGCAAGGAACAAACTAAGTGCACAAAATACAGCTGCAAGACTTACCTTTGGCATAAACCGTTTTGAAAATGAAAGTCCTCTACTCCAAAATCTATACTGGCTACCTATCAAAGCATGCATATCCTTCAAGATCTGCATACTGGTCTTCAAAATAATCTTCAGCCTCTCCCTGGCTTACATATCAGACCTTATTATCATGCAATGCAAACAAATGTTTGCAAAACGTCACGGCCATTTTGGAACAGACTATTGAAGAAGCACCTGAAAGAGGGACATTGTTAGTTTCATTCGTTTTTCAACAGGACTTAAATGCAATAATGCGTCTTTATTTTAAGTCAACAAATAGGGTATTTGCTGGTCAGAAGATTTGGCTTTACCCTGATGTGACTAAATTCACTCAGGAAAAGCGAAAAAAATTTCTTTCTATGAGGTCTAAAGTTCTGGAATTAGGGGGTTCTTTCCTCCTGGCATATCCCTGCAAATGTGTTATTAGATTAAACCAGGCAAAATACATATATTATACACCTGATCAACTCCGGACCTTCCTAGATGGTAGAGAACTGCAGAGGTAAAGTTTGTAATGGGATATACGGAACCATAAATATTGCTTAATTATGTATGTAAAGTGGTGTTAACTTCACAGATTCCTACCCCCCATTCTTAATGTAGAGGTCTAAAGAAGCCAAGTGATGTATAGTTATTTGAAGAAATACTCTCTTTTTTTTTTTTTCTTGTTTACTTTGTAATTATTGGCTATATTACACTATGCAGTGTTGATATCTCTGTAAGTATATGAAATCAATAAAAATTATATTAAGCAATGCAAACAAGGACGCGAGACCCTCTACTTCCCCAAATGTCAAGGCCTGAAATACAAAAGCATATACACTATGAGTTTCTCCTACACCTCCTCCAAATTCCTTAACAAAGAACATAAAATTCATAACCAACTACCTACAATTCAGAAAGCACCAGAAAGCTCACCTATGGAGACACCACCTAACACAACAGCATAAAGATTGTTACTACATATCCCCAAACCTGAATGGATTTTACTGGACTACCCTGATTGAAATACACTGCCTATATCACATAGCTCCTAATATGTAACTGTTCTCTATAACATTAATTGTAAGACACATTGAGCCTACCACTGGGCGGGGAAATGAGGGGTATAAATGCAATAATTAAAAATAATAAATAAAATAAAGACTTGATTCATTGGATGAGCTTTGGTTTCCTCCTTTTTTTTTCCACTCTTGACTGTACATACATTTGTGAGATTTGAAGCTTCTCCTGTTTGTTCCTTGTCCATTTAAGCAATCACACATTTAGCTGCAGCCAGGCTAATGTGCTTAATGTGTACCTGTTATTTTAGGCCCCTTTTGTTGTGTAGTTCCAGAAAGCCAACAGCTGGGTCAACTGGGATTCATACTCCAAGATATTGCTCCAAAGAAATGTACTCCAAAATGTTTAACTCTTCCAACAACTTCACCAAATATGGAAAAAGGTTCCTCTCTCTTCCGAGCATCGAGGAAAGCGAATGCTACATACCTGTAGAAGGTATTCTCCGAGGACAGCAGGCTGATTGTTCTCACTGATGGGTGATGTCCATGGCAGCCCCTCCAATCGGAATCTTCACTAGCAAAAGCCTTTGCTAGCCCTCGCGCGCCGATGCGCACCGCGCATGCGCGGCCGTCTTCCCGCACGAAACCGGCTCGTGCCGGCCAGTCTCATATGTAGCAAGACAAAGAGAACAGAAGACACAACTCCAAAAGGGGAGGCGGGCGGGTTTGTGAGAACAATCAGCCTGCTGTCCTCGGAGAATACCTTCTACAGGTATGTAGCATTCGCTTTCTCCGAGGACAAGCAGGCTGCTTGTTCTCACTGATGGGGTATCCCTAGCCCCCAGGCTCACTCAAAACAACAACTATGGTTAATTGGGCCTCGCAACGGCGAGGACATAACTGAGATTGACCTAACAATTTATCCAACTAACTGAGAGTGCAGCCTGAAACAGAATAAACATGGGCCTAGGGGGGTGGAGTTGGATTCTAAACCCCGAACAGATTCTGAAGCACTGACTGCCCAAACCGACTGTCGCGTCAGGTATCCTGCTGCAGGCAGTAATGAGATGTGAATGTGTGGACAGATGACCACGTCGCAGCTTTGCAAATCTCTTCAATAGTGGCTGACTTCAAGTGGGCCACTGACGCTGCCATGGCTCTAACATTATGAGCCGTGACATGACCCTCAAGAGCCAGCCCAGCCTGGGCGTAAGTGAAGGAAATGCAATCTGCTAGCCAATTGGATATGGTGCGTTTCCCCACAGCCACTCCCCTCCTGTTGGGATCAAAAGAAACAAACAATTGGGCGGACTGTCTGTTGGGCTGTGTCCGCTCCAGATAGAAGGCCAATGCTCTCTTGCAGTCCAATGTGTGCAGCTGACGTTCAGCAGGGCAGGAATGAGGACGGGGAAAGAAAGTTGGCAAGACAATTGACTGGTTCAGATGGAACTCCGACACAACCTTTGGCAAGAACTTAGGGTGAGTGCGGAGGACTACTCTGTTATGATGAAATTTGGTGTAAGGGGCCTGGGCTACCAGGGCCTGAAGCTCACTGACTCTACGAGCTGAAGTAACTGCCACCAAGAAAATGACCTTCCAAGTCAAGCACTTCAGATGGCAGGAATTCAGTGGCTCAAAAGGAGGTTTCATCAGCTGGGTGAGAACGACATTGAGATCCCATGACACTGTAGGAGGCTTGACGAGGGGCTTTGACAAAAGCAAACCTCTCATGAAGCGAACAACTAAAGGCTGTCCTGAGATCGGCTTACCTTCCACACGGTAATGGTATGCACTGATTGCACTAAGGTGAACCCTTACAGAGTTGGTCTTGAGACCAGACTCAGACAAGTGCAGAAGGTATTCAAGCAGGGTCTGTGTAGGACAAGAGCGAGGATCTAGGGCCTTGCTGTCACACCAGACGGCAAACCTCCTCCATAGAAAGAAGTAACTCCTCTTAGTGGAATCTTTCCTGGAAGCAAGCAAGATGCGGGAGACACCCTCTGACAGACCCAAAGAGGCAAAGTCTACACTCTCAACATCCAGGCCGTGAGAGCCAGAGACTGGAGGTTGGGATGCAGAAGTGCCCCTTCGTCCTGTGTGATGAGGGTCGGAAAACACTCCAATCTCCACGGTTCTTCGGAGGACAACTCCAGAAGAAGAGGGAACCAGATCTGACGCGGCCAAAAAGGAGCAATCAGAATCATGGTGCCTCGGTCTTGCTTGAGTTTCAACAAAGTCTTCCCCACCAGAGGTATGGGAGGATAAGCAAACAGCAGACCCTCCCCCCAGTCCAGGAGGAAGGCATCCAACACTAATCTGTCACAGGCCTGGAGCAGAACTGAAGGACCTTGTGATTGATATGAGTGGCAAAGAGATCCACCGAGGGGGTGCCTCACGTTTGGAAGATCTCTTTGCAATGCCCATGTTGAGAGACCACTCATGTGATTGCATTGCCTTGCTGTCGGCCTGGCTGTTTTCGCCTTCTAGATAAGCGGAGCGAAGGAGCATTTCATGATGGACAGCCCAACACCACATCTGAACGGCCTCCTGACACAGAGGGCATGATCCGGTGCCCCTTCCCCCCCCCCCCCCACGGTTTGTTGGTATAAAACAGTTGGATTGAATAAGTACAATTTGGTGACACAGCCAATCTCTTTAAAGTGTTCCAAATAGCCCGAAGCTCCAAGAGATAATTTGGAGATCTGTTTCTTAAGTAGACCAAGCACCTTGAGTGTAGAGCCCATCTACATGAGCACCCCACCCCAAGCGAGATGCATCCGTCGTCAGCACTTTTTGCAGATAAGGAGTTTGAAATGGAAGTCCCAGAGTCAAATTGGATCGAATGGTCCACCACAACAGGGAGTGAGCAAGTTCCAGGAATACTTGCAGGACATCTTCCAAGTGCCTGGTGGGTTGGCACCACTGAGAAGCTTGTGTCCACTGAGCAGTTCTCATGTGAAGACATGTTATAGGCATCACAAACTGTGGACGCCATGTGTCCCAACAACCGCAACATCTGCCGAACCATGACCTGCTCAGAAGCTTGAACCTGAAAAGCCAGTGCGACTAGAGTGTTCGCTCTCGGCCCGAGAGGAAGGCTCGAACCTTCTACATATCGAGCAGGGATCCAATGAACTCCAATTGTTGGGCAGGGTGTAGATTAGACTTGGGGTAGTTTAAAATGAACCCTAGTATCTTCAGCGCCTGAGTAGTCCTCTGCATGGACTCCCAAGAACCATCCTCCGACGTGCTTTTCACCAGCAAATCGTCAAGATAAGGGAACACATGGACTCCCAGTCTGAGTAGCAATGGTGCGACTACCGCTAGACATTTGGTAAAGACCCTGGGAGCTGACGCGAGGCCATAAGGCAACACGAGGTACTGGAAGTGCTGCTCTCCCATACCTCTGGTGGGCTGGAAGTATCGGGATGTGTGTATATGCATGTTTTATGTCCAGAGAGCATAGCCAATCGTTTTCCTGAAACATTGGGAGAAGAGTGCCCAAGGAAATCATCTCAATCTGGAATTTGTTCAGGGCCCTTAGGTCTAGGATGGGACGCATCCCCCCGTCTTCTTTTGCATGAGGAAAAACCTGGAATAGAATCCCTGCCTTCCTCCCCTGGTGGAACAGGCTCAACCGCATGGGTCTTCAAAAGGGCAGAGAGTTCCTCTGCAAGTATCTGCTTGTGCTGACAGCTGAAGGAATGAGCTCTCAGTGGGGAATTTGGAGGTTTCTGACGTCAATTGAGGGCGTATCCTACTATTTAACATCCTAGATGGACTATTTGAAGAACCCACTGGTCGGAGGTTACAAGGAGCCACCTTTCATGAAAAAACTTCAGCCTCCCCCTTGTTGTCTGGCAGATACTGGTACAGCAGCTATGCTCTGCTGGAACCAGCCAAAAGCTCGTCACTTGCTTTGCCTGGAGAGCAGCAGGGGCCTTAGGCGCACAACGTTGATGATAAGTGTGCTGGGGTTGAGCTTGAGAAAGTTGGCGAGAGGAGGCGGCGTACCTACGTCTCTGTAATAGGTACCCCTTCTAGACTTGCCAAAAGACCTCCAAGAAGAGGAGGCAGATGCCCATGTTGGTGTGGGTTCGTTACTGATGAGTCACAGTTATAAGCTAAGTAGAATTTTATAATTTGATAAGAAAATTAAAAGTATTGTTTAAGTAACCAAAAAATTGATGACCAATGACTATTACAGTGAGTCACTGGGTAGTGACCTGGGGTGAAATGAGTCGCTGCTGAGGTCATATACATACTTCTGCTGGTTACAACTATACAACATTGATTTATTACCCCCACTTTGTGAATACTGACCACTCAAATGTATTTACCAAATTTATGCCAGGTATGTTGCAACTGCTCCTGTCCACAGCACTATTGACACGAATGCATGCTACTCTACATCTGCTGTATACTGCTGTTCAAATTTACATTCCCAATTTCCCCCACTTTATTTTGTCTAAACTAAAAGCTCACATGACTAGGACTATAACTATAATATTTCAACTATATTACGTGACAGCCAGAGTACCTGGAAAAGGCAACCATGTTAGAAAAGGTTGAAGGAAAAAGAGGATGTGGAAAACCAGCAAAAAAGGGATTGACACAATCACAATAAGGAATGCTCCACTAAAAAGCCTTTGTACACAAAATAGAAGACACTCTGAAGAAAGTCAATCTATATGGTTGCCAGGAGTTGACTTTGACTTGATGGCAAGTAATCAATTTAGTTTCATTTTCTTTTTGCCAGTGTATAGTACTTGCTTGTGTGGTGGGTGTATGAATAAAAGCTGTGCTCACATGTGCAGTGCAGTCTGGGCCTTGGCTGCTTCCTGTTTGGTGCCATATCGAATCAGGGCAGTTCCCTGGGTCAGGTTCAGATGGAATGTCAGCAGTGGGCCATGCTGCATGCAGATTGTTCGCAGGGTTGAGCCATCAATCTATACAAAGAAAACAAGTTTTAAAAAAAATTAAAATTATTTTTACTGCTAATCCCACATCTTTTCCACTCAGAAAGGCTGCTAACTTCCAAAAAAACCCAAAGTATTAATCCTGGGATTTGACCACTTACAAAAACTTCTGTATGAACTGAACACGCTGATAACAATATTAATATTACACCGAAGATCTTGTACAAATATAACCAGTTATTTCCAGTTTATTATTGATTTTCCTATATTTTTACCAATATATAAAAAAGGGCCAATATAAAAGTAAATTCTTTTCCCAAATTTGGTCTTCCCTGCTTCCTCCTTGAAATAATTATAGAAAGCAAACATACCTGTGGAGTGAGATTGTGAAGAACCAACCAGAAGCTGGGCCGTACAGAGCCTCCGTCACTCCAGGTTGAGGCTGCAAGCATTGAAAACAGAAGGCACATGAGAAAATACATACTAAAATAAGTGGTCCCCTTAAAAAAAGAAAAAAAGGCACTTTTTAAAAATTTCTTACTCGCCTTTTTCCGCTCCATCCACAAAGTGAAGATACATACCTGTAGCAGGTATTCTCCGAGGACAGCAGGCTGATTGTTCTCACATGTGGGTCGACGTCCGCATCGGCCCGGGAAACTGGCAATTTTGCCAGCAAAATATTTAAAAAATTTTCCAGTCTTCTGGCGTGCATGCAGCGCATGCGCAGCTGTATTCTCGCCCGTCGAGTGAGCGTTCCCGCTCAGTTTAATCAAAAAGCAAATAAACAACAAAACTCCAAGGGGGAGGTGGGCGGGTTTGTGAGAACAATCAGCCTGCTGTCCTCGGAGAATACTTGCTACAGGTATGTATCTTTGCTTTCTCCGAGGACAAGCAGGCTGCTTGTTCTCACGTGTGGGGTATCCCTAGCACCCAGGCTCACTCAAAACAATAAACATTGGTCAATTGGGCCTCGCAATGGCGAGGACATAACATAGATTGACCTGAAAACATAAACAACTAACTGAGAGTGCAGCCTGGAACAGAACAAAATGGGTCTGGGGGGTGGAGTTGGATTCTAAACCTCGAACAGATTCTGCAGCACCGACTGCCCAAACCGACTGTCACGTCAGCTATCCTGCTGGAGGCAGTAGTGAGATGTGAATGTGTGGACTGATGACCATGTTGCAGCCTTGCAAATCTCCTCAATGGAGGCTGACTTCAAGAGAGCCACTGACACAGCCATGGCTCTAACATTATGGAGGCTGACTTCAAGTGAGCCACTGACACAGCCATGGCTCTAACATTATGAGCCGTGACATGGCCCTCCAAAGTCAGCCCAGCTTGGGCATAAGTGAAGGACATGCAATCTGCTAGCCAACTGGAGATTGTGCGTTTTCCGATGACGACTCCCCTGCTGTTGGGATCAAAAGAGACAAACAACTGGCTGGACTGTCTTAAGGGCTTCGTATGCTCCATGTAAAAGGCCAATGCTCTCTTGCAGTCCAAGGTGTGCAAACTGCTTTCGCCAGGGTGGGTATGAGGATGGGGAAAGAATGTTGGCAAGACAATTGACTGGTTCAGACGAACTCAGACACCACCTTTGGCAGGAACTTAGGGTGCGTGCGGAGGACTACTCTGTTGTGATGAAACCTGATATAAGGTGCATGCACTACCAAGGCCTGAAGCTCACTGACTCTACAAGCTGAAGTAACAGCCACCAAGAAAACCACCTTCCAGGTCAAGTACTTCAGATAGCAGGAATTCAGTGGCTCAAAAGGAGCTTTCATCACCTGGGTGAGAACGACGTTGAGATCCCATGACACAGGTGGAGGTTTGACCGGGAGCTTTGACAAAAGCAAACCTCTCATGAAGCGAACAACTAAAGGCTGTCCAGAGATAGGCTTACCTTCTACACGATAATGAAAAGCACTAATTGCACTAAGATGAACTCTTACGGAGTTGGTCTTTAGACCAGACTCTGACAAGTGTAGAAGGTATTCAAGCAGGGATTTAGGGCCTTGCTGTCACACCAGATGGCAAGCCTCCTCCATTTAAAAGAGTAACACCTCTTCGTGGAATCTTTCCTGGAAACAAGCAAGACCCGGGAGACACCCTCAGAAAGACCCAAGGAGGCGAAGTCTATGCTCTCAATATCCAGGCTGTGAGAGCCAGAGACTGGAGGTTGGGATGTAGAAGTGACCCCTCATTCTGAGTGATGAGGGTTGGAAAACACTCCAATCTCCACGGTTCTTCGGAGGACAACTCCAGAAGAAGAGAGAACCAGATACGATGTGGCCAAAAGGGCGCAATCAGAGTCATAGTTCCGCGGTCTTGCTGCAGTTTCAGCAAAGTCTTCCCCACCAGAGGTATGGGAGGATATGCATACAGAAGGCCCTTCCCCCAATGAAGGAGAAAGGCATCTGACGCTAGTCTGTCGTGGGTCTGAAGTCTGGAACAGAACTGAGGGACCTTGTGATTGAGCTGAGTGGCAAAAAGATCCACCGAGGGGGTGCCCCACTCCCGGAAGATCTTGTGAACCACGCCCGAGTTGAGTGACCACTCGTGAGCTTGCAGTATCCTGCTCAATCTGTCGGCCAGACTGTTGTTTACGCCTGCCAGATATGTGGCTTGGAGAAACATGCCGTGACGGCGAGCCCAAAGCCACATCTGGACGGCTTCCCGACACAGGGGGCGAGATCCAGTACTCCCCTGCTTGTTGACGTAGTACATGGCAACCTGAGTGTCTGTCTGAATTTGAATAATTTGATTGGACAGCTGATCTCTGAAAGCCTTCAGAGCGTTCCAGATTGCTCGCAACTCCAGAAGATTGATCTGAAGACCTGATTCCTGGAGGGACCAAGCTCCGTGAGTGTGGAGCCCATCTACGTGAGCTCCCCACCCCAGGAGAGATGCATCCGTAGTCGAGGCCGGTAAGCCTCACTTCGGTTATTGGAAAAGTAATGGAAGCCATGCTGAAGGAAAGGATAGTGAATTTCCTGGAAGCCAATAAGTTGCAAGATCCGAGACAACATGGTTTCACCAGAGGGAAATCGTGCCAAACGAATCTCATTGAATTCTTTGACTGGGTGACAGGAGAATTAAATCAAGGACGTGCTATGGACGTCATCTACTTAGATTTCAGCAAGGCTTTTGACACGGTTCCCCACAGGAGGCTCTTGAATAAACTAGAAGGGCTGAAGATAGGACCCGAAGTGGTGAACTGGATTAGGAACTGGTTGACGGGCAGACGCCAGAGGGTGGTAGTAAATGGAGTTCGCTCGGAGGAGGGAAAGGTGAGTAGTGGAGTGCCTCAGGGATCGGTGCTGGGGCCCATTCTGTTCAATATATTTGTGAGTGACATTGCCGAAGGGTTACAAGGTAAAGTTTGCTTTTTTGCGGATGACACCAAGATTTGCAACAGAGTGGACACCCCGGAGGGAGTGGAAAACATGAAAAAAGATCTGAAGAAGCTGGAAAAATGGTCTAACGTTTGGCAATTAAAATTCAATGCGAAGAAATGCAAAGTGATGCACTTAGGGAGTAGAAATCCAAGGGAGGCGTATGTGTTAGGTGGGGAGAGCCTGATAGACACAGATGGGGAGAGGGATCTTGGGGTGATAGTATCTGAGGACCTGAAGGCGATGAAACAGTGCGACAAGGCGGTGGCCGTAGCGAGAAGGTTGCTAGGCTGTATAGAGAGAGGTGTGACCAGCAGAAGAAAGGAGGTTTTAATGCCCCTGTATAAGACGTTGGTGAGGCCCCACCTGGAGTATTGTGTTCAGTTTTGGAGGCCGTACCTTGCGAAGGATGTTAACAAAATGGAAGCGGTGCAAAGAAAAGCTACGAGGATGGTATGGGAGTTGCGTTCCAAGACGTATGAAGAGAGACTTGCTGACCTGAACATGTATACTCTGGAGGAAAGGAGAAACAGGGGTGATATGATACAGACATTCAAATATTTGAAAGGTATTAATCCGCAAATGAATCTTTTCCGGAGATGGGAAGGCAGTAGAACGAGAGGACATGAAATGAGATTGAAGGGGGACAGACTCAGGAAAGATGTCAGGAAGTATTTCTTCACAGAGAGGGTGGTGAACGCTTGGAATGCCCTCCCGCGGGAGGTGGTGGAGATGAAAACGGTAATGGAATTCAAACATGCGTGGGATAGGCATAAAGGAATCCTGTGCAGAAGGAATAGATCCACAGAAGCTTAGCTGAAATTGGGTGGCGGGGGAAGAGGGGTTGGTGGTTGAGAGGCTAGGATAGGGGAGGGCAGACTTATACGGGGTCTGTGCCGGAGCCGGTGATGGGAGGCGGGACTGGTGGTTGGGAGGCGGGAAATACTGCTGGACAGACTTATACGGTCTGTGCCCTGAAAAAGACAGGTACAAATCAAGGTAAGGTATACACATATGAGTTTATTGTGGGCAGACTAGATGGACCGTGTAGGTCTTTTTCTGCCGTCATCTACTATGTTACTATGTTTTTTTGAGGCGGAGGAATTTGGAAGGGACGTCCCAAGGTCAAATTGGATCGAATTGTCCACCACTGAAGGGAACTGTGAAAAACGGTGTACAGCTGGATCACATCCTCTAGACTCCACGCAGCTTGATACCACTGGGAAGCTAGGGTCCATTGAGCAGATCTCATGTAAAGGCGTGCCATGGGCATCACATGAACTGTGGAGGCCATATGGCCTAGCAGTCTCAACATCTGCTGAAACGCTCGGACCATGGAAACGAGAGACAGAAGATTGTCTGTTCTCATCTCGGGAAGATAGGCCCGAGCTGTCTGAGAATCCAGCAAAGCTCCAATGAATTCTAGCTTTTGAACTGGAAGAAGGTGGGACTTTGGGTAATTGATGACAAACCCCAGTACCTCCAAAAGTCGAATAGTCACCTGAATGGACTGTACAGCCCCTGCCTTTGAGGTGTTCTTCACCAGCCAATCGTCGAGATAAGGGAACACGTGTACTCCCAGTCTGCATAGCGACGCTGCAACTACTGCAAAGCATTTTGTAAAAACCCTGGGCGCAGACGTGAGACCAAAGGTTAGCACACAATACTGGAAGTGCTGTGTTCCCAGACGGAATCGACGATACTTCCTGTGAGCTGGAAGTATCGGGAAGTGAGTGTAAGCATCCTTTAAGTCCAGAGAGCATAGCCAATCGTTTTTCTGAATCATGGGAAGAAGGGTGCCCAGGGAAACCATCCTGAACTTTTCTCGGACCAGATATTTGTTCAGGGCCCTGAGGTCTAGGATGGGACGCAGCTCCCCTGTTTTCTTTTGCACAAGGAAGTACCTGGAATAGAATCCCAACCCTTCTTGCCCTGGTGGTACGGGCTCGACTGCAATGGTGCTGAGAAGGGCGGAGAGCTCCTCTGCAAGTACCTGCCTGTGCTGGAAACTGAAGGACTGAGCTCCCGGTGGACAATTTGGAGGTCTGGAAATCAAATTGAGGGAGTACCCTAACCGGACTATTTGAAGAACCCACTGTTCGGAGGTTATAAGAGGCCACCTTTGGTGAAAAAATTTTAACCTCCCTCCGACTGGCAGATCGTCCGTCCGGCACAGGTACGTTTACGGCGGTTATGCTCAACTGAAGCCAGTCAAAAGCCCGTCCCTTGCTTTTGCTGGGGAGCTGCAGGGGCCTGTCTGGGCGCACGCTGTTGACGCGAACGAGCGCTCTGGGGTTGAGTCTAAGAAGGCTATCAGGAAGGTGGATTGCACCTGCGCTTATTGTAAGCATAGGGAGCATATCCACCAAGTCCGCCAATTGCTTAACATTGTTCCGCATGTGAATGCTCTTGTAGAGCTGGTAGGACTGAAGTTTGGACATGAGCATACAGGACTGGTAGGCCTTCCTCCCAAAAGTGTCTAAAGTCGTAGCCTCTCGCTCCAGGGGCGCCCAGGCGAAATCTCTAGTACTTCTGGCTCTCTTGAGAGCGAAATCCACAACCGCAGAGTCGTGCTGTAACTGCGACCTCATCAACTCAGGTTCTCCATGGATCTGATATTGGGACTCCGCTTTCTTGGGGATGGTGGGATTAGATAATGGTTTCATCCAATTCCTCAGCAATGTCTCCTTCAGGACATTATACAGAGGGGCAGTGGATGACTCCTTAGGCGGTGAAGGATAGTCCAGGACCTCGAGCATCTCATTCCTGGGCTCATCCTCATTTACCACAGGGAAGGGAATGCCCACAGACATTTCCCGGACAAAGGAGGAGAAGGACAGACTCTCTGGCGGAGAAAGCTTCCTCTCAGGTGAAGGAGTGGAATCAGAAGAAAGACCACAAGACTCCTCGGAAGAGAAATATCTGGGGTCTTCCCCTTCATCCCAGGAGGCATCCTCCTTGGTATCGGACAAGAGCTCACAAACTACAGTCCGAAACCGGGCCCATCTCAACACCGAGGAACCATGTCCTTGATGGCGATGTCGAGAAGTCGATTCCCATGCTGGCGGCAATGAAGCTCCCTCCATCGACGTCGAGTCGACCTGGGAGGCAGCCGAGGCCGCAAGCGGTACCGGCGTCAAGAGACCTCACCAGAGGCACGGAGCCAGCCGCCGCTTCCATCAATGGTACCGAGGGTGCAGGCACCCCCGGTACCGGAATAGCTTGGTGCAGCAGCCCTTCCAGAAGACCCGGAAGAATGGCTTGAATGCTCTCCTCCAGAACTGCTGTCGAGGAAGGCTGAGGGGCCGGTACCGGAGTCGAAGTCAGAATCTGGGAAGGCCTGGGAGGTGGTACCGGGCTGTCTGAAGATTGACGCACCAACACCTCTTGTATGGAGGGTGAGCGCTCCTCCCGGCGTCGGCGCTTTCCGGGTGCCGAATCCCTCGAGGCCCCGGATCTCCCGGTACCGTGCCTCGAGGGAGACCGGTGCCGATGCTTCTTTGCCTTCGCTCGAAGCACGTCACTGGTACTCCTCGGTACCGAGGATGTGGAATCCACATGCCTCATTGGGGTCGGGTCCGACATCGGTCGGTCCCGGTGGGCCTGCACAGCAGGAGCCTTTGAGACAGGTGGAGGCCCGCTCGACGGCTCACTACTCCCAGCTACAGGTGAAGTCTGGACATCCATTACCTGCGCTCCCTGATGTCGATGCCATCCCCGGTGCTGATATTGACGGTGCCGATGTCAACGTCGAGGAATCAGTCGGAGCTCCAAAAAGATGGTTCCAAAGAGCTCTTCTCGATGCCTGTGTACGCTTTTTCAGCTAAGACACAACTTACAAGTGTCTGGGCGATGGTCGGGCCCAAGGCACTGGATGCACCAGGAGTGCGAGTCAGTGCCCGTGATCGACCGCTGGCACCGAGCACACTTCTTGAAGTCGCTGGAAAGCTTCGATGACATCAGCGGAAAAATCGCGGCGGTCAAACGGCTTGATTGTGCCAACTGAGGGCAGAAAAAAGAGAGTACCGCGGACTTGCGGCCCAAAAAGTCCGCAATGGAAACAAAAGGAAACTTATCAAGGGCAAAAACTAAGGAAAAAGAGGGTTCCTTTTTTTTTTTTAAAGACTAGAAAAAAACAAAACAAAAAAAGGCGACGTAAAACAAGAAAAAAGCAGCATAAAGCACGCGAAAAGCGCCTAGGCTTTTCCTGGGACCCGAGGGAGAGAGGCTGACAAGCAGCCCCTCTCCACCGCGGAAAAGAAAAAACTGAGGCGGGAACAGACGCACGCGGGCGGGAAGATGGCTGCGCATGCGCAGTGCGTCCATCCCGCGCTTTGCTGGCTGTTGCAAAGCTCTTTGGATTTTACTAGAAAAATCTCAGTTCCTGGGGCTGCCGTGGACGCCGACCCACATGTGAGAACAAGCAGCCTGCTTGTCCTCGGAGAATTAACTATCCATTGTTCCAGGTACAGCTTAGATTGTGGCCCTCTAGGGATTGAGAAATACCTACTGAACCTGAAAATTACTCACCTTGAGCTACAACTGAGAAAAAGGTACGAGTCAAAAGCCATATAAATATCAGATGCCTCCAGGACTGAACAGCTCTCCCAGAGTTCAGAAACAATTAGAACAAGTAAGAAAAGCACATTTGGGGGCAATGACTATAAATTGGTTAGTTTTATGCATACTATGACATTAAGCCAGGGAGTGTGGAATATGATCTCAGTCTCTCAAACTTACTGTATTTGCATTGTACCAAAATGTACTTGAAAATCAAGTCTGTGGCACCCAAAATGATGAGAAATATTCCTGTATCTTTCTGTATTTCTTACTGTAGTACCTCAGAATCTTCTCTCTCTCCACACAATTCAGAATTGCTTGGGACATACACTTCTATGATCAATGCTATTCTGGTGCTTTTCTCATTTACCATCATGTCTGGTTTCCTTGCATCCAGTTTATCAACTGGAATGAGCATGTCCCAGAGGATCATAACTTCCTCAATTCTCTCTAATTTTCTTAAGGTCATGACATCAGTGCTTTTCTGGTACAGCAATGTTGTAATGTTTGCAATGTTTTTAGTGGATGAGATGTGCCATCTTATTTTGCCTTTCTGTATAGAAATTTTCTGCCATCAAAGGCAGCTACACGAGGAGTTAACAGTTTCCAGTTCTTTCTTACAGAATCTACAGATGTCTAGTGTAGCAGTTTTTTTCTATGCTTGCTATGAAACATCTCATCCACATTCTGGTCTTGGGCTGCTACTACTAGTTGCTCTGCAGACTCTCTGTGATCAGACCTTCCTGCTTTAGGGCACTCTGCATATCAGAGTCCTCCTTTCCCATAGGGGCCAATGCACAAAGCTTACTATGCTAGGATCATTCAATTTTGCCTGGTTCTATCCAGTTTAAAGTGCACGTTATTTAGCGAGTAATGCACAAAGGGGTTCAGAATTCATCTTACCGATCACAGTAGCAGGCAATGATAATCCTATGCAAATGTATTACGAGCTGATTAGTATTAAAATCAGAATTCTGAGTGATGCACAGAAAGGTGTGTCTACCTTTAATGTGCAAAATTTTCCGTGAGGTCAGAAACTGTTGTTGTCTGAGGGTGACTTCTGAGAGAAGCACTCAACTTGCATGTTTCAATAGCAAAAGAGAACAGCTTAGAGGGGCAGAGAAACAAGCGGGGGTAGGCATTTACAGCAAGGAAATTTTTTTCAATAGCGAATTGTTTTTCCGCCCCCCCCCAGCTGGCATCATAGGGGCAAACAGCCAATCGGCTGGGGGAAGTCCCTGTGACATCAGCTGGGGGGGGGGCTTTCAAGGAGAAGACTCCTAAAATCATTGGGGGCAGCCTGAGGGAAGGCAAGTAAGCTGCAGGGGAAGGTGGAGTCAGAATCAGAGCACTGCAGGGAAAAGGAGACAGGGGGACAGTGCAGCCAGCAAGTACCGCAGGGTAAAGGACAGATTACAGCAGCAAGATTCCTGAGCATGCGCAGAACATGGACACTTATTACCAAGAGCTGCTTGCTAACTTTACGTGAATCTCATTTGCATGTGATTTCCTTAGAGCACTGTTCGCTATTTCAAAATCGGTAACTTCTACCGTGGATCTAAACGGACATGATTTTTAACTGGGACTTTTGAGCATCAGCCCCTTAGTCTGGGAACCAAGGCTCTGATGGGTCCTTAGGTGGTGTTCCCCACCTGCTGCTTCTTTACATTTTCCTTGTTGGACACTCTCTGAAGGAAGGAAGGCCTGGCTCTTCCTTTGTGCTTAAGTTTATATATTTTTCTCAAAAGGATCAAACTCAAATGTTGTTAGACAATTTTTTCTAACAGACCTTCTACTATTCAATTTGACTGGCACCTTCTCTAGAGCGGGGGGGGGGGGGGGGGGGGGGGGACCCATAAAATGCTCCTCATGCAACCGCATAGGAAGGAAAGAACAAAAAGGAGGTGAAATCCCTCACGGAACGTGAGATATGAAACAAAAAAGTGAGGAGAATGAGTGAGGATACCAAGAAAAATGTTTATTCACATAAAAAATGACCCGACACGGCCGTGTTTCGGCCAAAAGGCCTGCAGAGTCTTTATAACCTAAACAAAACAATAGAACATATAGAACAAAATATTAGGAAATAATTAAAAATAATTTAAAGTCAATAAGTAAAATTACATCATAAATAAATATGAAATTGTTAACAACAATCTAAAAACATATGTTTTATGTTTCAAGTCATGTTTTTAGATTGTTGTTAACAATTTCATATTTACTTATGATGTAATTTTACTTATTGACTTTAAATTATTTTTAATTATTTCCTAATATTTTGTTCTATTTGTTCTATTGTTTTGTTTAGGTTATAAAGACCCCTGAGACAGGCCTTTTGGCCGAAACACGGCTGTGTCGGGTCATTTTTTTATGTGAATAAACATTTTTCTTGGTATCCTCACTCATTTACCGCATAGGAAGGTACATTTGGTGCCCTAATGCACTGCAAATACTTGGTTTCATTTTGTGTTGGAACATTGATGGTATTTCTTTTGCTAATTTCGTAAGAAATTTGGGGTATATCTTCTTCTCATATGGAGACTTATTTCTTAATGGAAGAGGAGACGTGTCAGATGTTAGTAGTCAGGTTGACAGTTATTCTATTTTTTTTGGGAGATCCCTTATAATAAGGGGGATTTGCTGAATCCTCTAAACAGGAAAAACATACCAGAGATTCATCTTTTGACTCAGAGCAACTAAGAGATAACAGACTCATCTCAAAGGATAGGAAATTCTCATGACCTTAGCGCGAGTGACTAGAAGTGGAGAAAGAGGAGACTTTTAGGCATCTTTTACTTGCACCTGGATTTGGCAGAAAGACAAAATTTCTCTACTATGCATGCTAATTTGAGCAAGTGCTGCTACATGAGTAGATTGGAAAGAGGAAGATGATGGTTCCTCTGCTTCAGTCATTTTGGAAATGCCTTCTGGTTTTTCACTGGTAAGAACTACTTCTGACAGAGCTGTCACGTGTAATCTGGAAGCTAACTGTCTAAGCTCTTTGGGAAGAAGAGGTCCTCCCGTCACAATAATGTTATCAAGTTTATCTGTGCCACCATCTCCGAACTCACTCTCTATGCCTAGAGCTTAGCATTGAAGAATGGCATCAAATCTATGCCATGAAGAATCCATAAAGCCTTCTGTTCCAAGAAGCTGGTAAAAGGATTGCTTGGAATGGAACTCTTGTGGCCAAATGTTTCACCTCTCTTTAGAAGAGCTGGTAGCCATGTTGTGGCACGGGTTCAGCACCAACTGGTTTTCCTTAGCACAACTCCCTTTCATTTTTCATTTTGAACTTGTGTCCAAAGCATTGTGCCAAACTTTTTGCACTGCACCAAAGATTATTTTCAAGTCTCAGTTGATCCTTGACTCTGCCAGACTACAAAAGTCAATGCATGTAGGCCCAACTGTGGCAGAAAGGGGGCTTCCATGCTTTGTACTGCTGCCCTAAGACACTTTCTCTCTTCAGGGTATTTTCCTTGGTTGGCCAGCAGGTGCGGTTTGACATCTGCATTATAGCTGTTTTCTTTTTAGCTACATCCCAAAAGGGAAAAGTAAACTGCAGTGTTATTGGGCAAACATTTTTGGTGCTAAAACACTGTGTCCTGATTGGCACTAAAGCCCAGAATGTGCTAGAACTCCTCAGTCTTAGTTGGCTGTGTGGGAGTAGACCTTTGCGCTGAGGCCCTGTTCAAGTTCTATGAACAGTTTCTTTTTCCTGACCTCACCAGGTACTACTTAGGTAGTAAAATATGTTCAAGCTAGATTTAACACCAAATCCTTGTTATTTTACCTGTTCCTGTTTGTGTATAAACTTTTATCATTCACTATTCTACTGTTTTTGAAAATAAACATTAGTTTGTTAGCTCTGTTGTCATGGACTGTCTAAGAATCCTGGCAGTTTGTGTTCTCGGTCTGTTGTCTGTGGGTGTTTTCTGGGAACTGTTGGACCCCTAGGATTGTGGTCCCAGTGCCCCTAGAAACCACTGGGGGAATAATTTGCAGGTGGGACTTGTCCAGAGGGAAGCGAGAACCAGCAGGTGGGTGAAAGGTATGCCAGTGTTGGGGCATGTGAAAAAGTGCAGGCGGGCCTGGGCAGTGCTGGGTAAGACCCTCCAGGTGACCACAGGGTTAACCCCAGGTGGGTGCTAGGGGTAACGCTAAGGCATTACGCGACATCAACATACCAACATTATGCTCCTTACAGGAAGTCTGCAATTTTACCTGCTTTTTCTTCTTTGAGACAGAGTACCTCCTTGCAGAACTTCTGCCATTTTAAGTCTCCTAATGGAATGGGCCTTGAGCAACTTCTTTCTGTAGTTATAACATTTTTTCATGTTGTATGTGGGTCTGAGACAGAAAAGGTAGATGTAGTTTATAATTTATTAAATCTTGATTGATGATATACCGCTGTTGCAACAGCATTGATCACAGCGCTTAACACACAATAAAAACAAATAAAAACATAAAGAAAAGAACGTCATAATTTGATAGGATAGATTCATACATACCAAGGGAAAGGATCACTGAGATGCCAGAGACCACACACGCAAGGCTTAACCATGATAGGGTCATGACCAAAGGCCAGATGATAAAAATGCTTTTTTTTTTAAAGAGTATCTTGAATTTAGCAAATGAAAGTTCCCCAGAAAAATAAATGCAGAAGACGAGGTCGATTCATAGTAAGCCATTTGGGGAGAAAGTAAAACAAGATGATTTGAGTCAAGAGACCTGAGAGCATGAGTGGGAGTATAAGGTATAGTAAGAGATGAGTTGAAAAGCTCTATGAGCAAAGCAAAGAGTTTTGAACTGAGGATGATATAGTACTGGAAGCCAGTGAAGGGACGCCAGAAGTGGTGTAACATGATCAAACTTGCGGGCTCTGAAAAGTAACATCGAAGTTCTGAAGAGTTTGAAGATGGTGGAGTAGAGAACTAGAGATACCAGAACAGATCACATTGCAATAGTCTAACCGTGAGACCAAGAAAGCATGTGTAAGAGTATGGAGAGATGAAGTATCGATAAATGTGCGAATGGACCGAAGTTTGCGCAAGGTCAGAAAACCTTGTTTAATGACCTGTGCAACCTGGGGTTCGAAAGACAATTTAGAATCAAACTGGATACCCAAATAACGAAAACTAGAAACAGGTTTAATGGGCCTATCAAAAAGAACTGGAATGACTGCAGGAGAGGGATGTGTACCAATAATCCATGAAGCTACACTCTTGGAAGGGTCAAGGACAAGTTGATACTTAGCTAACCAAATAGACAAGTCTGTCAGACAGGACTGAAGTTGCCCAAGGGCAAAGGATATAAATGAGGGTGAGTAGATCAAAAGAAAAAAATGAATGTTACGGTCCTGAATTAAAGTAGCCAGTGGGCTAAGATAAATGTTAAATAACAGTGGGAAAAGAACTGAGCCCTGTGGTATACCGCAAGGCAGGGAATGTTGGGTAGAAATCGAAGTATGAACGGTAAAGATACAAACTGAACCATCTATGGACAGATCCATATAGGCCAATTTCCTGTCATCTGTTAAGAAGCAATGAATGGCTAACTAAATCAAAAACGGTGGATAAGTCTAGAGAAACGACTAGCGCAATATGACCACAATCAAGAATACTGTGCAATTCACTAATGAGTGAAGTGATGGTTATTTCTGCACTATGTGAAGACCTGAAACTTGCTTGTCAGGGATGTAAAATGGATTGAAGCTTGCAATGGCCAAGACGTTGTTCAAAGACAATTTTTTCACATAGTTTTGAAATTTATTTATTGTATTTGTACCCCACATTTCCCACCTTTTTGCAGGCTCAATGTGGCTTACAGAGTATAGATATGATAACGTTGATACATGATTTAAAAAACAGTCGATCATAAGCAAAGGTGAAAGAAGATTTAGATGGAAAGGTGTTAGATAAGGTCGTGTGAGAGGTGTTTTTTTGGTGTACTTGGGTGGTTTAAGGAATGATTTGTTTCATTGAGGGTGACTTTTGTAGGCTTTGTTGAAGAGATGTGTTTTCAAAGCTTTGCGAAAGTTGGTTAGATTGGTTATGGTTATGGAAATGAAAGGTAAATTGGAAACTGGATAATTAAATGAGCTTGCAGGGTCAAGGGAGGCTTTCTTAAAAAGAGGGGTAACAATTGCTGTTTTCCAAGTAGGAACAATACTGGTGGTAAGATTCTGAGTAATCATTTTCCTGTTATAGGTAGGACACCTTTTTTTAAATTTCAAGTTTTAGAAACAAAAACCCTCAATACAATAGCATATAATGTACTGTAGCTCTTCAGTATGTGGCATTGTCACATCAGAGTCCCTTCCTAACAACCTCCTGCAAAGGTTCCCATCCTCCTCCCCTCCCCCAAGCCAATCAAAGGTTGATGCTTATGCCGTTCTTCAACTATGCTGGAATTGGGAAAGCGTGAGTTTACTACTCAGGAAGTTCCAGAAGTCCGATCAAGCTACTCAATATAGTCTTGCCAGATGTTGTGAAATTGAGTCAGTCTATTTCTCTGGAGCGCTGTAAATTTAGAAAACAAGTAGATATCATTTACTTTTATCTGAGCCTTACAAAGACCAGGGATATCCTGTTGTTTCTAAGCTGAAGACAAAACTAAGCAGCTAGCTATTAAAATATGATGTATAGGCTTCTGTTTTCGAACAACAGTCCTTGTGGTCCAAGACTTAGCAAACAACAGACTGCAGATTTTCCCAGTGTACTCCCAAAAATATCTTGTATCCATCTCATTATCTGATCCCAAAAGAGCTGTGCCTTGGGTCAAGACCACCAAACATGCAAGAAAGTCCCCTGCTCTCCATATTTGCACCAACATCTATCACTACCATGCCCATATATCAGATTTTCAGGATACTACAAAAAAAAAAAAAGTGATACATTTGCATACAATGAAGGTAGAGCATGCAAATCTATTTCATCCATATTAATTGTGGGTATCCTGAAAACCTGACAGGTAGGTATGTCCCAAGGCCTGGGTTGAGAACCCCTGCTCTAAATGTACACAGTTCTTATGGGAGTCCGAATGCCAGCTGGTTAAATATTTAAGCTGGGTAGCTTGGTAGTATAGCTGAAAATTGGGCACAAACATAGGCGGTCGGTGGCCCAACTGTTTGGGGAGGCTAAGGGGGCGGGGTCAGGGGTGGAGCTTAAATCCATAATTGTCTGATAACACAGAAAAAAAAAAATAAAAAAAGTCACAATTAATACCTTTTATTAAATTTAGATATTAGATATGTATCATATGTCAAAGAATAAAGTGGTTGCTCAAAGCACATACTAACCACAATCGTTCAACTGCAAAACACTATGCACAACTTTGTGCAAAAACACACTCAAAACCTTACTGCACCATAAATATTAAACTGGGCAGAACCTAATACACCAATATACCACCCATATGGAAAATGCAGACCGTCAACAATATGAAACAAGGGATCATAATATCACAATTCTCATGTAGAGCCACAAAACACCCTAATTCATGTTTAATGTAGGATAAAATGCCATAAATAAGTAAATAAATACATAAATAAATATAAACTTTTAATGTTGAGCACCTAATTCTCAAAGTGGACATATTCCAAACACTATAAATAAAATGATCTTTTCTACCTTTGTTGTCTGGTGACTTTGTTTTTCTGATCACCATTTTAAGTTGCACCAGGAGGTGAAACTTTTACTTCAGCAGCTGCTGCAGGCTGAAGCAGAGAAGGTAAAATTATGTATCATACCTGATAATTTTCTTTCCATTAATCATAGCCGATCAATCCATAGACTGGTGGGTTGTGTCCACATACCAGCAGGTGGAGATAGAGAGCAATCCTTTTGCCTCCCTATATGTGGTCATGTGCTGCCAGAAACTCCTCAGTATGTCGATATCAAAGCTCCATCCGCAGGACTCAGCACTTAGAGAATTACACCCACAAAGGGACACTCTGCCCAGCTCATCCCCACACAAGTGGGGGAGGGGAATCCATCTAGCTCATCCCCGCGGAGCGGGGAAGGGACACCACACCCGCCGATGCGGGGGGATCTGGCTTATCCTGCAACCGCGGGAGGAGCTGACTGACCCTAACACCGCCGAAGCGGGAGGGGTACAAAGCTGCCCTACAGCTGCACGAAGCGGGAGGGAGCGCCGGCAGAATTTAGGTCTCAATCCAGCCCCGTAAAACGGAGGGGAGAGGAATGCAGCAGCTCACTGTAACACAAAATCGTCTCAACTCCTGAAGAATCCAATTGAAAAAACTTGAACACGAAGTCCTCCTGAACAGGAACTGAAAGACTAAACTTGAACCTGAAATGCAACCAGAATATAAACAGTACAGATATCTGGGAGGGCTATGGATTGATTGGCTATGATTAATGGAAAGAAAATTATTAGGTATGATACATAATTTTACCTTCCATATCATCATGCCGATCAATCCATAGACTGGTGGGATGTACCGAAGCAGTACTCACCCAGGGCGGGACATAGAAATCCCTGACCGCAACACTGAAGCTCCAAACCGGGCCTCCGCCCGAGCAGCCACAGTCAAGCAGTAATGTCTGGAGAAGGTATGAGCCGATGCCCAAGTTGCCTCCCTACAAATCTCTTCCAAGGAGACGGACCCGGCCTGTGCTCTAGTGGAGTGAGCCTTCAGTTGGATAGGCTGCACCTTCCCCGCGGCCACATAAGCCGCTGCAATGGTTTTCTTGACCCATCGTGCCACTGTAGGCTTGGCAGCCCGCAGACCCTTACGAGGACCTGCGAACAGCACAAACAGATGATCCGACTTCCGGAATCATTGGTCACTTCCAAGTATCTGATGATGACTCGTCTCACATCTAGATATTTGAGAGCAGAGTACTCCTCTGGGTAGTCCTCCCTACGAAAGGAGGGTAGACAGAGCTGCTGATTCACATGGAAGCGAGAAACAATCTTGGGCAGGAAGGAAGGCACTGTGCGAATAGACACTCCTGCCTCAGTGAACTGCAAAAAGGGCTCCCGACATGATAGCGCCTGGAGCTCGGAAACTCTTCTGGCTGAAGTGATAGCCACCAAAAAGACTGCTTTCAACGTCAGGTCTTTCAGAGATGCCCTCGACAAGGGTTCACAAGGCGGCTGCTGCAAGGCTCTTAGCACCAGATTGAGATTCCACGCAGGTACCACTGAGTGCAGAGGAGGGCGCAGGTGATTAACTCCCTTGAGAAAGCGTACCACATCTGGCTGCGAGGCCAGGGAAGCACCCTTCAGGTGACCCCTGAAGCAAGCAAGAGCCGCTACCTGGACCTTAAGGGAACTGTGCGACAGGCCTTTTTCCAGACCTTCTTGCAGGAACGCCAATACTGAAGAAATTGGAGCAGTGAAGGGAGAAAGTGAGCCTGCCTCACACCACAATGCAAAGGTACGCCAACCCTGGCGTAAGCAGTAGAAGTAGAGCACTTCCTCGCTCTCAGCATAGTGGCGATGACCTTGTCTGAGAAGCCCTTCTTCCTCAGACGCTGCCGCTCAATAGCCAGGCCGAAAGACCAAAGGGGGAGGGATCCTCCATTACCACGGGACCCTGATGCAACAGGCCCCGCTCCGCTGGCAGCTGCAGAGGGCCGTCCACTGAGAGCCTGATCAAGTCCGCATACCAGGGACGTCTGGGCCAATCCGGACTCAACAGGATTATCTGGCCCGGATGCTTTGCCACCCGGCCTAGCACCCAACATGGGCCAAGGCGGGAACACAGAGAAGCTCCTGTGTCGGCCACTGTAGGAGAAGAGAATCTACTCCCAGAAATCGAGGGTCCCGTCCTCGGCTGAAAAGGTGCGGCACTTGGCAATTGGCTGATGACGCCATCATATCTAGGCTCGGCTGGCCCCAGCGCTTCGTGATGTCCAAGAAGGCCTGAGCAGTATTCATGACTCCCGCAATGTGGGCCGCCGACAGCTGTTCCAGGTTTGCTTCCGCCCACAGGCATAACTTCATGGCCTCCTTAGCTAGAGGGGCGCTCATGGTACCTCCCTGGCGATTGGCATAGGCCACAGCCGTGGCATCGTCCGACCGGACCCGTACTGGCTTCAGTGCCAGGACCGGGAGAAACTCCAAAGGCGCCAACCGAATGGCTCTGAGTTCCAGGAGGTTGATAGACTACTTTGCCTCTGCAGGGGACCAGAGCCCCTGCGCTGTCCTTCCCAAGTAGTGGGCTCCCCAGCCCGTCAAAGAGGCGTCCGCCGTGACGACAACCCACTCTGGGGTCATAAGAGGCATTCCTGCGGACAGTTTGTCTGGCCTCAGCCACCAGCTCAGCGCCTTGCGCACCGCCGGATCCAAGGGAAGGCGCACAGCGTAATCCTTCGAAGCTGGAGTCCATCGTACTTCCATCGTGGCCGTCATAGAGCCCAACAGCTGCACATAGTCCCAAGCCCGAAGAGGAGAGGCTGCTAGGAACTTGTCCACCTGAGCCTGAAGCTTGACAATCCGATTGTCTGGCAGGAACACTCTGCCCACTTGGGAGTCGAATCGAACTCCCAGATACTCCAGGGACTGAGTCGGGCGCAGCTGGCGTTTCTCCCAGTTGATGATCCACCCCAGGGAGCTCAAAAGAGCAATCACCCGGTCTGAAGCTCTGCCGCACTCTGCCTAAGAGGGGGCTCGGATCAACCAGTCGTCCAGATAAGGATGGACTTGTACTCCTTTCTAGCGAAGGAAGGCCAGGATGACCACCATTACTTTGGAGAAGGTCCGTGGAGCAGTAGCCAACCCGAACGGGACGGCTCTGAACTGGAAGTGTCGGCTCAGAACTGCAAAACGCAGAAAGCGTTGATGAGGAGGCCAGATGGGAATATGCAAAGTAAGCTTCCTTGATGTCCAAGGATGCCAGGAACTCCCCTGCCTGCACTGCCGCTATAACAGAGCGGAGAGTCTCCATCCGGAAGTGCCGAACTTACAAGACCCGATTGACCCCTTTGAGGTCGAGGATAGGCCGGACAGAACCTCCTTTCTTTGGTACCTCAAAGTAAATGGAGTAACGTCCCTTGCCAAGCTGATCTTCTGGCACCGGAACGACCGCACCCAGGCGGATCAGATTGTCCAAAGTCTGCTGCACTGCCACAGCTTTGACCGGAGACTTGCAGGGAGAGTGCACAAATCCGTCTCTGAAGGGTCGGCAGAACTCTAGCTTGCAGCCATCTCTGATGACTTCCAGCACCCAAGCGACTGAAGTTACCCTGGTCCACTCGCCCAGAAACGAGGATAGGCGTCCTCCAATCTGCTCTGGGCCATGGACCAGCGCCCCGTCATTGGGTACGAGACCCTGGGGGAGGACCGAAAGAGGCACCTCTGGGATGGCGGTCTCTGCGAAAGGAATGCTGCTTGGGGGAGAAGTTCCTTATGAAGGAAAAGGGGGCAGAGGAGCCCGACTTGCCCGGGCGATACCGACGGGCTTCCTGAAACCGTCCTTTGGAGGAACCGGGGCGGGCACCCCTGGCCCGAGCCCTGACCTCCGGTAACCTCTTGCCCTTTGACATGCCGAGATCGGTCACCATCTTGTTCAGCTCGACAGAGCAGCTTGCCTTTAAAAGGCAACTTAGCCAGGTGAGACTTAGAGGCGTGGTCAACAGACTAATGCTTTAGCCAAAGCCACCGCCGTGCAGAGACTGTCTGAGCCACACCTTTAGCCGAGGCTCTCAAGAGGTCATACAGCAAGTCTGCCAAGTAGGCCAAGCCCGATTCCAGGGCTGGCCAATCAGCCCTCAAGGAAGGATCCGAGGGGGAAGCCCGCTGCACCAGCGTCAGGCACGCCCTGGCCACATAGGAGCCGCAAATTGAGGCCTGCAAACTTAAAGCAGCCACCTCGAAGGACGACTTTAAAGCCGCCTCCAATCTCCTGTCTTGGGCGTCTTTTAGGGCCGTGCCACCTTCCACCGG